>NW_027529432.1:1267712-1278620 GCF_008692635.1 Crocuta crocuta | reverse complement strand
CGCCCCCCAGCTTCAGGCTGAGTTAGAACTTCGATGAGGACCGAGGGGACAGACAAGGCCGCCCTCAACAAGAAGGCCCTAGAGGTTGGACAAGAGTAAGGCAGGGAGTGTGGGAGGCCCAGCCCGGACAATGGGCCGAAGGATAGCAGCCTCGGTGCTCAGGGCCCTTTGCTTCCCCCTCGGGCCCCGCCCACAGCCAGGAGGCCGACTGCACCCTGACCCACTGCCCTCAGTCCCACCCAGCACGCATGCGCGGCTTCCCCTGGGCCACGAAAACCCGCCCTTCCTTCCCCCACTGGGATCCTCAGGTGCGGGGTGGGGGCTCCACCACCCAGAGGCCAGCACAGCAAGGCCCGGGAGGATGTGCTCAGAAAATGTCATTGGCCAGGAAACAGGCAGCCCGGTGAGAGGGGCTGTGCTTGCCAGGCAACCCCAGGGAGCGGGAGCAGGGTGGGCGCGGGGCGGGCACGGATTCGGCCACAGCCACACGATCGGGAAGCCGGAGAGCCGGGACCACAGTCCAGGCGGTCAGGCTCTTCACCGTGGCCTGCCGAGGGCCGCACGGGCTCCGCCCGCGGGACAGCCGACACCCCCGCCCCCACCCGCCTGGCAGCGGGCCAGCAGCGTTGCTCACCTTACCCGGCTGCCCAGGGGCAGGGGCACATTTCTAGAAGGGCACGTAGGGAGAGCACTGGACTCTGAGGCCCTGGGACCGAGCCCTCGGGGCTCCCTGGAGAGCTGCTTCAAACCTCTAGGCCTCCGATGGTCCTGCGGAAATGAGGCAGGCAGCCCCCACCCACGCCCCAGGCCAGCGTAAGGGTCCAGGGCGAGAACTGTCAAGGTTGAGGAGCGCTGGGGAGCCTGGCACCTGGCTTCCCCGCAGGGGTCACCTGTGCCCTGGACAGAAGGCACTGCACACAAGGGCCTGAGGGGGGGGGCCTCATTTCCTGTCCACGGGAGAGAGCCCAAGGGAAGAGCAGATGATCACCCTCATCATTTCAGCAGGCCGCTTGTTATGAATATTAATAGCGTTAATTATTTCTAATCTGGCATCCAGGGCCTGGGCTGGCCAGGAGCGATCCCCAGGCCACCAGGCTTTAAGGGAGGCTTGACCTGCTCCCCGGGGCTGTGGGGTCTGGGTCTGGGACAGATCCTTCCAAGGGCAGAGCTGGGGGTGTGGGGCCGGGCCCCAGCAGTGAGGGGATCTGCAGACAGGACTACCCCCGTGCGTCTCCTAGGAAGGGGCTGCACAGATGAGCGCCCATTTCGCAGATGGAGAAACGGAACCGGCTCAGGATCCAAGTTCAGTGGCAGGATGTCGCTGGTGTGCACCTGCCCTGCAGAAGGTCACTGAGCTGTCTGTCTGGCCCCACCCCAAGCCCCCGTCCCTCCCTCAGCAAGCACCTCTGACCCTGAGCCTAAGGATGTCTGTAGCAGGGGGTCAAGGGCCTGTGGGGGAGGGGAGGGCTGGTCAAAGCAGCTGAGCCAGGAGACCTAGACTGCTCCAGGGGTCTGACGTCAGGGCTGCGTGCCTTACTTTCCTCATTTGTATCCGCAGGGACAGTAACGGGGCCCCCTTTACAGGGTCCTTGCAGGCATCAATGATTCAGATAAATGCTGAATACCAGGCCTCAGGTAAATGCTTAGTACCGGGCCTGGCATACAGCAAGTGCTCAGTTTGGGTTATCCTCCGTCCGTCCCCACCCCGGGCCAGTAGGTGGCATCCTAGTGACCAGCACAGCCGGCAGGCCCACGTGCAGCCCCCACGGCCGCGGGACTCGGGCCGGTTCCCTGGCCCCTCTCTGCGCCTCCGATTCCCCGACTGGACAATGGGAGCAAAACAAGGTGGTCTCTGAGGCCCCTTCCAGGACTGACTGTCGGAAGGGAGGCTCGGCCTCTCTTCCTGGGGCCCCGTCACCTCCTCCATTGCCTCCCACCGGGGGACTTCATGCCTCCCCACGCCAAGCGCGGACAAGCAGCCCACCTGCCCCGAAGGGTAAGGACCAGGTGCGGAAGCTGCGTGTAAGATGCGGTCCGCCCAGCACTACCCCATGGCAGTCACCTCTTGGGCCATCGGTTTCCTTGGCTCCAAACAGGGGTGACAGGGCCCCCCTCACACAGGACTGCAAAGCAGGTTGTGAGGCAGCAGGGAGCCCTTTGGGGCAGGGCTTTGCCTCTGCCCACAGTCCTGGGTATTTAGGGACCCGGCAGGGATAGATGGCAGTACCGGATGCTTACAAACAGGCTCTGGAGTGGGACCCATGCGCCCCTTAGTGTCTCAGCCTCACAGAGCCTCAGTTTCCTTCATCTGCATAATGGGCTAAATAACTGTCCACAACTTGTAGGGCTGCTTTGAGGCATCGGTGAGAAAATACAGGCAAATGCCTATCGGCAGACACATGACATTCCACCAATGACAGGAGCCCTGGTTGCTATTATCGTGTTTAATTTTTTTTTTTAAGTTTATTTGTNCTGAATGGGAAGCAGGCTCCAGGCTCTGAGCTGTCTGTACAGAGACCGACGCGGGGCTCGAACCCACCAACTGTGAGATCGTGACCTGAGCTGAAGTCAGAGGCCCAACCGACTGTGCCACCCAGGCGCCCCACTGTTATCGTGTCTGTTAGGAACTCTCCAGCTTCCACACCCCCTCCCCGAGCCCGACTCAGGCCAGGGCCCTGCCCCTCGAGGAAGGATCTGTGAGCAGGGGGGGGGGGTCGTGGGTCTTGGCGACACAGACCACACCCATCCTAGGCCATGGGAGGGCCCCAGCCTCCTGGAGACAAGAGCCTCTGTCCCGCCGACCCCAGGTCAGGGCAGGGGCAGTGCGCTGGCACAAGGCTGGGCTCTGTCTGTGCCCGCAGCGGGGGCAGCTGCCCGTGAAGGGCCCTCCTGCCACAATGAAGCCTTTGAGCGGCTGCAGGCGGGAGCCCAGCTCTCCTTGAAGGCCTGGCTCTCATAAGCCCTGTCTGTCTGTGAGGCCACCGGGCCCGGCAGGCAGCTGCTGTGGGGGCAGGGCCCGCACCCCCCTGCTGCTGGGCACGCTGCCTCCCCAGCCTCTCACCGGGGGATCCCTGGCCAGGTGGGGCCTGGGGGGGGGGCAGGGCTTGCCCACATCCCTGCTCTGAAGTGAGCGCTGCAGGCCTGGTGCACGGTATAGCCCTCATCTCCTCCCCCCAGGGCTCTCAGAAGGACCTTGCAGGGCTGGGGCTCTGCCTCCCTGCCTTCCTCCCTCTCTTGGCCTCAGTTTCTTCATCTGTAAAATGGAGCCACCGAGCACATCCCTTACCCGTACCCCCAGTCCCCGGCATCTGTGAGAATCAAATGAGACCTGTGTTTAATGCCCTACTCAGTGCCAGGCAGGCGGCGAGGGTCAGGGAGCGCCAGCCGGGCCACTGCCCCATCACTGCTCCTACCTAGGACCCCTTCATCTCCAGCTCGGCCTCGGACTCGTGGGGTAACCTTGGCCTGGTGACTGAACCTCCCTGAGGTGTCTTGGGTTTCTCCTGTATAAAATGGGCTAATGCCCATTTACAGGGTTGCTGTAAAGAGAAAGCCATTTATCAATGTGCCTCGGGCTCAGGAAGCCTTGGTTGAATGAATTAATGAATCCCAGAAGCAGCACCTCATAGGGGTCTGGGCAGGCGAAGGAGGGGGAATAATGGAGGTGGGGGGCTGGGGGGGAGCAGATGTGTAAACTGCAGTCACCTACAGGGTCCTACAGGAGGCCTACCAAGTGCGGGGGGAGTGGGGATTGGAGGCAGGACGGGCTGATTCCTCAGGTCAATCAAGGAGGGCTTCATGAGGGAGGCGGCATTCGTCCAATGTGGGAAGTGAGGGTGGCCTTCCCCATACAAGAACAGCAAAGGTGGGAGCCACATCATGCACAGGCCTACTGGGGGAGAGACTGGGAGACAAGCCAACCTGGGCCAGGCTGGGAAGCTCTGAAATGCCAGACCAAGGGCTCTGGACTCAGTTTTTCAGGAAATAGGGAGCCAGCGATAATCTCCAAGCCAGTGACTTGAGTGAAGGTGAGCTCTTTAAACATCGGGCAGCATCCGTGCTGGATGGGCAGGGATGGGGGAGGCCTGGGCAGGGCAGCCCATCTTTCCCCTCGCTGCACGATACAGAGCCAGCCCGTCGGGAGGGTGTGCCAAGGGGATTCGGGCCAAGCACGCGACGCAGGGCCTGACCTGACCCTCTGCGGGGTCCTAGTCCCAAAGCCAGCCCTGCCTGGGGCTGCCCGACACCCTGCACGGTACGGAGGGGCTCCCTCCCACCCCCCACCCCGGGCAGACTGGCACCCGGCACAGAGGAAACTTCAAGGTCCCAGAGCCACTCTGGGTTCAAATCCAGCTCTACCCCACCTTTGTGCAAATGAACATCACCTTTCTGAGACTCTGTTTCGTCGTCCGTAAAGGGGAGGTTAGGGATGCCTGAGCCCCACCCGCTACAATGATTCAGTTTGACACTTGAAGGCGTCTGCAGGGAGAGGACGGACCCCCGTTCTCTCTCTGGCCTTCCTCGCCTTGGGAGAGGCGGACTGGGAACCCAGCAGAAGCCAGGTCTCTGCGGCGCCCCTGCTGGAGGCAGTAACCTTGCTGAGAGAGGCTAGGGTTCAAATCCCAGCCCTGCCACTTAGAAGCTGTGTGACCGGGACCCTCCGCGCCTCAGTTTCCTCATGTGGACAAAGGGGATGAAAACAGCTCCGGCGCACAGAGATGCTGTGAGGACTGGGGTGCTGCCCGCGAAGTGCTCGGCACGACCCCCGCACTCGGGAAACGGAAGCCCACTTCCTGTTTGATGGTGTCCTGGGGTGTAGGGACTTGTGTAGCTGCAGAGCTGGCCCACTTTGGTGACCTGGGGCCTCCCAGTCACCCCCTTTCTGGCAGCTGGCTCCCCCTCCGAGCCTATAGACCCCGGGAGCCATCTCTCTTTCTCGATGCTGTGCCCTCGGGACCCAGGAAGGCTGCCACTGCCCCCTACTCATGCCAAAGTCAGGGCACAAGAGTCCTCAGCCGCACCTTTCCCCCCAAGTCCACAGCAGAGTCTGGGTCTAGGATCCGCTGCAGGTCTGGGTCTAGGATCTCTGGGGCTCCAGACCTCCACCGGCCCCCCGACACGGCCTCCCCCTCCCCGGGCCACGGCCACCCCAGTTGTGCTCCCACAGAGCCTTGCACTCACCCCCACCTTCTGAACTGGAGAGGAACAGTGCACCCCCCACTCAGGCTGCCCCGCGGAAGGGCCCATGCTGCAGAAAGCCGGCTGAGTAAATAATGACATTTCCTCCTCTCTCCTGTGCTCTTCGCCCCCTTTCCCTTCCACAAATAAATTATCAACATGCCCAGGTCCCGGCGGAGCGGAGCATATCGCAGGGAACAATGAAAAAGCTTTTAATAGGATTCCAGGAGCTGCAGCCACTCGCTCACGGGCCCTAATGGAGATGGCTCTGTGACCGCCGGCCGCTCGCGCCCTCCTGGGCCCCCCGCACGGGCCCGGCTCCTCCCAGGGGCACCAGAGGCTGCGGGGCCCAGCTGGGCCACCTGCTGACGTCACGCGCAGTGCCTGGGCCCAGAGAGGAGCGCCCGGTGGCAGAGGGACAGAGCACATGCCCAAGGCCCAGCCGGCTCGCCCTCAGCCCCAACGGGCCAGGCCCATGGCACCACCCCTGAGGCCGACTCCTCCAGGAAGCCCTCCACCTGCCTCCCTCGGGGCTCAAATGGCACCTCTGCTGTGAGCCCTTCCCTGACTCCTCCTACCCCAGGCGTGCTGAATGACGTCATAGGTCAGCAAGGCTGGGAGGTGTCTGCACACAGTGGGGCCCCAGGGAATGCAGGCTGGGCTCAGGGGCAGGGAGGGGTGGTCCAGGAGGCCTCGGCTCTAAGACCAGACCGGTGGGGCCGGGCAGGTCCCCAGCTCCGGGAGGGGCCGGGTCAAGGGAGAAGCATGAGTGAGACAAAGCTCAGGCCCTGGGGACCACGGGGTTCCCCGCCATCTCTGCGCCTCAGTTTCCCGTCTGTGAGAGCATGTGTCAGGACCCGGATGGAGCCGGGCCACGTCTGCCTCAATGGCTGCCCTTCCTCCATGTGACCTTGGCCAAGTCACTTCACCTGTGTCTCCATTTCTGAGGGGGAAAAATCAGGATAATTCTAGAGCCCACCTCAGAGGCTCGTTGTGAGGATTAATCCAGTCAATACCAACGGCAGGGAGCAAGCGCAATCTGTGCCATCCGCTGCTAGCACAACGACCACCATGTCCCACGCGGTCACGTGTTGGGGGGCTAACAGGGCTGGATGCCGTGCCCTAGCTGTGCGACCCGGGTCCAGTCACTTTATCTGTCTGCGCCTTGTTTTCCTCCCATAAAACAGCAGCTGTGAAGACCAGAGACCCTGCACAGGCAGAGTCCTGAGCATGGCTCCACGACATGCAGTGTAGACCACAAACTCGGTAAAAACAGCCATAATGGTCTCTCTGCTGCCCTGATGGGACGCTTTGAGCCACACTGGTCCCAAGCCCAGCTTCCCCCTGAGCCCTGGCCCACAGGAGGCACCCAGGAAATACCCAAGGGGGTCCTACTTGACCCCCTTCTAGAGGGCCCATCCTGGGCAGAAGGTGACATTTGAGCCCCGACCCTTGTCGGGAGGGTGACATTCAAGCCCTCCCCAGTGAGGGGCCAGGCAGGAGCTGAGCAAATGCCCTGAGCAAATGTCCAGCCAGACAGGGCCGGGTGCTCCTGAGCACGGAGGCCGGCATGTGCAGCCTCTCCCAGGCCTTGAGCTCCTCAGAGCCCGGGGTGGGGGGCCAGGGGCAGCATCCCAGCCCTGCGCCTGGGGTGGCCCGTCCTGCTCGCCAAAGTGTGGGAAGTCCCAGTTCCTGCAGAGCCCTTCCATCCGTCACGTTTGGTCTTCAAACTGACCCTGAAGTGCCCTCCGTCATTCCATTCCGCAGGCGTGGAGACTGAGGCACAGAAAAGGAAAGTGAGGTGTCCGGGGGCGCCTAGCTGATAAGTAACCGAGGCGGGATTCGAACCCAGAACCACCAGACTCCAGAGCCCAGCCCCTGGATTCCACAAAGCCCAGCCGCCTCATGGTGGATCCTGACTTGCTCATGGCCTTGGACAAGCCTTTTCTCCACTCTGTGCCTAGCACTGCGCAGCCCCCTTGAGAGCTCAAGCCTGGTGGAGGGAGTGGGGGTGGGGGTGGGGGTCCTCAGGGCTCAGAGTCCCAGAGCCCTGGTGTTGCTGGGCCCTTCAGGGGCTTGTGGTCCAACCCCTTGGCCAGCATGGTGGGGAAACTGAGGCACAGACAGCCCTACTGTGACTGGGAGGGAGGGGAGACTCTGTGGTCTGTCTCCCTGGACAGGTGGGCCGTCTATACGGGGTGCAGCCTCTGTGAGGACGGAAGGGCTCCTGAGACCCCTTCGGCCCTCCAGGGAGCCCCCTCTGTATCCGCCCGCCAGCACCGAGCCCTGGCCCAGCCCCCCGCTCGGCCGCTGACTCCGGGCAAGTGGCCCTGCTGAATGCCCACCCGGCTGCGCGGCTCCCTCCCTGGGATCAGGGGTGAGGCGGCCACCCTTCTGGGCTCCTCAGTTAGAGCGGAGCCGGGGAGGGGGCTACCGCTCCAGCTTCCTGTTCCTTTGCACCCACGCCCTCCCCAGAGAGGGGCCCAGGGAAGACTCACCGGCAGCAGACAGCCCTGTCCGCGGGCAGGAGGGGCAGGGGGTGCAGAGGAAGGGGCCCGGGGTCGNAGCGGGCCGTGTCCTGGGGGTGGGGTGGGATGTGGGGCTCACTCGCCACCACAGCCTGGCTCCTGCTGGTTAAGGGAAGGCGGGTGGGGAGGATTAGTGTGAGCCTGTGTGTGCAAGAATGTGAGCGCGTGCGAAATCTCACGTGATCGAGAGGTGTGAGCGCGACGCACATTTCTCTCCGGCTCCTGACCCGGCCCTCGCGGGGCCGGGGCCGCCTTGGGCAGCTTCTCTGAGAGAGTGAGTGAGACCCTCTCTGCCTCACGGAGCCTAAATCCCCCAGTGCCCCCACTCAGGGGCAGGGGCAGCCCAGTCCGGGAGCCCGGGGGCTGGCCGAATGCCACCCTGTGCATTAACTGGGACGGGCATCCTGGGGCCCATGGCAGACTCCCCCAGGATCCTGGGACTGGACTGGCCCGCCGGCAGCCACATTCCCTGAGCCAGAACCAGCACCTTCAGGTCGGACCACAGAGGCGTGTGTTTAAATCAAGGTCATCCCAGAAAAGCCAGCAGACAGCTGCCGTGCAGGGTCCGTGGGGGACCTCAGGCAGCACTGGATCCAGGACCCAGGAGAGCACGTGTCCCTTGAGGGCAGCTCAGTCCAGTGGATTTCATCCCCCGGAGGCCCAGCTGGCGAACCGGGCCCTCTGCTGCCACCATGCCAGCTCCTGTGGGTGTCACTCTGTCCTGGCTGACCCCTCACCTGTTCACTCACTATATGCCAGGCCCCCCCACCGGGCGCTGGGACGCACCAGTGAGCGAGGCAGACGGACACAGCCCCTACCCTCGACCATCGGCGCCACACACCGGGACTCCGACATCTTGCCCCCAGCCCTGCTACCACTCAGACCAGCCAACCAGGTGCCTCCCCCATGACTCCCCGCCTCGGCCAAGTGGCCCAGAGTGTCCCCCGCGGCCCCCTGAAAACTCAGCTCTCCCCTCTGCTGGCCGCACCTCCACCAGGCAGCCCTTGGCAGGCCGCCCCCAGGAAAAGCCTATCCTGGCGCCAGCGCCCAGCGGCATTTTTGAGGACATTTTCCCCGGGCAGCATTTCCCAGGCGTCGCCAGGGGTGGGGCGTGGAGGGACGATGGGGGACGGGTTAGACAAGAGCAATTTGCTTCTGTAGATAAATGCCGGCTCCTCTCCGAAGCCAGTCCCCCTCTTTCTTTTCTCTCTTCCTAGCTAGCACGCTCGCTCTTTTTTTTTTTTTTTTTTTTTTACAGTTTGCTAAATCTGTTGTAATCTGGTGCCAACGATTAATTCAGGCAGAAGGAGGGAAAGGGGAGTGAAAAAAAAATACTGCCACAGAGCTGCTTCTGGAGAGCAGTGCAGGCAGCGACAGCCAGGGCGAGTGCCTCGGCGACCCCAGTTTTAATCCCAGTTTTTGTTAAGCACAAAACCATCCCCCAAACAGCCCGGCCACTGCCTCCCAGGCAGCCAGTCCCCGACAAGGCCAGCCCAGCCCTGCCGGATGCCTGGGTCCCGCGCTCTGCCTGCGAGGCAGTGTCCCCTAGTGGTTAGCAGAGCCCCACACAGCCGGGGACTGGCGCCTCCACTCCGTTCTGTCCCCAGTGTGCCCCTGCTCTGCCCAGCGCCCCCTCCCGGTGCTGGGGCGCATTCAGAGCCAGGCTAGGATTTCTTAAGATCCCCCTTCGTCATGAGAAGCGCTGAGTCTACACAGGGGCCATGGTCCCATCACAAACAAGCCCAAATATTCTCCCTCCCCGGGCCATCGGATGCCCGATCAGCCTGCCCCTGCAGGGGGACACAAAGCTCTCAGGAACAGGAAGCACACCCTTCCGGGGACTCGCCCAGGAGGACAGAGTGGACGGTCTGTAAGACAGGCTCAGGAGCGCTGAGATGGACAGGCCAGCGGGGACCCAGGGAGACAGACCACTGCCCAGATGCCTGTAGGTGACGCACGCCCCACATGGCCCCCACACCTGCCAAGGGAGGGGACAGTGCGCCCAGCGCCACCCCCCCCCCATTGGTTCTGTCTGCCAGGCCCGCAGTTCCTGTGCTTCTCCTCATTGACCTCCGCCCCCACGTCACATCTTGGCTCAGGCACCTCCTTCCCCGACCCCCAGTCCCCAGCAGGCTCCTATGTCACCCAGGCCTGACTTCCGCCTCTGTGTCCAGGCTCCATGGTGGGAATGGGGGTTCCGATTACTATTTGATCCCCAGTCCCAAGTATACACTCCCTGAGGGCAAGACTCATGGTCGCTTTTGTTTTCCACATTTTCCCCAGAGCGCAGTACTGTGCCTGGCCCGTAACTGGCGCTCAACACCTATAGAACAAACGAATGAATGAACGAACGAACGAATGAACAAACGAACGAATGAATGAATAGGAAAGGAACCGGGGTGGGGGGGGGGAGACAGAAGAGCCAGGGAGACAGGGGCGCGGGCTCCTGGCCCCCACCTGCCCCAGAAATGCCTGTGTCCCCCTCCCCCACTCCCCTCCCCATGGTCACTGGCCCCAGCTCCGTGGGGCAGAAGGCAGCACAGGGAAGCCCACGGTGGGAGCTCAAAACCCAGGGCTGTGGCGAATCGAGCAAACAACTTCCACGGGCGAATCGAGGCCCCCAGATGCTGACGTCATCTGCAGAGCCGCTGACCCCAGGGAGCAGCCGGGCCCTGGGGGCCCGCGGGCGGCGGTAAACAGGCNGAATGAATGAACAGGGAAGGAACCAGTGGGGGGGAAGACAGAAGAGCCAGGGAGACAGGGGCGCGGGCTCCTGGCCCCCGCCTGCCCCAGCAATGCCTGTGTCCCCCTCCCCCTCTCCCCTCCCCATGGTCACTGGCCCCAGCTCCGTGGGGCAGAAGGCAGCACAGGGAAGCCCACGGTGGGAGCTCAAAACCCAGGGCTGTGGCGAATCGAGCAAACAACTTCCACGGGCGAATCGAGGCCCCCAGATGCTGACGTCATCTGCAGAGCCGCTGACCCCAGGGAGCAGCCGGGCCCTGGGGGCCCGCGGGCGGCGGTAAACAGGCCTCCACCCGCCTCTCAGGCAAACACAGGCCTGCACAGACGCAGCCTCTCTCCGTGGAACCCTCTCCACTCCAGCTGCTGCTAGAGAATGCCAGACTGGCTGCGGGGGGCAGGCAGAGCGTGGCAGGGGCACCCTGGGGTCACGCTTTCCTTCCCCACCCCCACCCCCGTCGCC
>NW_027529432.1:1259507-1267605 GCF_008692635.1 Crocuta crocuta | reverse complement strand
CCTCCGGCCACCCGGCCGCCTCCCCACCACCCCAGCCTTCTCAGGGTAGCTGCCCCAAGGCAGAAGACAGACTGCAGCTGCCTCAGGCCCTGGCAGAAGCCAGGGCAGACCTGAACTCTGTCCCGGGGGGAACAGCCCAGGCTCTGGGGAAGGGACCCTCCCCCCCCCACCCAAGAGCGCCGTGGGTCAAGGGCGCAGCAGGCCTCAGGCCTTCACCGGCCCCGCCTTGCCATAGACCCGGCAGCCTCCCCTAGCGGTCGGCACCCACTCACCCCACTGCAGGTGTGGGGGACCTCCAGCCCTATCCGCCCCCCTCACCCCATTCCTGGCCCACGCCCCTCATCCTATGAGGCCCTCAGCCTCACCCCTGTTCCTCCTGGACGTTCTCACTGCCACTTGGCGTCTGGCAAGCCCTAGCAGCCCTAGGCCGGCACCGCTAGCCAGCGAGTGGGTGAGATCCCACCGGAAGTGGGCTTTGGTGGCTGGCGTGGGGGCCCAGTCAGTCTTTCCTGCTATCCCAAGGCCAGAGGCACCACAGGGGCCCCACACTCACTGCTAGGCGGAAACTCGGTGCTAGAGCCTCATGCTGGCCGTGCTCCCCAGGCGGGCAGCGCTACTACCCCACCTTACAGATGAGGATACTGAGGCCCGACAAGATCCAGTCTAGGCCAACTGGCCAGGTGCAGTAACGCTCCCAGGAACCACAAGTCCCTGGGACGCTCGGGCAGACGGGCTGCCCCGGCCAGCCCCCCCGCCTCCCCCAGCCCCGCACGGCCTCAGACGGGTCCTGTCTCTGAGATCAGGACATATTTCAGCCCTGACCCCAGGGCAGCCTGGCTGGCTGGGGAGGTGGCTGCCAACAGGTCCCCAGCCCCCAGAGGACACCCAGCGGGGTCACCCCCACGGCATTCACTTGCCGACCACCCTTCCCGAGCCGTCTGCCCCTTCTCCCGGCCCAGAGCTGGCCAAGCATGCCCTGCCCCGTCCCCGGACTCCCGCCCTCCCTGCCTCTGCCCGACGCAGACGGGGCAGCGGGGGCTGTGGCCAGGCAACTCCAAGGACCCCATCCCCACCCCGTCCCCTGCGCCAGGGCGGCTGCTTCTCGACAGCTGCCACTGTGCGAGGCCCCTGCGGATGGCCAGCTGGTTTCAGGCCTGCCTCTCCGTCCTCCCTCCGTCTGAGGTCCACCTGGGACCCACGTCCATCTCTCAGCTAACCTGGAAGACAGTACAGACACGACCTGCCCATCTTCTGTGCACGGCCCGCACCCTGCTCTCCCATACTCAGGGTGCCTCCCCTCCCCGATTCTCATGAAGCGGGACCAGCCACGGTATCCCCTTTATGCAGGCAGCCGGGTCCCCAGAAACTACAGGCCTGGGGTCACCCAGCAGGCGACACAGGCTCAGCCACCAGGCCCCAGTCTACGCGAAGCTGGGTCTTGCTCCCTCTAGGACCCAGCCAGGAGGTGACGCAATGGGGTGGCAGCACCCCTCCCCACCACCACCTTAGGAGCCAACTAGGCGGACCCCTCCCCCCAGGGGCTTTAGATGGGTGGCCTCAGAGGAGGCAGGAGGGGGACACAGAGAAGGGGCTGTTGCTGCTAACGAGGTCAGTGTCAGTCTACCAAGAGCCCCCTGGAGGGGTGGGGATCTGACCCCCAACCCCTCCAAGGCCTCCGCAAGTGCCCTCAGTCCTCAGGGACCCCTTCAGCCTGGGAGCAGGACATCTGTCCCTCTCACCTCATCTTATAACGCTGTCCCGTTCCTCCCCCGCTCAGCCTCAGGAGGGGACCGCTGACCCCATTTCACCAACAAGGGAAACTGAGTCTCAGAGAGGTGGAGAGACTTGCGGCCAGTGGGTAGTAAAGCAAGGGCGCACAGACGGGGCGTGCTCTAGGGAACGTGGCCGTGGGCGGCAGCAGGGGCTGGAGAGGCGCCCTTTGGGGGTCCAGTCGCTGCGTTTCGGTGAGATCACAGGGCCCGGGGCGCACAGGCATCCCGCCCGCACACACACGCTCCTGTCTGCCCTCCTCCCCTACTCACGAGCCTGCCCATGGCTGGGCCCTTCAGCCAGGATGTGACAGCCCCTTGGCGCCTCCTGCCCCTCAAAACTACCAGGGCCGCTTCGCTGCCTGCCCAGCTGGGCAGCCTCCCCTCCTGGGCACTGGCCCTGGCAGCTCAGGCCATTTCCATTTTAAACCTCTGAGGAAGCCCTGAACGGTCGCCCACGGAGTCGGCACCAGCTGACAGGTGATGTTTGCGCCTCGCCTCCCGGAGCTGGCAGGGAGAGATGCAGTTGGCTTTCACTCCAGAAACCTGAGCCTGGAGCCCCTGAGTGTGGCTACCTTCCTTCTCCACGGCTGCTGGGCAGAGAGGCATGCCCTCAACCCACTCCCTCTGCCAATGGCAATCCTGCATCCTGTGGGGCTTTGTGCCCCCACACAGGCAGCCCTCTCCCCAGTTTCTCAGCCACCTGGAGGGGGAGACAGGAGGGGCTGAGGATGCAGGGGGGCCAGGGTGGGGCATGGCAGGAAAGGAGCCCCCCAGGCCCCACCCTCTGCCCCCAGCCTCAGCTTTATTTATTGGCATCAGGCCTCTGGCTCCGACGACCGCAGGGGCCTGGCATACCTCAGCTGGGCTGTATTCTCGTAAAACCACACACCCGAGAGAGCCTCGCAGCCCTCGGGCTTGGGAAGCCTGGGGCAGCCCCCTGATGTCCTAGCTTCACAACTTTCTCCACCTAGGAGAGCTCTGATCCGACACCTTCCCTGCAGCTGGGCAATAACACTTCCCAGCCTTCTGCCCCTGGGCCTCCAACCCCGGAGAGGAGGGGCCTCGCCCCGCAACCTGCTCGGTGGGGGGCACCCCTCTGCTCCCCCCACCTGGCCTCTGTCCCGGCTGCCCCACCGCTCCACCCGCCAGGTGCACCGCCCAGGCCCCCGGCCCCACACAGGGCTGACAGTCCACGGCGCGCATAGGGAGGGAAGTTGGAGGCTGCCTATGCCCCCCTTGAAGTCGTTTTAAAAATAAAACCTCGCTCCAACCGTGACTCACGCGGCTGNGGGGCGAGGGGGGGGGTCCCCAAGACCAGCCTCCAGCTCCAAGGGGGGGTGGAGAGAAAGGGGTTCTCCCTCACGCGCCGCCTCCCCTGACACCCCTCCTCCCTGCACCCACTCATTCATCCATCGTTTCAGCCATCCATCCATCCATTCATTCATTCATCTGTCCACCCGTGCATTCATTCACAAACAGGTACCCACCGCCTATTCTTCACGCCAAGGTATCCGTTTCCTCCCTGCCCGATGCCCGTTCCCCACGGGAACCCCCTCACTTGCCTTGCTCTAAACATCTAGTCCTCTCCCCCCTCCCGCCGTGGGGTGCTCCACCCAGCTGCCTAAGTGGGGCAATGTCCCAGTCTGATGCCAGCCCCGCCCTTCCCCTCCCTGGCCATTTGTGACCTTGAGCAAGTTCCTTAACCTCTCCAAGCCTCAGTGTCGTCTGCTGTAAAATGGGAGCATTAACCTACCTCCAAGAGTTTCTGTGCGGCTTGACTCAGGAGACCTGGAATGGGAAGGTGAGGAGGACAGTGTCTGACACTCATTAGGGAATCAAGAAATGTCTGCACCTGTTGTGGGTGGAGTCTGGTGTGCGGGTGTGGGGAGGTGGGCCACACCTCCCTCCGCTTAGTCTGGGAAGTCCCGGGGCTTTTGTCATTCTGTAGGGGCCTGATCAGACCTTGTCCCCGAGCCCAGTCATCCTGTTCTGCCATCCATTTCCCTGGAGGACTCTGAGTGAGTCCCTGCCTCTGCCTAGACACCCCCTCCCCCAAGGCCCCAACTGCTTACAGGTCCACACCTGGACTCCCCACAACCTGGCTGGGACCCCTCCCCCAAAACCCATCACCCTGTGTCCCACCTGATTCCGGGCTTGCCCATCACACTCTTGTCTTTGCTGTCCTTCAAGGCCTCGTCAGGCCACCCCTCCTCTGAGATGTCCTCCCAGATTCTCCCTGGAAGAAGGATCTCTGTAAGGGATCCAGCCCCTCCTCTCCCCCACCCCCCACCTCCTACGATCTCCCCTCGCTCTTGCCCCCAGCCCAGGAGCAGGGGGAGGCCTTGCCTGAGACTGCCACCTCCGTCCTCAGGTGGGCATCCCTGCCTCTGCCCTCTGGCCTCTCCTTCCTCACCTCTCCCTTCTCATTTCCCTCCCCTTAACTCCCTCTCTCCTTTCTACTGCTTTCCACTCAATTCACCAAACAGCTATTTTTTCTCCCAATTTTTATTTATTGCCCAAACAACATTAAACCAACAATAAAGGAAAGAAAAATCACCCACAATGCCACCGCCCTGTGGCGTCAACAGCCCTATTCCTCCGCTCCCTTCCAGGCTTGTCCATGCAGTCGGCTGTAATTTGTACGGAGCTGTGGTTTCCGTTCCGCCCCCCTGGACCCCCAGATGCACGCGGAGCCGGGGGGCTCCGTCATGCCTCCATCGAGGCGCTTAGAATGTTGCTCAGGAATTTTGTGCTCCGTCTTCCTCCTCTTCTGAACAAATTCCTTTGTAGGAGGGACCCCCTTTCCACTCAGTGCCTCGGAGTGGAAGGGATGGTATGGCTCTAGCTTTCTGTGTCGCACTTAGATATCAAAATATCATCTTCAGGACTGTGGTTTTAATGGCCGCATGCTAGTCCATCGAGCTGATGCCCCATAACTCACTCAGCCACGCCTGGAGGCTGTACACGGTTCAGGGGATATTGATGGAGGCCCACTGTGTGCTGGGCACCTTCTGGGCTCCAGAGACCAGAAGCTCATCAGACCCCGGTGGCCCCTGCCCTGGCAGCGCCCAAAATCTATCGGGAGCGCTGATCACCTGGACAGTTTACGGCTCAGCCAGATCTTGCTGAAACAGACATCATCCCGCATGACCCACAACACAGGGGCCAAGTCAGCTGCGGCACCCAAGGATGGCTTCCTGGCGGAGGAGGCTCCCGAGCTAGGTCATGGAGGGTCAGGAGGAATGTTCTGGGCAGACACCAGAAGCTCATTCCACCTTGTTCCCAGGGGCTGACATGAAAGAACCCAGGGTTTGGAGATGAGGAGTCGCTGCCTGGAGCTGGGGACGGGAGTCAGGGAGCCATGGTGGAAGATGATGTGACTGATATCGGCCAGGCCCGGAGGTGCAGGGTTTTGAACAAGCCTGTGGGGAGGGGGCGCTGGCCTTTATCTTGAAAGCAATAGCATGCCAGGGAGGGAGCGTAAGTACAGCAGGGGCGCCATCAGTTATGAGATTCAGAAGGATCACTTGTTCATTCAACAAACACCTCCCGAGCCCCTGTGTGCTCCTTGAGAGCACGGTCGGTCAGTCGGGGGTGACGGCGATGGGGCCGTGGCCCGGGAGGACTGAACTTGCTTAGAACCAGGAGCTCTCAGACATGCGCTGAGCAGGAGGCACCACAAGTCACCCAGGGACGATTTGTGGCTTCAACCTTGGGCTCCCTCGCCAAGCCCCGGCTCCCCTACTCCCAGGACGGCAATAACCCAGGCAGCAGGCAGCGTCCGGCAGCCAGGTGCGCCGGGTCCTACCGCTGGGCAGTCAAGGTCACCCTGGCCCTGCCGGAAGGCCCCCCCCCCCCCCCCCCACCCACCTGCCTATTCTCTCAGGAGTCCTCAGACCTGGATTCTGGTCATCCTGTCACCACCTGCATACTGGTGACCCTGGCATTATCTCTGTTCCTCAGTTTTCTTATCTTAATGGGGCCACCATTAAGCCAACGTGAGAGTCGGCTGAGATCCCCAGAGGAGAGGGCTTTGTATACTGCGAATCTGTGGCAACAAGGCTCACATCACGGTTACACTTTGTCACCCAAGGGTGTACCACCCTGGGCCCTGTTTGAGCCTGTTCTGGGCTGGGGGCAGGGGGAGGGTCGACCCAACTCTTGGGAGAAGCAGAGTTGCCCCACTGGGTGGTCAGTGGGCATTACCAGGGACCCCTTAGCCTCAGGCTTTGTCCTGGGTGTCCGGGAATAAAGGCCCCCCCAGGGGTGGCGGTCAGGGATCAGCACACTGAAAGAGCAGAGAGCAGATGTTCAGAAGACGTGACCTTGGACGGCAGCCAGCCACCTGAGAGACAGAGGCTCAACCTCCCCCACAGGCCACAGTCAGGCAGCATCTTCAGGGAGGGGCGGACCTCCCGCCACCAAACAAGAACAAGAGGGTCTCCCGATGGACTTTCTGCTCCATCCTTGGCTTCTTGGTCTTAGAGATCATGGTCCTCCCAGATCCCCACAATGCTCCGGGGCAGGGGCAGCTAAGCAGGGCAGGGTGGAGGGGCAGAGAATCACAGTCACTGAAAACCTGTCTGCCCATCGCCCAGACCATGCCCCCTCCCCCCGGTGATGCCCCAGTGCATCCTGCGCTGTCTCCATGAATCACGGGCACGGGGTTTGTGGGTAGGCTGGCTGTGTATGCCTGGGGAACATACCGGCTATCTCCAGAAAGTCCTATCAGCTTCTCTGACTTCTCTGGTCCATGTCCTGACACCACCAACCCCCTCCCCCACTGCTGTGCACAGGACCTTTCCATCCTGCACAGCACGGAGGGTTGGGGGCTCCTCCCCATCTGTACGGGGGTCCTGGGGTGCCCCAGGGCACAAATTCAGAGAGAGCAAGGGAGCAAGTCCCACAATCCTCGAAGAAGTCCCTGAGAAGGTGCTCCAGGGAGAGGGCATGGGCAAAGCCAGGAAGAACAGAGCCAGCCACTCCTGAGGACAGCGGTGGGCCCAGGTGAGGCCAGGGAAACGGGGAAGCCTCCGGCCAGGGCAGGAGTGCACCCACCCCGCTGCTCTGCTGACAGTGCTCAGTGAGGTGGGTTTTGTTAGTGTCTGTCTCCCCCAGCAGACTGTGAGCAGCTTGAGGGCACAGCCTGGGCCAGCCATGGTCCCTGAGTGTCCCCAGCACCTGCCTGCCTGCGGGGAGAGCAGTCAGGTGCTGGTGAATGAATGAATGAATGAATGAATGAATGAATGAAACATTAACTAAGCATCAGGCTGCAAGGCAATGGTGACCGAGCTGTCCAAGGCCAACTATAATTCCTGAAACTGGGAACGGCCCCAAGTTGGTGGTTCCAGGGGTTCCGAAGGGGGCCAGACATGCTTCCAGCCATCTGGGCAGAGGGCACAAGGGTTGCGAGCCAGCCCACCCTCCCCAGCCCTGGCAGGACTGAGGAGGCTTAGCCTGCAGTCCCTTGGGAGCCTCCTTTTCTCCCCACAAATGACATCACCGCCCCCCACCCCTCATCTCTGCCAGACTCCCAGGGCTGACTCCTTCCCTCCCTCCCTCCCTCCCCAGACATTATTCCCAGCAGAGGTAATGCTTTTTATGGTGATTTGAGCATTTCTTGACTCCGGCCGTCATTCACCTGTTACACACATTCCCAAGTTCAGGAAAGAAGGGAATTGTGTCCTAAAGGACATCCGGGTGGAGGGAACAACATGTGCCTGGTGTCTTGGGGTGGGCAGCGGTGGCAGAGTGTTGTGGAGAGGGGAAGCAGGGGTGAGGCCAGAGGGGCAGGCCCGATCCAGAAGGAAGTTGTGGGGCAAAGGGAGGGCATGTCCCCAAGATTTGGGGGGGCCACGGGGCCCTGGGAGGGAGGAGGGCAAGGTGGAGGCGGACATAACCCCCACCTAGGGTTTTGAGAATCGAGCCTCAGAGACTCTCGCGGGACCCCTACCTCCGGTGACATCCCCACCCTGTCACTGCACCTCTCGTGACCCCCTCCAGAGCCCCGAACTCTGCCCCACCTCCGCTTCTCGCACCCCCTGGCCCAGGCCAAGGTTACTGGCCGTGTCTACTCCACCGCCAGGGGCTCCCCGAGGCCTGCTGTCCCCACAGGCCACCTCCTCGGGGACTCAGACAGCCCTTGGCCCCTCCCCCTTGGGCCCTCTCCCCCTCCAACAGGGCAGTTCAAGCCAGGGGAGATAGTAAGGGGGGGGGGGAGCCAGTGGGAGTGTGCGGATAGGGTGTCCTGGGCTCGGGGTCCCCCTCCCCTGAGTCCTGGTGGTCCAGGGCTGGGTCTGGGTGGGGTCACTCAAGCCCCCCCCCCC
>NW_027529432.1:1248181-1259479 GCF_008692635.1 Crocuta crocuta | reverse complement strand
CTTTGGCGGGGGGGGGGGGGGGAGGGGGGGGGCCCCCCAGCCGGGAAGGGGGGGTTGCCCGGCAACCGCCACGCTGCGAGGAGGGATTCTTAAAGAGCTGAGCAGAAAGGCAGGGCCTTGGAGGGGCTGAGGCGCGGCCTTGCATACCAATGGCTGCCCCAGCCAGCCTCCTCCCCTTCCCTCCTCTCCTCCCTCCGGGGAGTGGAGCCCCAGCTGGAGAGCAGGAGGGAGGGCGGAGAGGACGGGTGCTCAGCCCAGCGGGCACCTGAGGCACCAGGGCAGGAGCCAGGCTGGGGTCCTAGCTCGTCCCCACAGGACGCGGCCTGGGAGTGGGGGGATGGCCACCCCCACCCTGAGGCCTACAGGACAGCGGGCGCCCTGGGCTCCCGGACCCTTGGGGTCTGGGATGGGAGGGAACTAGGACTCCTCGACCCCCACCCACCCGGCCCTGCCCGGGGGGCCTCCTGGCGCCCCTGCCAAAGGAGCACTGGTTTTAGAGCCAGACCAGAACTGCGCCCTCTTGGCTGAGTGACCTTGAATGAGCTCCCTCCCCAGCCCTGTGTCCTGGGAGCCGAGGCAGTCAGAGGAGGCGGGCCTGACCACGCTGCGTCTGGCAGGGAAAGTTTCTGAGGAAGTCCTTTCTGGTGTCTGACTTGCATTCTCTGTGGCTGCCCCTCTTCTGAGAAGTGAATGTCTGGCCTCCGACAGTCCCTAAAATCCCAGGAGCGACAGGGGTTAAGGATTCAGCTGTGTGGCCTCCTTCTGATTCCTTTCCTCCTAGGGCCTCCGTTTTCTGTCCGTCCGTCCGTCCGTCCGTCCATGGAGGGGCTGGGCTGGGCCCAGGGTGCCTCGCTGGGGTCTAAGTCTGGTACCTTCTCTTCTCTGTACTCACGGGGAGGGAGAGCTCCCTCCCAGCTTCCGACCAGGGGGTTAGAGGGGGAGCGCCTGGAGCCCCCGCTGTTTCCTCACTCACAAAGTGCTCCTTCCATTGACCAGATTGCACACATTTGGAAGCCGATCCCGCGCCGGATCCGATCCCGTTTCCCACAGTCCAATTGGTCCCTGTGGGTTCAGCACCACCTCTCCTGGCCCTCTGTCAACCCATCCTCGGCCACCACCATCCTCCCCCGGCCCTTACCTGTCCTGCCTCCAAGTCCGAGGGTCTTTCCGAAGTGCAATCCCGACCCTGCTGCTCTCGCTCCGGCACCTGCCATGGCTCCCCACCACAGGAGATGGATCACAGCGCCCTGGGTCCGGCTGACCCTCTGCCCTCACCTTGGCCACACTCCCTTCTGCCGAACGGCCTCCCCCACAGCTCACCCTCCCTAACTCACAGAGCTCATTCATCCCTCCAGACATTGTGACCAGAGGGCAAATCAATGTTTGTTGAATGAATGAATGGCAGGCAGGAAGAGTAGCTCTTTGGTGCCAGGCCTGTGCTGGCTTCCGGGGTACAGGAATGGACAAGGCAGACTAGGTTCCCTCCCACAGGCTGCCACGCTGGTAATAGAACCAGTAAGCAAAATTGAAGACAGGATCATTCCAGGCCCAAGGTGTGGTCTCCAGAGGAAATAAACAGGTGTAAGGGGACCAGGGTGGGAGTCACTTCATTTGGGTGGTCAGAGACGGCCTCTTAGAGGAGGTGGCATTTTCACTGAAAGATGAGAAGGAGCCAGCCTCGAAAGAGCTGGGAGAGTGTGCCAGGCAGAGGCAGCAGTATATGCAAAGGCCCTGGGGCATAAAAGAACCAGAACTATTCGAGAAAGAGACAAGAGGCCAGGACGCTGGGGGGAGCAGAGTGTGGGATGCAGTGTGCACTCACGGAGAGGAACATGGATTTTATTCTAAGTGTAATAGGAAGCTATTTAAGAGTTTTAAGCAGGAAAGTGACACGATCTAATTTATATTTTAAAACGATCATCCGAACAACCACTTTGCAGAGCAATTTGGCAATAACTAGTAAAGTTAAAGATGTGTGTAGACCACAGCCCCCACAGTCCCACTCCTAGACATGCGGACACCCGAGGGAATTTGTACCACGTACAAATTCCGTACCACCGGCGTACGGGGTGCGGCGAGGTGGTACTGACGCTGTATACAAAACTGGGCGGGCTTGCCTGTTGGTCAGTGGGGGATGGGTGAGTGGGGACGGGACAGCCCCAGCCTGGCATATCATACAGCAGCGGAAACGGACCAGCTAGCACAGCCTGGGAGGGGCTGGATGAGTCTCCTCTAAGCGTCGCCTTGAACGGTAGTAGCCGATCCCAGCAGCCCCACTTTTTATATTTAAAAAAACCCAAGCACACAGACCCAGGTAATATGTTGCCGAAGGGCATGCAAAGTAAACCTCTAAATTCAGGGTAGGGGGTGGGGGATGGGGGCTTCAAGTCTTCGGTGACCCGTATCTCTTGGGCTGGGTGGTGGGTGGGCTGGGTGCGCGCGCGGGGGCTTCCCGGTGCCCGCATAGCTTTTGTGCCCATGAAGTCGATAGAAAAGGGTCAGTTGCCGGAGACGATGGACTGGAGGGTGAGGGGCGGCAGAGGAGCAGCCCAGGAAGGGGGAGGCCGTGGCTGGGCCCCGCGGGAGCCCCGGCCTGCCTGGCTGCTCAGAGTCAACGCTCTTTTCTCTTCCAAACCCATGATTTGTGATCTGCTCGAACAGACCCTGGGCTGAAGTTCAGAGAGGGCTAGGGGCTGCCTGGGGTCACCCAGCAAGCTGAGGGTAGAGGAACCTGTGACCCTGAAGCCTGTGCCGCTGGAGCTGAGCAGAGGGGGTCAAGGCCGCCTTGGCAGTGGAGGAGGGGCCTCCGACTCCGCCCCCACGCAGGACATTTTCCCTCGCCATCCCCTCTCCTCTGCGCCAGGGCTCCCCCGGCCCCAGCCCCTCATTCCTGCAAAGATGGAGATGGCACCCGGCTGGCTGGGGCCCAAGCCATCTCCTGGTAATTGGGTTTCAGGGATGCTCGTGGTTATGCTAATGGTGCGGCTGTGAGCGCCCAGCCCCCTGGCTCTTGGGGGAGGGGAGGCCCAGGCAGCTGGGGTCCCAGGGCCCTGCCACGCGCCACAGCGGTCCCTGGGAAATTGGACTGCCTGATTCAGATCCCGGCACCCCCCACTCGCCAGCCGCGTCACCTTGGGCAAGTCACGCCACCTCGCTGAGACTCTATTTCCTCACCTGTAAAGTGGGAAAAGTCCCCTCAGGATCTCGGGGAAGGAAGAGATGAAAGGCTCCACTGGAAATACTTGGCCCGGTGCCTGGCGCAGAGAATTTGCTCGATAAATGCGTTATTAACCATTTTTTGTTTTTGTTTAAAGAGGTCCTGCAGGAAAATATGGACAGGGGCTCAGCCGAATCTGATGAGCTAATGGGTGACTCACTTTCTTTTGCTTTTTGTTTATGTATTTTATCCAATTTGGGGCAATCAACATGAATTTCTTGCATAACAAAATACCAATAAGTGGAAGTCGCCTGGGGACAGGTCTTGGAGAGTGGGCGTTGAGGGGGGCTGGGGATCCAAGGGTTCGGGGTCCAGCTTGGGGGTGGGTGGCTGGGAGGCTGGGTGTCCAGGGGCAGAGCCCAAGAAACCCAGGCAGGAGGAGACAGAGGGGAGGCTGGGGCTGGCAGGAACCACAGCCAGGGCACCTGCTCCGAGCTTCAGTGGCCAAGTGGGTGGCTTTTGTAGGCAGAGGCGTGGAGGGGGAGGGGTAGCGGGGGAGGGGTGGCGCTGGCTCCTGGGGTAGACCTCCGCAGGAGGTGCGGAGAGGATGGAGGGGGGCTGATCCAAGATTCAGGAGACCTTGGTGATGCAGAGAGCCTGACATGGGGCCAGTGGGAGAGCGAGACCCCAGAAGGAGAGCCCGGCTGGGTCCGGCTCCCAACAGATTCGCGGGGTTCCGCTCAGAGAAGAGGGAGTGGGGGCTCAATCCTGAAGGCAAACAAGCCAGTTCTGGCTGAGTGGGGTGCTTAGTGGCCCCGGGCTCTAGTCAGGCCACCAGGATTCAGACCCTACCTCCACCACCTCACCCTGTACGGCTTCGGGCCACACACTTATCTGAGCCTCAGTTCCCCCGTATGTAAAATGGAGCCGCACAGCCGGCAAGGTCCCCACGACTCTTCCCCGGGAGCTGGTGAGCAAACCTTGGTAGAAAGAAGCTGCTGTATGAATCCCCATCATGTCATCAGACTGACACCCTTCTCCCCGGCTGACCGGGGACCCCACTCCCCTGCCCGCTGCCACTGTGAAACCCTGACGACCGGGACAGTTTTACAGGGATTTCAAACAGTATCACCTCAGCCCCACAAGGGCCTCAGTTAACTAACCTCCCCAACCCACACATGAGGAAACCGAGGCCCCAGGGGCTGGCCCAGGATCGCCACTGAGGGTTTCAGGACCAGGACTTGCAAAGCACCGGGGTGGTAGCTCCTCCTGCTTAAAGGCAGTGGCCTTGGACAGATCACTTTGCCACTCTGTGCCTCAGTTTCCCCATCTGTAAATAGGGCAGGAAGGGATGTGTGTCCACACACACACACACGTGTTAAATGATGGTGGAGGTGCCAGGTGAGAGCCTGCAGGGGGTGCTGATGAATGTGAGCCCCCTTGTCCCCCATCAGACCCCTGGCCCCCCCAGCCTGGGGAGTGTCCAGTAAGCCTCACATACCCCACCCCCAGGCAGCCCCATCTCAGAGGACAGTGACCTTGGCCTGGGGGACAGAGTCTGTCAAACACGGCAACTGCTTTCGCAGCTTGAGATGCCTTTGAAGTCTCTTGTTTTATCTTCAGAAATTCAGCACATGTCACATTTTATTCCGTCTGTGGGACGCTTCTCATCTAAAGCATGTTTTAAACGACTCACCCTCAAGATACCCACCACAGGCCCGCAGGAAGTGGGGGGCAGGATGGTGCTTCGGTCCCAAGGGCAAAGCCCACACCCCTAACCCCCCTGGCAGGGTGGGGCCGCCAGTGACCACCTGGAAGGTACCAGGCACTGTGCCAGACTCTGGGGTGCTGGTGCACAGTGGGTGCCAGGCGGGACGTGGCTGCAATGGAACGGTAGTGACGGAGCCACGGGGGCATTGGGAAGGGTCTGTTCCCCCTCCAGGCCTGGGAGGGACCCTCTGCACAGTGCAATAGCCAGCAGGTCCCCTTGTCTGTCATGAGCTGCTCGCGTCCCCCATTGACTCTGACTTTCCTCCTTCTCTCCCCCACTCACTCTGCTCCAGCTAGAGTGGCCTCCTCCCTCGGGCCCAGCCCCAGGGCCTTTGCACAGCCTTTCCCCTGCGAGGGTGTGCCCCTCGCAGCTGGCTCCTTATGTTCCGCGTTTCTTTGACTCCTTCCAGGTCACCCCCTCCCCCAGCCGCTGGGGCCAGCCTTTCTCTCCTCCCTTCACAACCTCTGTCACAGCTGGTAACCCTTGTTCAAGTTTATTCTTGCTCTGCGTATCTTGCTCTGTGTAGATAATGAGCTCTGTGCCTGCAGCGCCTTGCCCAGCTGTGCCCCGGAGCCTGGCACATAGTAGGGGCTGCATGTTTGTCAAATGCTGCAAAGTGAGGCTCTAGTCTCCCGAGGAAAGGGGGAGGGGGTTGGGCCAGGCTGAGGGGCCGGGGGATTTGGGGGAGCGGCCCCCGCCTCCCAGCCCCTGGCTGACAGCCTCTCAGGCATTTGAGGAGCACGGCAGCAACAGCAGCAGCCTCAGCACGCAGAGCAGAGGGTCTGTGACTGCCTCAAAGTCACCGCTGTGCTGCTCACCCAGCCTCTCCCTGGCCCAGTAACCTGCTCAGCGCTTTCCTCGGGTCACCGCATCTCCTCTCTGGCAGCCCAGCCCCCGCTCAGTGCCCCCTCGCCTCCTACACGCTGGGCCGCTGGGCGGGAGGACTCATCAGGGAAGATCCCAGGCAGCGCTACGTGGCCCCCTGTCACTGCCCTTAGACGAACCCTGTCACCTGCACGCCCTGCACCCCAGGCTCTTCTGCAAGTCCCGGTGGAGGAGAACCTTGGCCACAGAGCCGGGCAGACCCTGGGGTGGCTGTCCAGTAAATCAGTGGTAGTCACCACCTGTACCCCGGGCTCTGT
Source organism: Crocuta crocuta (assembly GCF_008692635.1). NCBI lineage: Eukaryota > Metazoa > Chordata > Mammalia > Carnivora > Hyaenidae > Crocuta > Crocuta crocuta. The sequence continues at coordinate 1,253,409 of NW_027529432.1, read as the reverse complement.
GCTGGGAGCAGGGGACAAGTGTGACATACACAGCAGGTAGCCGGGTGTGCCCTTAAGGCTGGCTGTCCAGGTGGGGGGTGTTGAAGTACCAGCTCATGCAAAGGCCCTGGAGNCTCCATCCTAGGGGCCAGGTGTTTGTTTGTTTGTTATTAAGTAAACTCTACCCCCAATGTGGGGCTCGAACTCATGACCAGTAGATCGAGGCCCATGTTCTACTGACTTGAGCCAGCCAGGCTCCCCTAGGGGTCAGTTCCTTATCCTTAGAGCAAAGGGGGAGCTTTGGGAGGGTTTCTTCAGGAAACAGGGTGGGGGTGGGGGAACAGGAGACCCTCAGGTTTGCCTTGTGAAAAGACTGTTCTCTATGGCTCAACTCTCTCATCTGTAGAATGGGTTGGTGACATGTCTGCCTCACAGGGTGAGGGTTAAAGGAGAAGGAGCTTGGCCGGCCCAGGCTCCGGCTGTTGTGGGCCCTTCCCCTATAAAAATATATTAGGCAGGGGATCACCTAAATACGCAGGATGATTAATAACAAACATAAAAAGATGTTAGAAGTTGATTTTATGAGTTTGTTGGCATAAAGACAGAACATATTAACATTAGATCCTAAAAATATTTTCAAACTAAAAGTTCATTTACTCTTCTGATTTTGAAAGAAATGACATTTTCATGGGGCGCTGGAAGTATTATGGGATGCAGGCACATGCTCGCTGGGCCCCACCAGGCCCTCCAAGTGGCGGGGGGGGCACTCTTTTAACGAGGTGCTGCCTGACAGGGGTGGGTCGTGAGGGCAACCAGAAGAGGAAGGGGTGTCTGTGCCCTGGAGCCTCCACTCTGCCCCACCCCGACACCCCTGCTCTGGCTCAGTCCCATCCTGGCTGCTTGCTGGCTGAGAGTCAGGCAGAGTCAACCTCGGGCTTCCCCAGCACATACCCCCCGGGTTGGTCATCCTGCCGGGGGGCAGGGGGAAGGGGGGGGGGATGCTCAAACCCATCAGGCCCTTTCACAGCACCAGCCCTTGCCCCTCCCTGCATGCCTTTCCTTTTCAAGCCTCAGCTCAAATGCCACCTCCTCCATGAAGCCCTCCCAGCCTCAGGCTTCAGCAGATCTTGTACCTCCCTCACCTGCCAGGGCATCTGCCATCTGCATGCCCCGCCCCACCAAGGATGGGACCTCCTGCGACCTGGGGGACTGTGTCTCGTTCATTTCTCTGTGCTTGGTGGCAAATGATTAGCAAATGAGCTGCCAAATGATTGGCACCCAATGAAAACGTGTCGTGCCTCTGTACGGACAGTGGCTGAGCGCTCAGGGTCTGGCCTTCTCCCTTTCACTGGGCAGTGACCACACACGGGCCAGATGCCGGGGCACAAAGTAGGGAGCGACTCTCCCCTGCCCACGGGATGCAAGGGCTGGGGGCAGGGCCTGGGCCTGAGAAGGTGTGGAGCCGGCAGAGGGTGGGATGGGGGGTCTGGGGGAGTGCCCTGCTTGAGGGGCAGTGTGGGGGCAGGGAAGGGCAGACACAACATATGGAGGAAGGGAGCAATACCCTCAGGAGCCCCAATCCCTGGGCCAGTGGGCCACTGTCAGCGGCTGGCAGCGAGGGGGGTGGACCTCATTGCCACCCCAAGGTCACAGGCCCGGCACTGAGGCTCAGAGCCAGTTGATCAAGTCCACCGGAGATCGGCACACACCTGTCCGCAGGTGGAATGTGGGGCAGGGCTGGCCCACCTCACCCTGCCGTGGGGACCCACAAGCAGAGAGGCTGGCAGGATTGGGAAAAGGCCCCCACAGCCCCCGGGGTGCGGGCTCTGACCCAGGAACCTACACCCCCTCCCCCCGGCCCTGCGCCCGCCAAAGCCAGACTAGCCTCGTAGTCACGGGTGCCTGTACCCAAGTCCCAGGCTGAGGCCTGAGCTCAGCTCACTCGGCCCCTCAGGAGCTTGGAATCCCCCGCTTTCCGGGGCCATATTTGGATCCCTCGGGTGAGGCCAGGTCCCGGCGCCTGGCTTCAGCTGGACGTCCGGAGCTTGTCCCCACAGCACGTGGCTGCTCACCCATTTGCGCACCTCGGCAAGGAGACCTCAGGAAGCCTTCCAGATACAGGGAGCAGGCAGCGGTTAAGATGAAGGACGCTGGGGTGCCTGGGCGGCTCGGTCAGCGGAGCATGCCACTCTTGATCTTGGAATTAGTGAGTTCGAGCCCCACATTGGGTGCAGAGATTGCTTAAAAAGAGTAACATGTTTTTTGAAAAAGAAGAAGGACGCTGACAAGCAGCTATCCTGGGTCAAGCCCCCCTCCCCCACCAGCCCTCTGTGAGCCTGTTTCCTCATCTGAAGGGGCTAATGATCAGTTTTGATTTAGAGCTTAAACCAAATGCAAGGGGGCATGGTGGGGACAGCAGGAGGAGGTGAAGACTCAAGGTCAGTGTCAGGGTTGGGCGAGGGCCAGTCCTGGCCTGGGGAGCAGGCAGGCCCGGCACCGCCGGGCTTCTGGTGGGAGGCTGGGCTGCTCCCCCTTTTCCGGTGTTCACCCCAGGCTTCCAGGCCATTCCCTCAAGCAGCCTGGCCCAGCCGTGTGTGTCTTGGGCAGCTTTATGGGCCAGACATCCAGGCCCTGGGGGAGAGGGCAGGCAAGACAGGGGCTCAGGAGAAAGAAGAGAGGGGGCTTGGGTCCCCGCCCGCCTGAGCCCCCACTAATGGAACTGTCAACCTAGTGGGCTGGAGGAAGGGGACAGTGCCTTCCTAGGACACCGCTGAGCTTGGGGACAAGCTGGTAACCACATCCTCTGTGCGGCCCTGTGCCAGCCCTGGCCGCCCCCTCCCACCTGGGGCAGGTAAAACCGCCTGGCCCGCTCGTTTCCCTCCCCCCCCAGCCAGCCTGGTGAATCCCTTTCTGCCTCAGGTCCACCTCCCTCCTCAACCTCTGGATGTCCCTCACCTGGTAAACAGCGGACCAGTTCGCCCCAGTCCCCTGACCTAGGGAGACCTACACGCGGTGGGGGGCAGGGGCTGCCAGGCGGGTGGGGGTCAGCCCCTTGGAGCAGGNCCGGCGCCAGTTCGTTTGTGGCCGGTGTTAATTAAGAGAGAGAGAGGGGATGGGGGGAGGTGGGGAAGGGCCGTGGAGGGCAGCTTCCCACAGCTGCCGGGACTGCTCTGGGCCGACCCAAGGTGCCCAGGCCTCGCCTGTTGGCTCCAGGCCCTCCCCTCTGCCTGACCCTTGGGGGGGTCTGAAGGGCATCTGGGCAGAAGAGGGGAGCCCCAGTCCTAGCCAGGGGGTGGGCCTCCGGTGTGGGTTCTGTGTCTGGCTGCCCTGAGGCCAGCCTGCTTTGTGGCCTCACTAGAGTCAGACCCAATTCTGATCCCGCCGCAGCCACAGGGCAACCCCACCCCCCAGCCTCGGGTTCCTCATCTGTAAAATGGGAGCAACTGCACCTCAGCACCTCCGGTGTGGCTTTGCTATGATAGTAAGTGGGACCGCCTGTGCAAAGCGCGGAGCCTGCGCCTGGGAGATAGTCCTCAATGGCTGTGAAAGCGTGCTTTCCTGGGGGCACAGCCTCACCCAGAGGCTTGGGGGAGCCCAGCCCTTCAGTGGCCTGTCCCCCCCCACCTCCCCGTCCTTCTCTCCAACTCCCAGCTCCCTCCCTGCCTGCTCAGCCCGCCTTCCTCCCACGTTCCCGCAGCCCCCCAGCTCTGCGCTGGGAGCGCCTAGCCGCTCCTCGCCTCTCCATCTTAATTAGCTGCTTGTATTAATCTCGCAAGTAACGTGGCAACTTGCAGCCCTGGGTTTTCGGGCTGTGGAATTAATTATTCCCCAAGCGAAGAGCTGTCAGCTCTGGGAGACCAGCCACTCGGAGCCGCCCGACACCACTTAGCAGGGTCCACAGCTTCCGCACGGCACCCCAGGCCTACAGCCTGGCCAGCCCGAAAGTGGGGGCTCTGCTCCGTGTCCCCCTCCTACAGCGGGGCTGTCCCAGGATCCCAAAAGGTAGGTGAGGGGGAGGCGCTGTGGCCCCCACCCCACCCCCCGCCGCCTGGGAGCCGGGGCTCCTGGGGCCAGAGGGCCAAGGTGCAGCTGGTGTCCCCACCTTGGGCAGGACCTGCGTGCCTCGCCCATCACTTATGCCGACGAGCATCCGCAGTTAACACAGTTGCGCTGCGTGGCCAGGAGCGGGAGGCCGGGCTGGGGAGGGGCGCTGACCCCCACGGCCCTGGCGCACCGGCGGACAGGCTGCCAGCTTCACTTTGGCCTCACATCAGCCCCGTGGGGAAGCAGGGGCGGGGGTCTGCGGGCCAGGCGGAGCGAGATGGACAGGTCAGCCCCAGCAGCCGCCAGTCCGCCTCCTGTCCTGGACGGGGGCAGGGGGCTGGAGCTGAGGATCCCTCTCTCCCCCTTGACCTTCACACCAGCCCTATGAGATGGTCTCTTCTTCCCCGAGGGGGGAGACTGAGGCACAGAGCGAGGTGGCCCAAGTCACCCATCTGTTGAACCAGCTTTGGCTCCAGTCCTGGTGCTCTGTGCCCTCACTCTCCTGCCCCAGGACCTGGCGCACGGTCGCTGCCATCTGTTAGGTGCCCCCAGCCCTGGTTCACAGCCCTCTCTTCTTAGCCGCCCCCCCCACCACACTCGTTCCGCAGGCGGTACTTAGCACAGCTGCAAACAATACAGCATGTCTTCTAGTGGCTTCAGGTTGTGTCCCTCCCCAACCTGGGCGCTCCGAGGGCAGGGCCAGGGCACATGCCTGTACCCGGCCAGCCACAGGTGGGCCTCCAGGGACGCTGGGTCCAAAGAGTGAATCCTGTTGTTCAAACGGATGCGCGTGGTCACAGGTCTTCGTCACGCCACACCCCACGTGCGGCTGTTTCCGGGGTGAGCAGCTGGGCCCTGGTGGCTCAGCAGAACCCCCCCACCACCACCCTGCAAACCCCAGGTCCTTTAGGAGCCTCAGCAGGAGAGGAAGTCCCGGCCCTCACCACCTCACCCTTGTGCGCCCCCACCGCAGGGAAGATCCTGTGCTCAGAGTCTGNTCCCAAAGTCTCTCCTTTCATGGCCGCTTCTCCCCTCCGGGCCTCACTGTACCCAGCAGGTAGCCTTCCCCTGTGTGCCCACCACCCCAGCTCCACCTCTGCCCTTCTTCCCCGGCACCCGCCCTCTCAGCCCTGCCTGCCATCACCGCACACAAAGCGGGAGCCCTGGATGGCGGGCCTGGCTCCGTCATTGCCGAGCCAGCCGGC
>NW_027529432.1:1247653-1248026 GCF_008692635.1 Crocuta crocuta | reverse complement strand
CAAAGCGATCATTTCTGCTCCACGCCACAACCCCGGGGGCGGGGGAGGTGGCCCCGCACTGGACAAGGCCTCACAGAGTCCGGCCAACCGCGAGGCACCCCCCCACACGCCCCCGAGAAGGCTCATGTGTTCGCTGTCGTTAACCACCGCGAAGCGGTAGCTGAACCGGGTGGGTGACCGGTTGGAGGTCACGGTGGGCCCCGCCTCCAGGGATACAGACTGTACTGGTAGCAGGTGCCAAGGTGGGGGCCCCAGTCCCTGAGCGCCCTGAGACCTGCCTCCACCGGCCAGCGCTGCCCAGGCAGGCCGCCCCAGCCCCTCGCCCCCCGCCCCACTGCTGGCTGGGCTGCCCGCTGTCTACACAGCCAGCAGC
>NW_027529432.1:1243549-1247542 GCF_008692635.1 Crocuta crocuta | reverse complement strand
CGGGGGGGGGGGGGGGTCTGTGTGTGGCCTGAGAGATTTTCCCTCCCTCCCTCCCCCACTTCTCCTCCACTGTCCCTGTGGAGGTCACAGCTATCCCTGAGGCCTCCCAGAACGAGGGGCTTCGCAGGGGGCTGGGGGCCCACCTAGGACCTTCTTCTGAAGCCTGTCCCTTTTGGAAAACTTGGGGGCCGTAGCTGATTTGACAGCTGCCATGCTCTGCCTTCGGACACCCCTCTTTTTCGTCTGTTTAGTCATCACCCAGTGATGAGCGCCTACTGCATGCCGGGCCCTGAGCTGGGTGCTGGACCAGAGGGGCCTGGTCCGTGCCCTCCCTGAGCTCACGATACAGAAGAAAGCACCCACCGTTACACAGGGTGGTCCGGGCGATGGGGGCGCAGGGCTCCCGGAAGGGGGTGGTGGCTACACTGGGAGCCGAGGAATGGGTCGAAGAGCCGGCAGGGAGCCATGAGAAGGGTGTCCTGAGCAGAGGGAACAGCACAGGCGGAGGCCCGAAGTGAGGGAGAACGTGGGCCATTTGGGGAGAATCAAGACGGAAGCCATCGCGGCCCGGCCAGGCAGAGGGGAGGCTGGAGGCAACGCAGGACCTCACAGACCCCCTGGGGAGCTGGATTTCTTAGCCCTTCGGTCCTGGGAGGGTAAGGACCACAAAAAGGTGTGGTCCATCACCCCTGTCCTGCTCAAAACTCGCCCGGGGCTCTCCCCTCACTCAGAGCCAAGGGCCCCAGCCACCTGCCAGACTCACAGCCACTGCCCGGGCCTCCCTCACTCGGCACCGGCCTCCCTGCTCGCTCCTGCCTCAGGCCTGCGTGCGGGCTGTTCCCTCCTTCTGGAACCCTCTTCCCCAGCCAGCCTGTGGCTGCCCCCTTCACCTCTCTCAAGGTTTCCGTGCTCCCCACCTTCTGCAGCTGCCTGCACCCCCGCCCCCAGGCTGCACTCCCCACCCTCACCCTGCTCCGAATGCTTCTGTTTCTCACTTGTTTATTAAGGTCATTGTCTACTCTGTCTCCCCCGCTGAGAGCAAAGCTCGGGAGGCACCACCCTATCTCCAGCGACTAGGGTACATATAGTAGGTGCTCAGTTAAATGGTTGTTGAATGAATAAATGAACTATAAAAAGGCAGGGACGGCTTCATGTGTTAAGCGGAGGGCTTGCTGAGGAAGGCAGTGGGGCCCATCGAAGTTTTGGGCAGGGCAGGGAGTGGCTCGCAGTGGCCTACTGACCTCACTCTGGGAGGTCAAAGGGCACCAGCTCCTGGCTAGACAGGGTGGAGGTATATTGGGGGTCGTCCAGCTCCCCTTCCTGCAGCAGTGTGGGGGAAAGGAGGCTGGAGCAGGCCCCAGGCGCTGCCTGCCTGACGCAGAGATGGATGGGGTGGGCCAGGACCCAGGAGGAAGTGAGCCCCGAGTCCAGCCTTTTAACGCCGGCTGAGATTTATGGAGCCGCCGCGAGTGTTCACCGGGGCTGTCACTCTGCTAATGTGATTGGGACAAGGTGGAGGTGGCAGGGAGGGGACCGTGGTGGGGGCGAGGCTAGAGCTGGGAGCGGCTGGGGCCTGCCTAGGGCTGGGATGGAGACGGCCCCAGACGCCTGGGGTGTCTTCCGCCCTCCTGTCTGCCACCTGTGCCCTCTGCTGCCTGCTGGTCTGTCCAGCCTTGACCCCCACAACTGCCTGGGTGGGAGCCATGGGCAGGAGTGGCCTGGGACTGGGCAGCCCACGTCCCCACCTGGCTCTGCCCAGACCGACCTCTGCCTTTCCATGGCATCAGCTGGAGTTTCTCCCTCTTCTCCTGGGTCCAGCCCCACAGGGATTCAGGCCTCTACTCACTTCCTACTTTCCTACCACCACCCATTTACCTGCCCCCCCATCCATCTACCCCCCACCTCCCCATCTACTCTCTCCACCCATCTGTCTACCCTCCATCCATCCATCTCCCCCTCTACGTACCCATTTACCCTCATCCACCCATCCACCCATCTACCCCTCTACCCATCCATTTACTCCCATCCATCCATCCATCCATCCATCTACCTTCCCATCCATCCATCTTCCTTCCCATCCATCTCCTCCTCTACCCACCCATCTACCCCATCCATCCATCCATCCATCCATCCATCTCCCCATCTCCCCCTCTCCCCCTCTACCCAACCATCTACCCCCATCCACCCATCCATTTACTCCTCTACCCATCCATTTACTGCCATCCATCCATCTCCCCCTCTACCCACCCACTTACGCCCATCCACCCATCCATCCATCTACCCTCTACCCAGCCATCTACCCCATCCACCCATCCATCCATCTACCCTCTACTCATCCATTTACTTCCATCCATCCATCTCCCCCTCTGTCCACCCATTTACCCCCATCCACCTTCCCATCCATCCATCTTCCTTCCCATCCATCCATCTCCCCCTCTGCCCACCCATTTACATCCATCCATCCATCTAACCCCTCTACCCACCCATTTACCCCACTCATCCATCCATCCACACGCCCTCCCATCCATCCATCCATCTACCCTCTACCCAGCCATCTACCCCCATCCACCCATCCATTCCATCTATCTACCCCTCTACCCATCCATTTACACCCATCCATCCATCCATCTTCCTTCCCATCCATCTCCCTCTCTATCCAGTCATTTACCCCATCCATCCACCCCCTCTACCCAGCCATTTACCCCCATCTACCCATCCATCTACCCCATTACCCATCCATTTACCCTCACCCAGCCATCCATCCATCTACCTCCTCTACCCAGCCATCTGTCCCCTCTACCCATCTATCTACCTTCCATTCATCCATTCTACCCCCGTCTATCTACCCCTTTACCCATCCATCTTCCTTCCCCATCCATCCATTTACTGCCCACCCATCGACGCCCTCCACTCACCTATCCATCCCCCAGCCATCTATGCCCACCCATCCATCTGCCCCCCCACCCATATATCTACCCCCTTCACCCATCCATCTACCCTTCACCTACCAATCCACCTGCCGCCCATCCATCCACTGCCCCCCACCATCCATGCAGGCATCAGTCAGGATAGGCCTGGCCACTGTGTTTAAATTCTGCTGGAGGCCCCAGCCCACCGTGCGGACCCTCTCACCCTGCTCTGCGGCCTTTTCCATAGCACCGATCCCTTTTAACGTCCTTGTATTTTATGTTTGTTCTCATTGCTTGTCTCCTCACTAGAGTGCACTACAATGCCCCCTCTTCTGGGACAGTGTTCTAGGGGCTTCTCTAAGCCAGTTTATGGGGTAGGTAGTTGCACCCTCTGTGTGCTGGGCCCGGTCCTGAGCTGGCACACAGGTCCAACAGCCCTGCACTGGGGTGGGGAGAGGCACATAATAATTGGGGGGGACGGGGGTCTGGGGCAGCTATGGCTCAGAAGGAGGCCCTCAAAAGGGGGCCTGGGCCCTGCCTGCATGGCTTTGGTTTAGTGAGCCCAGTTTTTGCACATGGGGTGGTTGTGGGTGGGAGAAGACCACAGCCTCTCAGGAGCAGGGAAGGGAGTCTGTGGACACCCCTACCCTCAGCAAGAGCCCCCAAGGGCTCCTGGGGCCAAAAGGGCTTCACCCAAAGAGTCCAGGATGCTTGGGCCTGGTTCATACTGGGCCTGGTTCATGGCGGGGCTGGGTCCCCACCAGGCTCTGGGGCCAAGGTGGGTGGTTCTGGCAACACGGTCTTTGGGAAGCCCCCCTCCTCCTCCCCCCACCCCCATTCCTTCCCAGGGCTCTGAGTGTGGGGTGGTGGGGACTCGGGACTCGGCCCCGCCCTCAGAGAGACCCAGTTTGGTAGGAGGCTTCCCAGCAGAGGGGCCTCTGACTCAAGCCCCAAAGGATGAATAGGAGTTCGACAGGCAGAGAGGGGCGGAGGCCCAGCCGGTGGAGGGCTCTGGGTCTGACGGCTCTGACGTGGGGACTGGATGGGCTGGGGCGGCCTCCCAGACAGACCCTCAGACCTGACC
>NW_027529432.1:1240594-1243449 GCF_008692635.1 Crocuta crocuta | reverse complement strand
AGGCCCTTCCCATCGCCTGCCTCCCTCCTGCAGAGACTTTTACTGGCTCGATAAAAATTTTTTTAAAAACCTGAACACTCTCCTATTGTATGGTAAGAAGGGAGGCGGGCCCTAAATCAGGATGGGAATCGACAGGGCCCCGACGCGTGTCTCTCCTGTTTATTAGGACTGAAATGTTTACTCGGCGATAAGGAGCCGGCTTTCTCGCGGAGATTTGTGCGCTCTTTTTCAATTACCCCTCGTCTTTCTCTGCCACTTTTGCACTAAAGGGATAATAAATGTATCGGAGCGTTTCAATTATTCATCTAAATCATGACTGCGCCTGCCACGGCCAAGCTTTAGTGACAGATTAATTCAGGGCCGCCTTCTTCAGCATCCGCGGCCGCCATCTCTGCTCCGGCCTGGCCGGCTCCCCAAAGGGCCGTCCGAGGGGGGCGGGCGGGCCGGGGTCAAGCAGGGCGGAGGGAGAGAGGGAGTCCTGTCCCCTCCACACACGCTCACTGCCAAGGACACTCCCTCCCCTTCTGAGGTCAGTGGCCCCACTGAGCCCAGCCAGCTCCTACCCTTGGGGGTGCGGCTGTCTTCCTCCCTGCCTGCGGGGCCCTGCGCAGCCCCTGCTCCCCACAGCTGTGTGTGTGCGCGGCCCCTGCACCCCGCGGCCCAGACGTCTCATGCCCGAGGAAGCCAGGGAGGCGCAGCTTCTGCCACAGTCCTCTCCGGCCACAGGGCCTTTGCACACGCTGCTCCTGTGCCTACGTGTTCCTCTGCCCTCTCACCACCACATTCCCTGCCTGGTTACCNAGCTCCTCGTACTGAAGGCTCTGGTGCCACCCCTCCTGTCACTCCTGGCAATCAGGCTCCCTATTTGTGTGGTTATTTAAGTACCAACTGGCTCCGCGTCAGGCCACCCTCCGAAGGGGCTTGTGCAGGGTGTGTGTCCACCGCCCGGCGGAAGTGTGGTGCTTGCTGTGGACCGGCTGTGCCCCGAGGTGCCTTCTCCCTGTGTGTGCGCGCGCGCGTTTGCACCCCTGCCCTGGCGCCTCGGCTTGAGCAGAGCCCACCACCCTGGGCCCACCTTCTCTCCACACACATCCGCGGCCCTCGTGAGGGGTGTGGCACCCTCTCTCCTCCCTCCATCTCTCACTTTTTCTCCTCCTATTTTTTAAAAAAAATTTTAAATGTTTTTATTTATTTTTGAGAGCAAGAGCGAGACAGAGCATGAACAGGGGAGGGTCAGAGAGAGAGGGAGACACAGAATCTAAAACAGGCTCCCGGCTCTGAGCTGTCAGCACAGAGCCCGATGGGGGGCTCAAACCCACGAACTGTGAGATCATGACCTGAGCCGAAATCGGACGCTTAACCGACTGAGCCCCCCAGCCGCCCCTCACTTTCTCTCCTTCTATCTCTGTCTCTCTCTGCCTCTGCCTCTTTCTGTCTTTGCCTCTGTCTCCCTCCCTGTCTCTGTGTCTGTCTCTCTGTCTCTCTCTCTCTCTCTTTGTTTCTCTCTGACTCTGTCTTTCTCTCTCTGCCCCTCCTGTCTCTGCCTCTCTCTCCCTCTCTGTGTCTCTGCCTCTCTCTATTTCTGCCTCTGTTTCTATCTCTGTCTTTCCTTCTCTGTCTCTGTCTCCTCTGCCTCTGTCTCTTTCGGGTTTTGTTTCTCTCTGCCTCTGTCTCTCTATCTCTGCATCTCTATTTCTCCCTCTCTGTCTTTATCTTTGTCTGTGCCTCTGTTTCTCTCTGTCTCTGCATCTGACTCTGTCTCTGCCTTTGGATCTGACTCTGCCCCTCTCTGTCTGTCTCTCCCTCTCTGCCTCTATCTCTCTTCCTGTCTCTCTGTCTCTGCCTCTATGTCTCTGCCTCTCTGTCTCTCCCTCTCTATGTGTCTTATGTGTCTGCCTCTGCCTCTGTCTTCTGTCTCTCTTTTTTTTTAATATTTTTATTTATTTCTAGGAGAGAGAGAGAGAGACAGCGTGAGCAGGGGAGGGTCAGAGAGAGAGGGAGTCACAGACTGAAACAGGCTCCAGGCTCTAAGCTGGCAGTCAGCACAGAGCCCGACGCAGGGCTCGAACCCACGAACCGCGAGATCATGACCTAAGCGAAAGTTGGACGCTTAACCGACTAAGCCACCCAGGCGCCCCTCTGTCTTCTGTCTCTTTGTCTCTCCTTGTTTCTCCCTCTCTATCCCTGTCTCTCCCTCTCTGCCTCTATCTCTCTTCCTTTCTGTCTCTGTGTCTGTCTCTCTCTCTATGTCTCTGCCTCTGTCTCTCCCTCTCTATGTCTCTGCCTCTGTCTGTCTCCCTGTCTCTCCCTCTCTGTCTCTCCCTATGTCTCTGTCTCTGTCCTCAGTCGCTCGCTTGCTCTTCCTGCCCCTTCTCTGTCTCTTCCAGCCGCACAGCGTCTTGCCCAACCCCCATCTCTCCCCTCCGCGCACCTGCTGTCTCTGGTCCTCTCTCGCTCTCTCCTCCTCCCCCTCTGCTTGCTCGCCGGCTCCCCTCTGCTCAGAGCCCAGCTGGCCCAGGGGACTCGCAAGGCCCTGGAGCATCGATTTCTGCCCCGTAGCTGCCCAGGGCCGTGGCCAAGGCACAGCGGGCACAGGGGCCGGACGGGGTGGCCTCCGTGTCCCTCCCTGGACAGGGGGCCCGAGGGCCGAGCACCCTGAGCCCAGACTTGTCTGGGGTCCCACTGTGTCCCAGGCTGGAGTGGTGGGGGCAGGCTGTGTGGGGGAGGCAGGGGGGCCCTGAGCTGAGCAGACAGGGCAGGAGCATCGGATGGGGGACAGCAAAGGGCCCTCCCAGGCCCCCCACGCACACCCAGAGCCCTCCCAGACCCGCCCCTGCTCAGATTTCCGGCTGGGA
>NW_027529432.1:1238916-1240567 GCF_008692635.1 Crocuta crocuta | reverse complement strand
TGCCCCCAGTTGGGTGGGTGAGAGAGACCCAGAGACCAGTCATCTAAGGTGGAGGCTGGAAGGAACCCCAGCCTTTGCTCGGGGTGGAGGATTTCATGGACTCATGTCATGGGGGCCATGGGAGGTTTTATGAGCAAGGGAGTGACGTGTCCTCCCCAAGAAAGGGCCCCAGGCCTCCCTGCGTGTCACCAGATGGTAATGATGGTGTGAACGCTGCCGCAGCGCCGCCTCTCTCTGCAGGATCCCGACACCCTCACCGCGGGGCTAGGGGGTGTGCCATTACCATCTCCATTTTGCAGATGAGGAAACTGAGGCGCCAGGTCCCTGGAGAGAACCGTGCTCCCCACCCCCACCCCGGCACAGGCCCTCCCTGGTAGGGATGAGGGGACCCAGGCTCCCCCCAGGGACGCTAGCGGAGGCCACCCCCAGCGGGCAAGATGCCACCCAGCCCCTGCGTGCAGCGGCCGTGGGGATTTTTAATAACGGGAGTGAGTTGTGCATGATGAATGAAGCGCTGCCGCTGTGTACATAATGAAGCCCTAATGTTTTCAAATCCCCATTTAAGGAGTCGATCTCACCCCGTAATGAATTTCACATCACAGACCGGAGCCGTTGTCCATCCATCTTCTCCCCGGGGTGCCCACCCGCCTTGGCACCTCGAGGGTGGGGTCTGGCGACTGTGGGCCCTGCCTCCCCCACCAGGCCGAGCCCAAACCTACCACAGAGCTTGTGGCTGGCCTGGGTTTGTTGACTGAATGAGCGACGGACCGGAAGGGTGTGGGCAGAAGCCAGAGGTGGCTCCGTCAAGGGGGCACCACGTGGGGTTGTGGGGTTCCGAGGCACTGTGGGGTGTGGGAGGGGAGCAGAGGCCAGAGATGGAGAGTGCGGTGTGGATGGGGCTGGGGGGGCGTCCAGGACCCCGGGGTGGGTCCTTTATCCAGGCTTTACGGCGGCAGACCTCATCCTCCACAGGGTTCAGGGCTTGCAAGTAAACCGGCAGCTTGGACGTCTGCCCCTGACCCAGCTGATGCCCTCTCGGGGACTCAGTTTCCCCACGCGCCCGTCAGCCCTGGCATTCGGTAGCTCTGTGCAGGCAGCTGGGGCCTGGATGGCAGCTGCAGGTGACACCGGGGTGGCTGGACCGGTGGCTTCTCCTCAGGCTGGACTCCCAGATGTCCGGGTGGGGAGTGGTCCCCAGGGCCCAGGCCAGGTGACTTCCCGCCCTCTCCCGGCCCCCTGGGGCCTCACCTCACATCCCTGCAGCCCCAGCCGCCCTGGCCCTGCCCTGGGCATCCTAGGTGACATCTCTGCCCTGTGGGGTGTCAGTCCCTCAGGCCCCAAGAGCCTGACAAGGCAGAGCAGCCTTCTGCCTACAGAGTCGGGGAGTGGGCCTCGGTCCCCCATCTAAAACAGGTGACACGGGTGACAGACTGATAAAGTGCAGGACACTCTGGTGCAGTCTCTCACTGAACAAAGGCTCATGCCGAGTGGGGAGGGAGGGGCTGTCACGGGCCATGTAGAGATGAGGAAACTGAGGCACAGAGAGGTGAAGTGAGTTGCCCAAAGCCACCAGCAGGCTTGTAGGCAGGATTTCTGGGGAAAGAAACCCCAGGAGGGGACACCCAGGGGGCCAGGCCTATGGGGCAGCGGA
>NW_027529432.1:1238112-1238782 GCF_008692635.1 Crocuta crocuta | reverse complement strand
TCATGTTCCTTTTAATAATTAATTAGCCCCTGCTTGCTTGTTTGTTTAGCATGAGGAATGCTCCCCCACTGAGACGCATTTATTGCTGAATAAATTTAAATATCTAATCTTCCCTTCATGAATATTACAGCACCCCAAATAGCGGCCAGCATATCCTAAGCGCCTTGGCAAAGGGCCCCCACAGGAGCTTGCCTGCCTCCCGCTCTGNNNNTCTGGGGAAAGGGCTGGGTGTGAGCTGAGGCCCCCAGGCCGCCCGCCCCCCACCCTCCCTGTGCCCGTGCAGAGGCAGGAGGGCAGGGCCGGCTGGGCTTACCTGGGGGAACAGCCTGGGAGGGGGTGGAAGGGCAAGGAGGAGGACAGACAGGGTCCCCAGGTGGCAGCGGCGGTGACATCTGCAGTGGCATCTGAGGGGCTCAGGCAGGAGAGGACAGGGAGGCAGGTGGTCAGTGGGGAGGGTCTCCAGGGCAGCCTGGCCAGACAGAGGTAGCCAGTGGTCAGCTGCGTGGGGGTGGCCCAACAGTCACACGAGATGAGGGACCCCAGGCCACTCAGCAACCAGGGTCCCCAAAGTCCCTCTGTTGGGGACAATGTATGGATGTGGAGAGGGGGACAGGAGCTCTGCTGCAGTGAAGAGGGGAGCCCAGGCCCCAGAGCTGGGTTTGGGGTTTGG
>NW_027529432.1:1235930-1238084 GCF_008692635.1 Crocuta crocuta | reverse complement strand
AGACGGGGGGGAGGGAAGGTTTTGGGGGGGGGGAGATACTGCCTTTATGGTCCTAGAGGAAGTAGAGCAGTCTAGCTGTGTGACCCTGGGCCAGTCTTTCATCCACTCTGTGCCTCAATTTCTTCTATAAGGGAGGGAAAATAGTAGGACCTGCTAGGGTGGCCGTGTGTGCGTGCGCGCTGCTCAGGTTCTAGCAGGTGCTCCAAAGAGGCTGCAGAGGCTAGAACTCAGGAGCCAGACCGGGGGCCTGTGACGGGGGGGGGAGGGGGCAGAGCCGCCTGTGGGGCAGGCTTGGTTCTGGACCTGGCAGAAGCCCCTCCCCCATGGGTCAGTCTCCCCAGGAGGGACCCCAGGTCTTCTGCTGACTTGGAACAGGGATTGAGTTGGAGGCCTGAGGTTTGTTTGCATGTGGCCCAAGGTCCCAGAGAGGGGATCAAGGGTCCACTGGTATGCACTGGGGTCACCACCCTCCCACCAGGCAGCCCCAGGCTCAGGTGGAGAGGGGAGGGGAGGGGACACCTCCCTCGGATGAGACCCCAGGAAGCCACCTCCTGCAGTCTCCAGGGTTGGGCTTAGCCCAACGTAAGAGCCAGGACAGGGCCTAGGAAGCAGGGGCGGGGCCGGGGGGGGGCGCGCAGGCATGACCCTCTGGGCCTCTGGGTGAGGTCAGCAGGTCCCCTCTGGCATTCAGGGATGGTAGAACCGGTGTGTGGACAGGGAGGGGGCAGGCGAGTCATGCTCTGGCTTGTTGGGGGAGAGGGCGGGGCAGGCGTGGGGCCCAGAGCCTATCCCTCATCTCTGCCCTGGGGAAACTGATCCCCTAGGCGCTTGCATGGCAGTCACCCAGCCCTGGCCTGGAAGCTGCTGGGGGCGCTCCAGCCCAAGGCTTCTGCTCCGAGTCCCTCCTCCCCCTCATGGCCTCAGGTCAGCCCCCAAGGCCTGGCTGCAGGCCCGTCCACCTCTGCAGGAAACATTAAGTCCCTGAAACAGATCTTGCCGAGCTTCACTTCCGCACAGCCTCCCCGGAAGGCCAAGGTCGCCTGCAGGGTGGACAGTGCCAGGGGACAGCAGGCAGCCGAGGCACCATTAGGGCAGGGCCAGAGGACCCCCC
The DNA here is from genome assembly GCF_008692635.1 of Crocuta crocuta. Taxonomy (NCBI): domain Eukaryota; kingdom Metazoa; phylum Chordata; class Mammalia; order Carnivora; family Hyaenidae; genus Crocuta; species Crocuta crocuta. The sequence continues at coordinate 1,236,973 of NW_027529432.1, read as the reverse complement.
CTCACCCTGCCCCAGAGAGCCGGCTCAGACCCATTCCTGTGGGTCATTACCCGCATAGGCCCTGAACACTCTAACACCTGCCTGGACACTGCCACCTGTGACACGTGTACCCACGGGGCACACATCCTCATACTATCACACCGTCCTAAGGCCAATGTGCACGTCAACTTCACCCACGCCAGACCCTGGCTTAAGCACCTTATGGAAGTTAAGGCGCTCAGTCCTTCCAAGAGCACTGTGAGGGGGATGTCTGTGAATACCCCATTTTACAGATGGGGTAGTTGAGATCCAGAGAAGTTAAGTGATCTGCTCCAGGCCACACGTATCTGACTGACAGAACTGGGCCTTGAACTCCAGGGCTGCCCAGCTCCACAGCCCCTGCACTTTGCTGGGTGGGCAGCTGGCACCTCACCCACACCAGACACACTGCACACGGATGCTGCGCAGGCCTCGGCACCTGGACAGGTAGCTCAGGGGCCCTGCCTGGGGCCTCCACTCCGCCCCCTCCACTGGGCCACTGCTGCCCTTACCCCTCCCCGACCCACCCCACCCCTGGAGGCTCTGGGAAATCGTCTGGTGCCAGCTCTAAGTGAAGTCACAAAATTAGGCTTAATTGGGCCCCACAGGGCACAAAAGAAAAGAGAAGGGGGGGTGGCCCAGCTGGTGTCCCTGGACCTCTGCCAAGACATTGGGGGTGGGGAGGATGGGATGAAGGCCGAAGGGCCTCGGTTTGCGCATCTGCAAAATGGAGAAATGAGAGTTCTTTCCTGCTGCTGGGCATCGTGAGCACCGATAGCTAGTGCCAAGGAGCTCCTGGCACAGGCCTGGGGTGCGATCCGAGCTAGGGAGCTGCCAGAGGTGGGTCGCGTTCTCCTGGCCAAGATGCAAGGGGTCGCTGTCGCTATTGCCCGCTGGTCTCCGCCAAGACTTGTCGGTGTGCCCCACTGGCACGGGCGATGAGAGCCGAGCCCCGCCTTTCCCGCCAGAGCTGCTGACGCTGTGGCACCCGGTGAGATCCGGCTGGAGGAGCGTCTCCTCCGTTC
>NW_027529432.1:1234043-1235820 GCF_008692635.1 Crocuta crocuta | reverse complement strand
CTCCTCCGCCCCCCCCGCCGCGCCCGAGTTGTTTATCTGGGCCCGCGTCCCCAGGGTCGCCGCCGAGGCCCCGGAGCCGCGATCAGATAAACAAGCCCGGGCACGCGGCAATTAAGCCGGATGCGCTAACGAGGCTCGATAACGAGCAGGGGCGCGCGCCCGGAGCCCCCTGCGCGGCCCGGATCCGCGGCGCCGTCCGCCTCCCCGCTTGGCGCAAGGAACGGGTTGGAGGACGCAGGCTCGAGGACCGCATCTCTCACTTGTAACTAGGTGACCCCAGTTTCATCATCTGTCAAGTGGGTCCTAGAGTTTGCCGCGGCCGGGAGGGGCCTCGCCTGGGGATCCGGTGCGCGGTGCCAGTCGGCGCTCCTGGGCTCCTCCGNGCTGGAGGCCGCAGGAGGCGGAGGCGTGCGCGGTGCCCGGTGAGTCCTGGCCCAGCCGAGGGGGGTGGGAGTATTCTGTGCTTGGGCCTCCGCTTCCTCTTCTGTAAAACGGGCTCAGACGTGACGCCGGGAGCCCCAGGACTCACTGCCCCCTGCCCTGCAGTGGACGGCTGCATCCACCGGGCCGCTGGACCCCTCCTCACCGACGAGTGCCGGACCCTGCAGAACTGCGAGACCGGCAAGGCCAAGATCACCGGCGGCTATCGGCTGCCGGCCAAGTGTGAGTCCCAATTCCCTGTGGGGCACAGACAGGGCACCTTGTGTAATTGGGGGGTTAGGGGACCAGCCTCCACACAATTGCTGGAGGCCTCCTCCGGAGTCACTTCTTAACCTTAAGTGCCGGGACCGGCCTCTCCTCGCACGCACCAGGAAGCAGGTGGCGGGAGGGGATGCGTGGAGCTGAGGCGGCAGTGGCTTTGCTCACCCACGCCGCCCCACGGCTCAGCCGGGTCCATACAGATGTGTGGAGGGGGCCCAGCGCATTGGAGGGCACACCTCTGCACCCACATGGGCAGGGTCCTCCCCTGGGGCCTCTCAGAATTTGGGGAGAGGGCCTGTTTCCTGTCCTCTCCAGGGCGAGCGGGGGGAGAAAGCCGATGGCCGCTTGGAGACCCCGGCCGGTCTGACCCCGTTGCCTCCCGCAGATGTCATCCACACGGTGGGACCCATCGCGCACGGGGAGCCCAGCGCCAGCCAGGCTGCCGAGCTCCGCAGCTGCTACCTGAGCAGCCTTGACCTGCTACTGGAGCACCGGCTGCGCTCCGCGGTGAGGGGCGCGGGGGCGGCGCAGAGGGGGAGGAAGAAGGCCCCTCAGAGGCGGCGGTTGAAGTGACACTGTCCCCAATTCCCTCTCACCTCCCTCCTCCGCCCCAGGCATTCCCCTGCATCTCCACTNTCGCACCAGCCCTCTCCGCGTCCCGGCCCCTTCCAGCTTGCTCTCCTGAGCATCCAGCAAGGGCGGTGGAGCGCACGCCTTCCTCCCGTGAAGGGTGAACCCCTTCCGTGAAGGATGTAAATTGAGCTCCAAACTCAGGGTCAGTGCCCCACCCCCAAGAGAAAGGCAGGTGAAAACCTGCAGAGGTGGGGGCAGCGATAACAGGGGAACCGGGGTGTGGGTGCCCCCCCACCCCCACCCCCGGGCTGAGCAGGTCCCGGCACAGGTCGACCGGCTGATCATCTGCGTGTTCCTGGAGAAGGACGAAAGCATCTACATGCAACGGCTTCCCCACTACTTCCCTGTGGGTACGTACCCCCGTGGCACCTGGGTCTGCCCTCGCCCCTGCCCCCCCCTCCCCCCCAAGAGCAGGCTCCCACTGTCCTCTGCCTTCCAGCCT
>NW_027529432.1:1195870-1233478 GCF_008692635.1 Crocuta crocuta | reverse complement strand
CAGGGCTGGCCTCGGTCCCCCACCCCCACCCCCACGCAGGAAAGCCAAGAGGGAAGGCCCCCAGCCTCCACTCCCTCTGACTGCTCTGCTCTGCCCACAGACTCGCCTGGGCCTACCGGACCGCGCTCCCAGCTCTAAGGGGGCCCCGAAGCCTGCAGCCCGGGCCCCCCATTCTTCCCCTCGGCCCCCTGCGCCTCCGGAGCCTCCTAATAAAAGAACCCCAGTGTCGCAGCTCCTGCTGTCTGAGTGCTGGCTGGGCAAGGAGACAGCCCAGAGGGGTGTGGACAAGTGCTTCTGGCTGAAAGGGGCCGGCGAGCGCACTCGGTGAGCCGGGCGGGTGGAGGCAAGGGCCGGACGGCAGAGGCGGGCAGCAGCACGTTCCATTTATTGAGGGCCTGCCCCCAAGGAGCTCACAGCCTGGGGGCCAAGACCCCACGTGTGCCGGGGTGAGGGAAGAAAAGAGGCGAAGGCAAAAAGGAAGGCAATGCAGACACCGTGGCCCAAGCAAAGGGGGTGGAAAGCAGGCACAGGCAGGGGGAGGGGCGGGGGAGGAAGGGCGGCCTGGCAAGCCCTGCCTAGACCTCGGGACCACGGACCACGCGCAGGCTTGAAGGCTACCCTTCCCCCACCAGGTTGGCACCACCTGGGGGTACACCGGGGTGCCCCGGCTCCTCCACCTGCCCTGAGCCAGGCCCCATCACGTCAGGCCTCTCCACCCAGGACTGGACCATGCAGACCCCCGGTGGGGTCAGGTCCGAGGCCCGGACGGGCAGCGCGAGGTGCAGCCAGGTCAGGGCCTAGGAGGGAGCAGCTTGAAGCCTGGGTGATCCTCGGTCCCTGGGCAAGTCCCCAGGGAACTCCCAAGATTCTCCTGGAAGCCCCTGGGCCAGCTAAGGAGGGGAAGGGGGGGTTGCCACAAAGGAAGGAAGCGGAACCCCAGTAACCAGGAGGGGTCCCCAAGAGGCCTAGCCCCCTCAAAACTGCTCCTGGTGGGGAGGCTTGGACACAGACAGGTAGAAGGCCGAGAAGAACCCACCTGGGGGGGTTGGGGGGGGGCAGCCAGACACAGCAGCCAGGCAGGCAGCAGCAGAGCAGGGACACGCACACACGCGGCTCACCACCAGCATCCCCTTTAATAAAACGTGGAAGGTCGTGTGACGGGGAGGTGGGGGGAGGGGAGTGAAATATGACCATTTACAACCACAAAAAACCTCTGTACATGTCTAGCGCCTGGCAGAGGGGAGGGCGGGCAGGGCAGCAGCAGGCCGGGGCCAGCCCTATTTGTAGAGGATGTCGTAGTGTCCAGGCCGATAGAGAAGATAGACCTTGGGCTCGGAGCCCTCGGGGAAGATGTGCGGGTTGGTGGTGCCGCCCTCGCCGCGGTCCATGTACTCCACCTGGATGGAGACGCTGAGGGCCTGGGCCAGCGCGATGATGTGGATGTGGTCACTCTCCTTGCACATGGGCTCCACCTCCTGCGGCACAGGGAGGGGGGGGTCAGGGCCCCGGTCCCGGCGCCACTCTGCACACACCCCGGCCCGTGTCCCACCCCACCCCCCGACCCCTAGGGAGGAGAAAGGGGAGGGACGGCACCTGCTGACAGAACTCCTTGACGGTCCGGCCACCCTCGATGAAGTGCTCGAAGAACTTGCTCTCGCGCTGCAGGTAGCCCGAGGTGAGCAGCCGCAGGTACACCACCAGGTAGTCCGAGGTGCTCTGGTCGTTGAAGGAGGCCAGCAGGTCGGCTACGGAGGTCTGCTTTTCCACCTGCTCGATCAGGTCCATGAACTGCCACCCACAGAGGACAGAGGGCACAAGGGAGGAGATGGTCAGCCCCGCCCCCGCCCGCCCCGCCCGCCCCCCTGGCCAAGAGGGCTCACCGTGTTGTGGAAGTCCTCAATTGTGAACTCAGTGAAGCCCTGGGACACCAGGTCCTCTTTGCTCTTGGCAGACACAGCCTTAAACCTGCGGGCGGGAGGGAAAGGGGGGCCAGCATGGGCTCCTCGGCCAGCAGAGAGGCCGGCGCAGAAGTGGGGGACCGGCCAACACGGGGGGGGCCCCCACTCCCAGCTCAGAGCAGAAAACCACGGCGAGCGCCCAGCCACCGTCTGGCCTCAGGTGGCCCTGCACCTCCGAGTCGCCGAGAGCGGAAGGGGGCCTTCCCGGAACCCCCGCCCGCCGCCCGCGGCCACCACCCTCACCGTTGCAATTCCTTGCTGTCATCCAGCAGTGCCTCCAAGTGGGAGAATCCGAAAGCGCGATAGAAGCAGTTTCCATCAGGCCTGGTCTTGCGGATGTACGAGTACTTTTTGTGGAGGTCCTGCGAAGAGGCAGCCCCCACCCGCCACCCCCCTGCCCATCAGCTCCGGCCACAGCCAGGGAGGGCCAGAGAACCCCCCCACACACACACACACAGGTCACACCACAGAGGGGACCACTGAGCTCCCAGGGGCCACCCGCCATCCTCGGCCGCTGACGCCAGCGACGCGAGGCACCTAGAGATGCACTGGCCGGAGCCCCCGAACCCCGCGAAACTGTGTCTTAGGGACACGCTGGCTCCGTGGGCCACCAAAGCCGTCCCCGGCCACTAGGCAGGCCACGCTGCTGGGCCTGCAGGGCTGTTTGTGCAGAAAAAGAGGCAACTCGGTCAGTCCTCATCCAACACAGCTTTTCCGGAGAAGAGTCTTTCAAACCACGCGAGTCCAGGGCAAACGAGTTAGCACGTGGGTGTGGCGCTGGGCTCCACATCAAGTGTCCCCACTCAGGAACCAGTGGCCCTGGTCTCCTTTTTTTTAAACTTTTTTTCAATGTTTATTTTTGAGAGAGACACAGTGACACAGTGCGAGTCAGGGAGGGGCAGAGAGAGGGAGACACAGAATCCGAAGCAGGCTCCAGGCTCTGAGCTGTCAGCACAGAGCCCGACGCGGGCTCGAACTCACAAACTGTGAGATCATGAGCCGACCTAAAGTCGGACTCTTAACCGACTGAGCCCCGAGCCCTGCCCCAAGGCCTGGTCTCCTTCTAAACCCTACCCTGCCCTCCTCCATCTCTGGCTGCCTCCCCAAACGTGGTGGGCTTTCTTCTGTCTGCCGAACCTCCCCACACCGAGTGGGCCATCGGCACCGCCAGCAAGCAGGCCTCCCCTGGGCTACTTCAGGCCTTCTCCGTTCTCCTCCACCCCTCACCCCCTACCCACCTTCCCAATGACCTTGCTTCCTTTCTGAGGACTTCCACCCGGAACCCCTTAGCACCAACCAGCACACCTGCTCGCAGCCTTCTCTCCTAATTCCCCGAGGTCTGGGGCTGCTACTAGGCTGCCCCTCTGGGCCACATCAGAGCCCGTGAGCATCAACCAGGAAGCCTCCCCCTCCTCCTGCATCCATCAGTTTTTCTCTCCCTACTGTGTTGTTTTTTTTTTTAAACATTTATTTATTGAGAGACAGAGCAGGAGCAGGGGAAGGGCAGAGCGAAGGGGAGATACAGAATCTGAAGCAGGCTCCAGCCTCCCAGCTGTCAGCGCAGGGCCCGATGCGGGGCTCGAACCCACAAACTGCGAGATCACGACCTGAGCTGAAGTCGGACGCTTAACCCCCTGCCCCTCCCCCCCCAGGTGCCTCTCTCCCTACTGGTTTAGACTCGGTAGGACACAAACCCAAGGCTAGTTCCTGCTTCAAGAAAAAAATCCTCTGCTTCACACGAATTCCTTCCCAGCTCCCACCCAGCCCCTCCGCTCTCCTTTAGAGCGAAACTGTGCTCACCGTGTCCATTTCTCTTCTACTTACTCTACCCAAGCAGCCTTTAGTCAAGGTCGCACATGCCTTTCCTGAGTCCGAGGGCCAGGCCCACTCCTCCCCAGACTGGCCCCTCAGCAGCATTCACGAGGGTGGTCGTCACCCACCGGGGGACACCATCCACCCCACGACACCACCTCCACGCCCCCTCCTTCGTACTTCACACGGCCCGCAGGTCCCAGCCTCCCCGTGTCCTCCACCGCCTCTCCCCCTGTAAAGGTCAGGGCCGCCACCAAACCACACCGCACCCTCCCTCAAGACGCCACGTGCCAGAGGAAGCGCGAGCCACACACCTGTACACGTGCCTGCCGCGTGAATGGCACAACCCCACTCGGGCCTGGGAAAGCTTCCGCTCGCCCACGACAGTCTCGCATCTCTTGCCACTACTGGTCTTTGGGATCGACTGATTGATTTTAAACTATTTTAAGCAATCTCTATACCCAGTGTGGGGCTTGAACTTACAGCCTCCAGGATCAAGAGTCATGTGCTTTTACCCACCGAGCCAGTCAGGTGCCGCTGGTCCTGGGATTTAAATAGCCCCGGACGGAACTCTTCACCTGCCCCTGCCTCTGTCCTCCACTCCTATTTGACTCAAACATCCAACTGCCGCGCCCCCTGGTCCAGCACCTCCTGGTCCAGCCCGATGACGCCTCCTGACCGCTGACCCCTCCCCCCAATCCAATTGAAAGCAGAAGATCCAGAGGTTTGCTCCTCCTGCTGAGTCGGCTTCTGGCTGCTTCTTCAGGCACTCCCCTCCCCCCGGCGCGTTTACTGCAAGAGCCTCCTCCCAGGGCTCCCCACTCCAGCAGCCAGAGTAACCAGAGAAACCTGCTCATACTCCTCCTCTCCCAGCCCCCACCTGTGCCCCAGCTCTGCCGCCCACACTGTCCCCGAGCCCTGGCCACGCCGCCCAGGCGCCCACAGCCTGCTCCCGGGCCGCTTCCGGTCTGTCACTCCCAGCACCCCCTTCTCAGCAAGGCCTCTGACTCCCTCTCCCCTCTTCCTGCTTTACCTTCTCCAGGGCCTCTGACCTCTGACCTCCACACCCGAGCTCCCTCTGCCTTACTGTGTCTTCCCACAGGGACACGTATGCTTCACAAGGACCCTGTGGGTTGCAGTCATTGCTCTACCTCCGGTACCGAACGCAGTGCCTGGCGCACAGCCCGCACTCGGAGATGGTAAATCGCAGCGCACGTTGCACACAGAGGCCAAACGGCGGCAGCTACTAGAAGAGCTACTAGAAGCATTTTGAGCGCTTGCCGTGTGCCAGGCCCTTTGCTGGGGGCCAATGTCCGCTTTCCTAAATCTTCACAGGGGCCCCATCCAAAAAGGAGCCGGGTCACCCAAGTCTGCTCGGGCTCTGCTGTCTAGGCTTAGGATCCTCCCAGGGTGGAGATGGCCTCAAACACGTGGGGGGGGGGGCTGCCTAAGGCCCAAGGTCACACACAGCCAGAAGTGAAGCCAGAACTTGCACCCGGGTCTGCCAGGGCCCCGAGCCAGTGCCTTCCTGTCTCCACAGTCCTCGTGGGTAAATCACAAACGCTGAGCGAGGAGCAGACCACTGGCCACGCACAGCTGGGCCCGGCCTGCAGGTGTGCTGCCTGGCCCACACAACGTTTTAAACTTGAATTAGCTGCCTACTCTTGGAAGTCAGGAAATTCACATCAATATCATTATTTCTGGCTTGTCTGGGAAAACCAGACTCGGAAGCGATGGAGTGACAGGCATGGACGCTCCTATTTGCCCCAGGGACTTCCGCTCCCGGCTGTGGGCTGAGCCAGAGCTGTGACGTCCACTGCTTACCACCTACCCCTGCCTGCTGATTCTGATAACCCCAAAGGCCCCTCCTTTTACAGGTGGAAGGTTCTAAGCATCTCTGATCTTGGGCGGTGAGGGCGGCTTTACTGAGCCCTCGGGCAGTGCCTACCAGACACTTACTTACACATACCCACTGTCCTGGCTCACAGAGCGAGCGGTGAAGGGTCTTCCCTCGGGTTGTAAGTGCTACAACAGGGTCTTGCACAAGCCCACACATCTCTTCCCGGGCAGGACCCGCCCCTGCCATAACCCCACCTCTCCCAGCTACCCAGCCCCCACAGGCATCATCTCCCCAACCTCACAACCGCCTTGTGGGCAAATACTTTCATCATTCTGATTTCACAGAAAAGGACCCCACAGCTCAGAGACGGCGAAGGACCTGCCGAGAGGGTACAGCAGCCGTATGGCAGAGTGAGGAGAGCAAATCAAGGGCTTTTGATTCCAGAGCCCGCACACTTGAGGGACGGCAGCCAGAGGGCTCCCCTCCCCCCGACATGCTACCCTCTGAGGCAAGGCCAGCAAGGAGCAGGTTTGAAGCAGGCACACACTCCTGCCCCAACCCCCAGGGCTTTTCCTGCCCCGCCCCCTCAGCCAGGCTCTCACCTTGATCTTCTGTTGATAGATGTTGTCATCCTCAGCATACTCCTTGTACAAGACCGAGAGCTCCAGACGCTCCGAGACCAGAGGGTTCTGCACAGCAATCTGCAGCGGGGAGGAAAGCCACCACGCTCTGGCAGGTGGATGGAGTGACCCACACCAAACAGCCAGAACGCCTAAACGAGGGGTGCTGGAGCAATGACCTGGGTGGCACAGCCCCCTCTCCCCCAGTAAAGGCATCCAGTACCTAGCACAGCTTGGAGAGGAGGCGGCTTCCAAAGCAGAGATAAACAACCGGCCTCACGCCCAGCCTAGGCTTCCCCACAGTAGGGCCGCTGGCCACAGCCCCTCCCCCACAGTAGGGCCGCTGGCCACAGCCCCTCACCTCTTGCTGAATTCGGTCCTGCTGAGCCATGATGGCCTCATCATAAGCAAGACAGTTAACACCTGGAAGAAGGGAGAAAGCCAAGGATTACAGCGGGCCCCAGGCTCCCTCCACTCCAGGCTCCAGGCAGCCGGGCCAAGGACAAGAGCAGCCCAGGGAGAGCAGGCGTGGAATCCGGAAGCACGCATCTTCAACTGTGTGATCTTGGTAAAGTCCTTTCCCCACCCAGCCCCTAGTTTTCTCATCTTTTAAGTGAGGGGGGCAGGGGTGCGCCCTGCTCTGAGGTGTTTGTCCAGCTCTAACCCCTCCCACCCCCCTGCTTTCTAACATCAATTCCCAGCCACCTGGGAATGCTCTGGGGCCAGGCAAGGTCTCCTGGGGGGAAGTAAGATGAGGAGGCAGAGTTACGGGCTGGATGAAAGCTTCCCGTACGCCTGCATTTTACTCCGTCACACCCTTCCTCCTGCTGCTCTGCTGGGTATTCCTAATGCCCGTTTTATAGATAAAATGAATGCAGACGGGTGAAATAACCTGCCCAAGGTCACCCCTGGCAAAGACCTGTGCTCAAACCCAGGGGTGTCTAATTCTGAAGTCTGAGCTCTTTGTCATACTTCCTCTCCTCTGCTACCTTACTGCCCGGGCGTTTCCTCAACTATAAATGGGGGCTACTACCACCACCTTTCTCCCCTCTATTGAAATGCCAAGAGAAAGAGGTGCTACCCTGGAGGCAAACTGTTCATCAGAGAACTGGCAGATCCACCTGTGGGCCCCGCCCTCAGCAGCCACTGGTGCGGAGCCAGGAGACCTGAAATCTGGTCCTGGCTCTTTCTTTCCCCACGTGATCCTGAACAAGTCTCTTCTGGGGGGCCTGCGCCTCCAGCATTTGGTCTCTCAAGTGTGTGGTTAGAAGGTGGTGTGTGTGCTGAATGGCTTTCAAGGCCAAACCTCTGGAGTCAGAGCATCCTCAGCTGGGCCCTGACTAATCCCCTACACCGGAACAGGGCTGTCCCACCCACCCAAGTGACCTACTCGGTCCCCAGGGCCTAACCATGGGTGAAAAGACAGAGGGTGGCACCGTTTTTGAAAGGTCCAACTCCAGGGGTGTTCAGAAAACAATGCCCGGGCAGGCGGAAAGGGGCTGCTAGGCCAGAAGAGGGGACTCGACCAGAACCGGAGGCTGCAGTCCTCAGGGGCACACGCCCCGGCCGCTCACCGCCCCGGGCCGCCCGCAGCATCCCGAGCGGCCCGCCCAGTCCTTTGTGCTCCGCGGCCCGGCGTAACTCGACGCCCTCCCGGGCGCAGGCTGCTCAGTAGAAGGCGGGGGGCCAGGGCCCGGCCTAGGCCCCGGCCTGACTGCAAGGGCTGGGACCGGAGGGCTGGGGACCCGGGAGCCCCGCGCCCGGCGTGGAGGGGCTGGGNAGGCGGCGGGGGAAGAAGGGGCCGTCCGTGCGTTTCGTCCCCGGCCTCCGGCGGCCCCGCCCGCAGCCTCCTCGGGAAGCGGCGACCCGGCATCACCCCTGCTAGCCCGGGCCGGACGGCCCTCCCCGGGTCAGTACCTTCGGAGTCGCTGCCCAGCGGCTCCTGCTTCTGCTGCTGAGGTTCCTCCGCCGCCATCTTTAAACAGCGCCGCACTGCCGACCGCTTCCGGGTTAGCAGTTGCCCTCCTCCGGAAGAGAGCCCCTCCTCGTGGCCCCTCCTTGGCAACGCCCCTAGCGACGGGATCCCCTCCGGCGGAGTCACCTGTGGGGCTCGCTGCCAGGTGTGGCGGCGGTTGCGGCCGCCCCGCCCGCCCACCACCCGCCCTCTTGCTTGGCTCCGTCGTCCCTGTTCCCAAAGTGATAAGAAGCCTCCCGGAGCCGATTCAGATTTATTTTCACCGGAGTTTGAAGAGCGGATTGTGTTACTGTGATAAGTGGGAAGATGGTGTTAAAATCCCTCCGGAATTCTTGGCAGCGATGGCAGTGAGGAGAACCCGGCCGAGGAGACGGAATCGCGCTAACATCCGAGCCCCAGGACATCACCGCTTGGTTCCACTGTGCCTCGCTTCTGAGCGGGCCCAGGCTTTGGTGTCCTGTTCCGGCAGGGAGAACGTGTCCCTCTGGGTCAAGGCCAAAGTCTTGGGAACTAACTCTGGCCTCTGCGCCTTTCTGGCTATGAGAAAAGCAGTCTTTTTTTTTTTTTTTTTTTTTTTAAGAATTTGATAAAAATGGAAAACAGATTAGAGGTTGCCAGGGGCTAAGGGAGGGAGAGCGGAGGGAAGTGGATGTGATTGTAAAAAGGTGGGGTCCTTGTGGAAATGGAGATGTTCTAGATCTTTTTTCTTTAAGATCTTTTTCAAGTTTATTTATCTTGAGAGAGAGAGCTCACGCAAGCAGGGAAGGGACAGAGAGAAAGAGAGGGTACCCCAAGCAGGCTCTGCTGTCCACCCAGATGGGGCTCCATCCCACCAACCGTGAGATCACGACCTGAGCGGAAACAAGTGTCAGATGCTTAACCAACTGAACCACCCAGGAGGCACCCCTTAAGATTTTGTTTTTAAGTAATCACATCCAAGGTGGGGCTGAAACTCACAACCCTGAGCTTAAAGAGTCGCATGCTCCGTGGACTGAGCCAGCCAGGCGCCCCTGAAATGTCCTAGATCTTGACTATATACGAACCCCTGGTATGTGCTATACTGTCATTTTGCAAGACTTACCAATGGGGAAATTTCGGTAAAGGGATCTCTCTGTGTAACCGATTAAAATTGCCTGTGAGTTCGCCAAAAATAAAAAGTTTAAAAAAGTGGCGAGCCTGGGGTGCCATGCCAGTTCCATCCATAGGACACGCGACTCTTGATTTTGGGGCGGTATGTCTGAGCCCGGCTTCGGGGATAGAGTTTACTTAAAAAGATAAGTAAAGCAGCAAGTCTTTGGATGTTAAAGATGCTATTGAGAGAAATTACAGTGTGTGGCTTGGTTTCCCAACTTTTCGCTGTTAAGGGACTTCGTCATGATGGGAGGGGGGTGTTTTAGCTGGAGGAGGAGCTGTGCCTGAGTCCCATGCAGACCCCTCAGTTTGTGACAGTTCGGGAGTGGAATGTGACAGTATTTTCATGGGCCACCCCCAGTACTGGGGCAGGTGCCCTTGGTGCCCGGGCTCACCACACAGCCCACAGTGGCCTTGTCACCGCATCACTGCAAATGCCAAATTTGTATTCCAGCAACACTGCAAGTTCCTATTTATTGGATCCTTGAGCCTGCGTGTCACTTCTAAACTCCGGAAGGCAAAGGGTCCACCCCGTTTGGACCCATGCTCACCAAAATGTTCATACCTTCTCCCAGTATTAATATTGAAATCTCTAACTGCCAGTCAGATCTTCCGTTCGTAGGACTAGGATTCTCAAATGGAGAGCTCAGACAGTTGACGTGATTTCTACTTGGCTTTTCAAAAGCTTGAAAACTGCTGTAAGACAACTTCACCTCTAACCCCCCTTACTTTGACCACGGAGTCTCTGAGGCATGGAGGGACACAGGGGGAGCTGGGGTCAGGACTAATGGTCAAGACCAGCTCTGAAGACTGAGAAGGAATCCCAGTTGTGACCCAGTGATGGACCACAGCCAGGCTGCCAACACCATGTAAATACCTCCCTCCGGGGTACTTGGGCTTGAAAAGCCAATGTACAGGGGCGCCTGGGTGGCTCGGTCAGTTGAGCGTCTGACTTCAGCTCAGGTCATGATCTCACGATTCACAAGTTCGAGCCCCACATTGGGTTTTGTGCTGTCAGCGCAGAGCCTCGGGCCTACTTCGAGTTCTGTGTCTCCCTCTCTTCTCTGCCCCTTCCCTTCTCATGCTCGTGCTCTCTCTCTCTCTCGAAAACAAACATTAAAAAAAGTGTTTTAAAAACCCACCAATGTACAAAAGTAACAAAGGTCCTCTCTCCTACCTGCTGCTCAGCCTGTCCCCTAGTAGGCAGAATGGGAAGGAGGGGTACCTGGCTGGCTCGGTCAGTGGAGTGGGAGAGTCTTGATCTTAGGGTTGTGGGTTTGAGCCCCAGCTTGGGTGTAGAGATTACTTAAAAATAAAATCTTTAAAAAAAAAAATAGGAAGGGAACAGCCAGAGGGAGGCTTTGGCTCTTAATCTAGCCCAGGATGGTCAGCTTTTGCCCCAATCTTCTCTATGCTGATTTATTGGGCAGTTAGTAACTATTTCTGTACCCTCATTTCATTTCTTCTATTACTCTCACCACTTTATTATTTTTTTAAGTTTATTTTTTTTTGATGGAAGGGACTAGAAAGAGAGAATCTGAGCAGGCTTGAGGCTCTCAGCTGTCAGCACAGAACCCGATGTGAGGCTTGAGCCCACCAACTGAGAGATGATGACCTGATCCGAAGTCAGCAGCTTAAAGTGCTTCACCCAGGCGCCCCTACTCTTACCATTTTAAAATGGATTTTGATTCGCTATCCTAAGCATCTAAAGTCCAACAACATGTTTGCCAGGAAATCACCAGCATAGCTCCAGGTGTTTATCTCTGCCTCCCAATTTACCAGTCCAGAAGTGGTCCAGTGCTGCTGGCCCTGACTGCCCGGTCTTGGATTGAAACAGGTCATTTTCAGGGCACCTGGGTGGCTCAGTCGGTTAAGGGTCCAACTTTGGCTCAGGTCATGGCCTCACCATTTGAGAGTTCAAGCCTCACCTCGGGCTCCATGCTGATATCTCGGAGCCTGGAGCCTCCTTCAGATTCTGTGTCTCCCTCTCTCCCTGCCCCTCCCCTACTCACACTCTGTCTCTCTCTCTCTCTCTCTCTCAAAAAAATAAACATTAAAGATTTTTAAGAAAAAGAAACAGGCCGTGTTTGCACTCGGGTTCAGACTGCCGTTGAATACAGTCACCAAGGTGACAAGCGACAGAGGACTTTATTTTCCATCGTGCTGACATGGCAGACACCTCCTCATGGTCCTGCTGGCACACCCCACTTCCGTGTGTGAAGGACTCTGTCAGGAGGAGGGAGAAGGGACTCCATACCTGGACCCAGACAGAAAGCTCAGCCCCAGAGGGAGAGTTTAGGGACAGCACAGAGGCTGTAGGGGGCGCCATGGCTCCCAGCTCCCAAGCCCACCAGAGCACTCCCACCTCTGGGGGGGCGGAGGGGAGGAGGCCAGGCAACAATGACCCAGCACAGGTCCTAGGACAGCCACAGTCCCCCAGGGAGGCCATGGCCAGGAGAAAGCCTCCAAGGTGGACCAGAGCAGAGGGGTTGGTAATCCTTCCCAAGGCAGGTTTGGGAGTCCGGCATCTGCCCCGATGGGAGGGGCTGGGGCGCGCGGCCCAAAGCGAACCTCTAGAGCTGTTGCCACAGGAACCCATGATGGGCGACAGGCAGCCCGCTCCAAGGTCATGGTCTAGAGAGGCTGTGATGGTGCAGAGGGCCGACTGGTGAAGCCCAGCAGGGGCTATACATTGAAGCCACTGGCTCAGCTGATACTTGCCTGCAGGGTCCAGACACCTAAGGCAGAAAGCAATTAGAGGGGGGTGGAGATGGCCAAGGGAGAGCACCCCCCCACACACACACAACCCCCACACCTCATTCGGGCACTGTCCTCCTGTAAATGGCTCACATTCCAATTCACCTCTGTCCCTTGAGGATCCCAGCCACTGGAGCCAACCCTCCCGTGAGAGCCTCGTAGCGCAGGGAGGACAATGCTTTAGTCTCCTTGTTGCTGCCATGACAAATCATCACCAATCTTGTGGCTTAAAACAACACGGATGTATGGGGCGCCTGGGTGGCTTAGTCGGTTAAGCGTCCGACTTTCGCTTAGGTCATGATCTCGCGGTTCGTGGGTTTGAGCCCCGCGTTGGGCTCTGTGCTGACTGCCAGCTCGGAGCCTGGAGGCTGTTTCAGTCTGTGACTCCCTCTCTCTCTGACCCTCCCCTGCTCACGCTGTCTCTCTGTCTCTCTCCTAGAAATAAATAAAACATTTTTAAAAATTAAAAAAAAAAACAAAACAAAACGCAGATGTATAGTATGACAGTTCTAGAGGTCAGGGGTCTGGTATGGGCTTCACCAGACTAAAAGGAAGGTATCTGCAGGCTGGGTTCCCTTCTGGAAGCTCTGAGACTCTGCTTCTATCTGTGCCGGTTAGTGGTGGATTCCGTTCCTCGCAGCTGTAGGATTAAAGGCCTCGATTCTTGCCAGCTGTAAACTGAGGGCTGTCCTTGGCTTCCAGAAGCCACGGCATTCCTTAGTTCACGACGCTCTATCTTCAAAGCCAGCAACAGCAGGCAAAGTCCTTCCCAGGTGGCATCTCTGAGATACTCGTCACCTGCTTTCCCTGTCTACCTTAGGGACACCTGTGATTACACTGCGCCTACCGGGGACTCTCCTATCTCAACATGCTTCACATCTGCAGGGGCGCCTGGGTGGCTCAGTCGGTTGAGTCCAACTTTGGCTCAGGTCATGATCTCATGGTTCGTGAGTTCGAGCCCTGTGTCGGACTCTGTGCTCACAGCTCAAAACCTGGAGCCTGATGCCAGACAGATTCTGTGTGTCCCTCTTTCTCTGCCCCTCCCCTGCTCATGATCTGTCTCTTTCTCCCAAAGCTAAATAAATGTTAAAAAATAAATAAGTAAATAAAAAATCACATCTGCAAAGTCCAGGCACAAGGGCACAGTCCTCTCTGAGGGGGCGTTACCCTGCCTGCCACATCACCGTCATTTTACAATCCTGAAAACTGAGGCTCGGGGAGCCTACCTGACTTGACCAAGGTCATGGAATAAATGGCCAAGCCAGGTCTCAAAGCCACGCCCCCTCCCAGTACTTTCCTTCACATTATAGCCTCTACCAGGACTGCAGCCTCTCCCGGCCCAGTGTGCACTCCGGGGGCCAAACACACCCACTCCTGCAGACCCGGCAGCCGAGAGGCACCCACAACACGGTCTCATAAAGTACCATTTGCTAGTACAGGGAGCCTTGTTTTCTCCGCAGGGGATGGATGCAGGGCCCCTGTCGGGTTAGGAGAGAGAGGGACACTGAATGGTGACCAGATTTCAGACCTAGTGGCCACAACTGGGGACCAAGGGGAGGACGGGGTTCAAGCATGACTGCACCCTACACTCTCGACCACCCCCCACAGGTGCCGCGGGACCGAGCCCGCTGTGGGAGAGCAAGAACCGGAGTGGCTGATGGGCTTGCTGGGGCCCTTCTCCGACCCGAAAGCACTTGCCCGTAACCACTGGTTTCCCATCAACTCGAGCAGTGGCCCGAGATGCACAGCTGTGGGCTGGAGTTGTCCTTCTGGGACGAGGGGACCACCGTGTTCCTCTAGGCTCCAGGGGGACCAAAACGGGGGACACCCAATAAAAGCTGTTGTCAAGGCAGTGGAGTTACCTTAGAAACTCAAGACCATTCTCTTCTGGGGTCATGTTCTTGTTTCATGGCAGCTCCATGGGCTAATCAGAGCCCACGGCAAACCTGGGCCGACCAAGAGCCACCCTCGGAGCCCTCTGCTCAGGAGGTGTGAGGCGGGAGAGCCTCCCAGAATGAGGCAGGAGACACGGGCCACCCTGTGGTTTGGGAGGCTGTAGCCAAGAGGTCTCTCCCTGCCAGAGACAAGGGGTCTTGGGGTACCAGCAGGTGACCGGTGGATGCCCCTTGCTCCGCGGAACCAGCCTGGCCCTCCGGATGCTCTGTGGGCTCACCCCCTCCCCCGGCCAACAGCCCAATCTGCACAACCCGCCCGCACTCTCAGCCCAGTCCCTTTAGGCCCAGACATAAAGGCTGGTCTGTGTGGAAAGAAAGCCTCTCGGGAGGCAGGCGACCATGCCCGTACCCTGCAGGGAAGCAGTCACGGGCGGAAGTTGGACTTGCTCCTCTATCCAGCGTGTCCCACCGCGGAGGTGCCCCGGCCCCCGCAGGAAGACGCACTGAGGAAGGGCCCTGGGATTGGAGAAGCGGCACATTCCGCAAGCCAAGAAAGGCGGGGGCCGGGGAAGGAGGCAGGGAGCACAAGGAAGCCGCTCGCTCCAGAGGCAGTGACGGATATAACACTCAAAGGGGCCCTGGGGCTGACGTGAGAAAGCAAGACGTTATAAAGTGCCCACCTCCAACGAGGAAGAACAAGAAGCTCCTGAGCAATGGCTGGAGCCCAGCCCCCAGGAGCAGAGGGAAGGCTGGACCCACAGAGAGGACTTCCAGCTGCGGAGCTGGCCCCAGTGAGAAAGACAGAACACAGACACCCATGCAAGCCATAGCCCGGAGCTTGGCGCCAGCGAGGAGCTAGACAGGAGGAGCGAGGAAGGGCTTCCCGGGGCGACAGGATTTGTTTCCCCCCGAAGCCAGGCAACACAGGAAAGCGGGCAAAGGAAGCACCGCCTCCAGGCAGCAAGAACAGCCGAGCATGCGTGACCTACCACAGTGGAGTCAGCCAGCAGGGACACCCCTGCCCAACACCATCCTCAGCTCAAGTGTGGAGGCCGGAGCCCAGGCCGAAGACACGAGGAGTTTCTGAAGCAAGGTTTAAACAGACTTTATTGTGACAAGGAGGGCCCTACTGGGCAGGGCCTTATACACCAGCATATATGGTCCCAGGAGGTCCCCGTGGAGAAGTCGAGAGGTCCTGATTGCAGACGAGGTCAGTGTAATGGAAGGGCATGATCCGGGGAAGGCCGGCCAGGAATGCAGCAGACATGATCAGGAGAGGCCAGGGGTGGTCAGGCCACAGGGTGAGGGACAGGCCAGTCCCCTTCACTCCCGCTTCTTATAGTTCTCCAGATGGGACAGGACCCAGCCCGCCGGCAGGAGGAAACACAGGAAACAGGAGGTGAGCCCAATGGCGACTTCCTACAGAGTACAAGAAAGAACGAGATCCCGCACGATAAGGATCCCCCAAGGCTTCCCGGCACCAGAAACCCCCTTTCGGGGAGTCCGGATTCAGGCTTCAGAGATTAGCAGACCCAAGGCCCACTTGAGGCCTTGAGGCAAAGGGTCAGATCTGGGGGTGGGGGCCAGCCTGTGTTAGGATCCACAGAGAAATCCACCACGAGATGCTAAAGCAAAGGGACAGGAACAAGGAATTAAATCCGTGTGGTCTTTTGGGATCCAGGAACCATGCAGAGGCTGATGACCCTAAAATTGCACCTCTCCTTCTTTGCCTTAAAAAGCCCCTCTCCTCAGGGCGCCAAGCTGGCTCAGCTGGTAGATCATGTGGCCCTTGATCTCGGGGCCGTGAGTTGCAACCCCACTCTGGGTGTAGAGATTACTTAAAAATAAGACCTTAAAAACAAAACCATCTCTCTTCCCATCTCCTTTCCAGGACTGTCATTCAGCCTCCGGGGCTAGAATAAAAGGCTTTTCACAGCCACCTCCACATTCCCTATGGCAGTAAAGATCACAGCATAGCTTGGGTGCTAGACTTGAATTCAAGATACTTCTTTGCCGCTGAAGGTTTGACTTTTGACAAGTGGATACAGTGCTCCTAAATTTCAGTTCCCTCAACCACGAAATCGAGATGACGGCCACTTGTTCTCAGGGTCTCCGGGACCAGCGCAGCGGTCTTGGCAGCGTCTGGCACGCAGTGGACACTCAGCAGATGCCCGCTGCAACTATGATCACTAGTATTTCCTCAATAGCTGCGGCTCTTCGGGCTCTGCTCCTAACTGGGGCCCACCGACCTGGATTCTGAAGACTCGCACTCGAGGCCGAGTTCTGCCGCTCAGACAAATGCACAAAAGCGCCAAACAGGTGAAAGTCATTAAGGGTTAAACTCCCTCTCATTTCTGGAAATGACAAAGACCCACCTTCCCTAATAATCAACAGTGGTAACAACCAGTAGCGCCGCTGACAGTCGTTACGCAACCCCCATGAGCCGATGAGTAAACAGGCTCGAGGCTGCACAGCACGTAAGTGACAGAAATAGGGCTGAATCGAGATCCTGGTTGTTGACTGAGCCCCGATTGCCGCCCGGGCACTGTCCCTCTCATTCGCGCTCTCCAGACACGCCCAAACCCCTGTTGCTCCCTGCTAAGCTGCGGGCCGCGAGGTGCAGGGCACTCTCAGGGCCGCCGAGGTCCAGCGCGCCAGACCGGCCATCCGCAAACTCGCCGCGGGACCCCCAGTCTGGCTCGCTGCATCTCCCGCGCCCTGCCCGGCCCACTCCTCACCATGGTCCCGAGCTGCTCCCGCGGAGGCTTGGAATGGATCTGAGCACGCTGCACCGGGAGCCGCCGGGTTAGGCCTGTCAGGCCCCTCACCAGCAGCGGGGTCAGTACAGACATGACTGCAAGGAATGACTGCAGACAGTGGCCACCAGCAGCCCAAGGTCGGGAAGTCAAAATGGCGGCGGCGGCCGGAAGTTCCGGCTCTGGGGAGGCTGGGAAAGGGCGGCCCGGAAGTCTCCCGGAAATGACGCAAGGACACACCTCTCACCCGCCCCCGTCAGTTTTTGGCGCGCTCCTCGAAAGAGCCAATCGACGCCATTTTACCACCAATGGGCGGGGCGAGGAGGGGCGTTCCCTTCAGTTATGCCCCACCTCCAGCGTGGCCTACCTTCTTGAGTGACACCGAAAGCCACCCAATCATATAAGCCAGAAACGAGGCGGCATTCTTGACTCCTCCCTTCATTCATTCTTTTTAAAAAATCTCTCTATTCAGAATCCTTCTCCGCCAGGCTTCCATTATTTCTGGCCAGAACGCCTGACACCAACCTTGTAATTGAACTCGACTCATTACTATTACCCTCTCCAATTTCAGTCTCCATGCAGTGGCAGCCGGCCTTTCATCCTCTCTCCCTTCTTCCCTTCTTCTTTAAACATAAATCTAACCAACCCATATAATCCACTTTAAAAATTTGCAGTGGCTGCCCACTGCTTACTAGACAAAATCCTAATTCCTGGATGTCAAACTCCAACCCCATCTCTACTTACTCCACACCTTTCTTCTTGCTTTCTGATCCTCCCCACCCCCAAGCCTCTTGCTTCTTTGTATCTTACGTTCTATTTAGAACCCTTTTCACCTCTGACCTAGCCTTCCTTTCTCACCACACCAACTCCTACTTCCAGGCCTCCACTTGCTGATAGTTTACTTTTATTCCACAAATATTCACTAGCCCCTACTATACGCCAGGAACTGTCCAACACAAGGTGGACAAGGACTCCTTTTATCACAGAACTGACATTCCAGAGGGGAGAAACGGACAATACACAAGCACTTAATGAGAAGCTATCAAAAGTGCTGTGATGTGATAGGAAGTGACAAGGTAGCACTGCATCAGGAAGCCTATGCCACCTTTGTGTCCTGCAGCCCCGTTTTTGCTCTACCCACAGGGTCAGTCTCCATCCCTAGATCGGGGGCCACCTGAGGGCAGGGCAGAGCGTGTGTCTGGTTCACCGCCGTCTCCAAGGAACCTGGCACACATCACTCAGAAAAAGTTTAGGAATTTCAGGAGACTGAACAGTATTCCAGTGGAAAGGGAGGGGCCAGCCACAGAGCCAGGCCTTAACTGCACAATCTCATTCCATCTTCACAACGATGCCATCAGGGATTTGCTATTATTTCAAAGTTTTTTTTACAAATGAGGAAATAAGCCTAGAAAGCAGATCTGCTCAAGGTAATGCAGTCACAAGGCTGCCTCGCCAGGATTCCAGGAGGGCAGGTCTATCTGCTCCAAAACCCACACTTTTAACCGTTACACAAGCTACCGCAGAGGGAGTTTCCAGAGGTTCAAGTTTGGTCATCGTGGTCAATAGCATCAAAGACTGCGGCAGAGGGTGGGGGTGGGGTCGGGTGAGATGGCAAGATGAGGTAGGGAAGCTGAAAGGACTCCATTTTAGAATGGCTCTGTCTTGGGGCTCCTGGCTGGCTCAGGAGCACGTGACTCGTGATTTCATGGTTGTGAGTTTGAGCCCCTCCTTGGATGTAGACTTTATATATATATATATATAAAATATTAGAATATATATTTTAAATAGAATATATAATAGAATATGAATTTTTATATGTTATAAANTGCGAGATGGCTTCTCTCGGAGAGAGAGGAAGGAGGCAAGAGGCAGGGGGAACTTAAAAACTGCAGTGGCGTCTACAAATCCCAGGGCAGCATTTGCACCTGTGTGGGTCTGCCTTTGGGATTAATACCAACATCTCTGGTTTTGCCCCAGCCTCCAGGGACCCCGCCTCCAGGCCAGGGACAGTCCTTCAGCCAGAGCAGCAAACTCATGTGGTANGGGTCTGCCTTTGGGATTAATACCAACATCTCTGGTTTTGCCCCAGCCTCCAGGGACCCCGCCTCCAGGCCAGGGACAGCCCTTCAGCCAGAGCAGCAAACTCATGTGGTGCACATATCCAACAAAACACTCCAGAGCAAACCAACTACAGCCATGGTAGGTGTGGCTCCCACAAACACAATGTTGAGTGGAAGAGGCCAGACATNAGCCCGATGCGGGGTTCAAACCCACGAACCGTGAGATCATGACCTGAGCTGAAGTCGGACACTTAACCCAATGAGCCACCCAGGCGCCCCTAGACCCCATTTCTGAATAAGCCAAAGAAGTTATGTTCCCACTTGAAGGAAGTAGCAAGTTGATCATCCTCTGAATTTTATCCCAGGTCCCAAACACCTGATGACACTTAAAAGCCAGATCCCAAACATGTTCTAGGACATTAGTTTCAAACAAATCTTGGCTGACACTGGCATCAATACCCCTATCCTCAGTAATTTATGGAATAGTACCTATTATTCACCTGACACTGGCCTTTGATCAGACCCTACCCTGGATTCCTGAAGAGCATGCACCCTAGACCCCTTTCCAATAGAAATCCCTAACCCCACCAACACCGAGACTCATTCTCCTTTCCTTTCCAAGTTTCCCAGATATTCTGTCTGCTAGTCTCTACCTGTCACTTACAGTATTCAAGAAACTGATCACAATTTTTCTGGCTTGTGTTTGATTTTTTTCCCTCTAATGTTTAGTTTTGAGAGAAAGAGACAGAGTGGGAGTAGGGGAGGAGCAGAGAGAGACACACACAGAATCTGAAGCAGGCTCCGGGCTCTGAGCTGCCAGCACGGTGCCCGATGTGGGGCTCAAACCCAGGACCGGGAAGATCACGACCTAGGCTGAAGTCAGACACTTAACTGCTGAGCCATTCAGGTGCCCTGGCTTGTGTTTGATTTCTGTTCTGTGTGAAGCCAAGGACCCTCTTGGCTGATCCTGTGGGACGCCCCCTAAAGGACAGCATATTTATCAGGTGTGTGTTTACGCATTTGCATATCCATACATGCACACAGATTTCTGTGTATATGTATATATANAAGGCTGACTGGGAAACCTGGGCTGGCACTGGTCCAGGAGGAGCGAGGAGTCACCAGGCGGGTGTGGGCAGAGCCCCAGAGGGGCATCCGCTCTTCCCGGGGCACAGCTGTTGGCAGGCGCNCGCGCACAGCTTGGTGGGGGTGGGGGTAGAGCAACAAGGGGGTGCTGCTCTCCCCAGTGGAATGCAGCTGTCCTGCCCAGCACCCCAGGGGTCTGGCAGCTGGTTGGAAAGTTTCAGCCACCCTCCCAGGAGCTGAGTAGTGGTTAACCCCTTCCGGCCTGCAGCCCACAGCCAGTGGCCTGTGTGATGAGAGTCAGATCACCTCACTCATGTGCTATGTGCTACAGCCACTCAGACTTGAAGTCCAGGGACGCCGGTGTGGCAGGGTCCACCCACACTCCACAGCTGACAGTCCATCAAGACCCTCAGCAGAACTGAGCAGTCAGGTCTGCAAGCCCGGGTGCCACTGCTCCCGGGCCAATGACATGGATGGGTACACCGAGAGCGGCCGAGGGGTGGGGCCAGGCTGGACCAAGCACACCCAAGCCCTCCCATCCGTCTCCCCAGAGGGTCATAGTGAGCATGGACAGAAAGGGGCATCCCATGCTGCTCAGGGTTGCCCGAGGCAACCCCAAGGCCAAGAGGGAAAAAATGACCCAGGTCGTGTATGTGACCATCCAAGCCTGTGCTGCTGCTCTACGCCTCTGGCTGCAGAAGTGAGGACCATTACCGGCACCCCCAGCCTCACCCCTATCCTGCTGTGACCCTGCATCCAGAGCCCACTGCCTTCAGGACCCTCAGCTCCAAACCCCAAGCTCCTCTCTTGGCCACCGGACCCCTGACCTCTTCTCCATCCTGCAGCCCAGGACAAGTGAGTCACCCGTTCTTCCTTATTGTTCTCGATACTCGTCACCTGGGACCTTGCTAGTTCATGAAGATCCTCACTGCATAAATAGCAGGACTACTTTGTCACAACTGGTGGAAGGGGAGGGGTGGATGAGGCCACGCCCTGGCCCGCTCCCTGCAACAATGCCCCCCTGTACCAGGGCAGGATCTCACAGTGGCGCAGGGCCCGGGACGCCAGGCCTCCCATTACAGGGCCCTGGAGCTAATAACAGCCCGTCACAGAGGAGGCTGGAGCCGGTCCCCCGGGGCAGCCGCGGCCACCTCGTTTTGCTCCCTCACCTTGGCTCCTGGCTGTCCACCCCCACCCCCCCAACCCTTTCTCCAAGATAAACAGCCCCACTCCTTCAGAGGCTCCAGGCTCTTCTCAGCCTGGCTGTTCTCCTTCAAGGCCTCATCCCTCTAACCCTGGGTTGGTCTACACCAAGCACGGGGCAGTGTGGTCTGACCCCAGCCCCAGCAGGGGCAGCCCTGCCTCCGCCGGCCCACAGCAGACGCTCACCTCCACAGGATGCAGATCTCACGGCAGGGACTCCCACCAAAGCCACGACACAGGTTCACAGGTGCACCTTGTGCACCTGCACACACGCAGCCTCCAGGCAGCGCCATGAGCAAGCGCGTGCACTGCAGGAGGGCTCAGGATGTCCCTCTCCACCCCCGGGGTGGGGAGGGGGGGGAGGAGAAGGTGATGGGAGGCAGGGGGACCCGGGCAGGGGGGTTGAGTGGGCCGCAGGCTCTGAAGCCAGGGCATCTGGCAGAGGTCCGGCACAGACCGCCTGTCCTTGACCCCACCACCCCCTCCCTCCCCATCCAGGGCAGTGGGAGACCGCACAGGACATCAGGGAAAAGCTGAGGTAGGTCCCAGAGGCTATGGCTGCCGCCTCCTCCCTGCTATAAGCTGCCTGACGGACAAGTCACTACTACAGGCAACAGGCGCTTCTGCTGTCCCCACACCCTCTTCCGGGCCCCCTTTGTAGGCAAACCTCGTCCCCTCAGGGTGGCCGGTCCTCGATCTTGGCCTTCTCAACTCCAGTCCCCATTTTTCTCAACAGCTCCCCTGCGTGGGACAGGAGTAACCCCTCGGGAGACACTGCCCCCACAACAGGGCAGGCCGGCTCTGTTTCTCCAGGCCAGGCCCCGAGAGGGAAGACAGGGCCTTGAGACCAACTCCTGCCCGGGCGCGACCACGCACCTGGGCTCTGTGGCCTGGATGCGGACCATCGCCGCCCTGGTCCCCCAGCGCCATGCAGACCAAGGCTGTGGAGCTGACCGCCTGCAAAGCCTGGCAGCAGAAATCACCTGGTGGCCAAGCTGCCTGCGCTGGCAAAACCCAGTCCTTTTCAAAGCAGCTCAGGCTGAGCGGGAAGGGAAGCGCTCTGTGGGCCCCGGGCCCCTGGCTCCACCTGCTCACCCGGGCAAGTGTCCTTTGAGGGAAGAAGCTTCAGTCACAGCTGGAGGGAGGGGCGGGGGCAGCTGAATGAGGCAGCCACTGGGGGAACAATGAGGGGCCCAGGCCACTCAGGAAGGTGGCAGAAGAGGTGGGCACAGACCCCAGTCAGCAGTGACCAAGGGAGGACCCCACCCCCTTCCAACTCTGGCCACTTGCCCTGTGGTGAGGGGACAGTCATCCCAAGGAATTCCTGCCTGAAATTAAAACAGCCTGCAAGGAACAAAGAACTCAGGGGGCAGGCTTTTGTCACATGAGATATCCGTGGTACAACTGGCCCAGTGAAATGCTCTCCCTTCCCCAAGGATTGAGATGCCTTTCTTTGTGCCTCCAAGATACATGCAACCAGGGCACAAACCGTCCCCCAGGGGTGCCCCGCCCACAGAGCTGAGGCGACAACAATAGTGACAGCCACCGAACAGCTCCAGCCAAGGCCCTGCCAGCACAGATAACTCCCCGCAGCCTGGGGCCCCTCCTAGCCTCCCGCTCCACCTCCCAGCACGTATGACTACCAGCCACGGCCCCGAGGCTGGCGCGTCCAGTGCCCACCGGAAGTGCTCTCAACGCCGGCTCGTGGCCCACTCCCTACTTCTGCTCCCAGCTCAGCCTGGGCCCGCAACTGAGTCCTGCCTGGGAGAGAAGCTGAGTAGCTCCATCTGTCACACACCGGTCAGCTTTCCTGTCCTGTCAGGCCCGACACGAGTTAGCCTTCCTTTGTGCCTTTGTCTTTTATCAGTGGAGGGAAGAGGGGTTTGGGATCTTTTTAAGAGACAGACTATTCTGAATAACCCAATAAAGAAAAAGGGAGAGAAAAAACACACGCTCAGGGAGCCTAAGTGGTTCAGTTTGTTAAACGTCTGACTCTTATTTCGGCTCAGGTCACGATCTCACGGTTCCGGAGATCAAACCCCACGTTGGGCTCTGCGCTGACAGTGCAGACCTGCTTGGGAATCTCTCTCTCCCTCCCTTGTGCATTCTCGCACGCATGAACAGGTGCTCTCTCAAAAAACAAACGTTAAAAAAGAAAAGACAGGGGCGCCTGGGTGGCTTAGTCGGTTAAGCGTCCAGCTTTGGCTCAGGTCATGATCTCACAGTTGTGGGTTTGAGCCCTGCGTCAGGCTCTGTGCTGACAGCTAGCTCAGAGCCTGGAGCCTGCTTCAGATCCTGTCTCACCCTCTGACCCTCCCCTGCTCACGCTCTCTCTCTCTCAGAAATAAAAATAAAACATTAAAAAAAAAAAAGAAGAAAAGAAAAGACAATCTATTCAACTCTCACTCACATGTGCTGGAATTCAAGTTTAGCCAAAGATGTCAGATGCCACAACGCCTGGCTTGGGACTCTGTCCAAGACACCAAGCAGGCATCCCTCAAAAAGACCTTTTACCTCTAACCCAGGGCCAGTAGGGGAGTGGCACCCACATACACATTTGATCTCAGTTCCCACCCATGGCTGTTCGCCCCAGCCCCCCTGAGGTTTCCTCGGGCCCAGGCCTCCTTTGCAGGAAGGGGTGTGCGGCCTGCACTACATGCCTCCCAGGGTCTAGGCCAACACTGGGGCCGGGTAAAGGTCAGGGGCGTTGCCTGAGATCACGCTGCCCACGGCACCCCAGCGTTAGGACACCATCCCAGCAGCTGAACAAAGTGTCTTTTATTTGTGACATACAAATACAACCAATGCAAAAAGAGATAGCTTTTCCCTTTGATTCCAGTGATAACAAGTCGCTAAAGGAAAAAAATATATATATATATCAAGAAAGGGTTTATCTTCAGTTTCCTCTAAAAAAACAAAACCAGAAACGGTTAAAAAGAACCATAGGCATGTCATATACACATTTCTGACATCAACAAAAATAACCTGAAATGGGGTGGATACAACTAAAAAAAAAAAATCTTAAAAAAATATGTTAACATGCCCAAACACACACACAGAAAAGCCGGGAAAAAAAGGCCTGCCCTGTTTCTCAAAACCAAGACCCAGGGAAGTGAGAATTGGATGGGCTCAACACCAGTGAGAGAGTGGCCTACTGGCCTCAGGCAGTACCTCTCCTGCCCCAGCCCCGAACCCCCACCCCCAGCGGCCCTGCAGGAAGTGACCAGCAGAAGTGGGAAGGGTAGGGTGTGGCACCAGGCGCCCCATCTGCCAGTGGGCTTGGTGACAGGCGTCCGATGAATGGAAAGAGACAACATACACTGAACTCACCGTATGAAGGATCTACAGTGGGGGTCCTTTTGATCCCCTTGAATGGGAGGTATGAGAAATCCATGATCTAAGACAATAAATATCTATCCATTCTGTGTCGAGAGATAAGGATCAGAGGAAGAAAATTCCTAAACATGCTCTGCCATTCCATGATTCTTGGAGGGAGCTCGCCAACACCCTCCCACAATTCAAATTTCTGCCCCCCCCATGTAAAATCCACACCCCCCTCCCCAAGCCAGAAGGCAGGGGCAGGGGCAGGGGGCTTGTTCCAGTGTAAAGCTGCAAGGCCCTCTCCCACGGAGCGCCACGTCCGCTGCTGGCGGGGTCAAGAGCAACACGGAGCACTCAGGAGGGCTGGGTGGGTGACGGAGGCCGTGTGACCGGCCCCGCACAAGCAGGAAAGTAGGGGAGGGGCAAGAACAGCTCCAGGGAGACCCGCCAGCACAGACCACCTGAGTCAGGGCAGAGGGTGGGGTATGAGCAGACTCCGAGGTCAGAACAGACCTCCAAAGAGCAACTTCACAAAGGCTAGAACCTTTCAGACACTCCCTAAAGCAGAGCCCAAGGAGGATGTCCAAGGGGAGGCGTCAGGTGCTTTTTCCTGGATAAGAATTTGGTCATTTTTCTTCCCTGGAAGGGAGGCCCAGAGATCAGGGCAAGTAGAAGCTCTGACCCACAGCTTCTCTACCCCGCGAGAGGAGGAAGGCCTTCTCCCCCTGCTCCAGCCCGCTGCCGAAGGGGGACCCTGGAGACAGAGAGAAAAGCAGCGGTCTGGGCCACTGAGAGGCACTCCTGCTGCAGCCGAAGCCACCCGTCAGGGCAGCGGCGCCAGGCCTCACGGAGGCAGCAAGGGGCAAGGCTGGGAGTGCAGGCGGTGGGGCCTGCTGCTGGCTGGGGGGCTCTGAAGAGGCAGGGGGGCCCCGCCTTCAGAGAGGGATCAGCACCAAGATACGAGAGGAGACAGTACTGAGTATGCCAGGAACCAGGGGTCTTTCTGGGGGAAGGGGAGGGGCTCCCTAATGTCATTCTCCCCCTTGAGAGTAAGAAGGGGGTGTCGGGGGAGGGGGAGCTGAGGGAGAACAAGTGGCCAGGGGCGGCGGAGAGGCACCGGCAGGGCCTCTCTGGCTTGTTTCTGTGGATGAAGAGCTCGAGTCACTGTCAGGCCACGAGGCTGAGCCAGAATGCAGCAAGTCCAAAAGCCCAGAGACGCAACTCTCTTCCGGGAGGCCCCGTCCACAGCTTGCTCCTGGTCGTCTCCTCTGACAGCAACGGAGGGACGGCGCCTTCCTCCCAACGGGCTGGTCCCCTGGAACGCCTCCAGGCTCGCCGTGAGCCCGGAAAAGCACAGCTGGAAACAGCGCCCTTGCTTCCCAGGGTCGTGGCACAAAAGGGCTTCCCACGGTCTCCATCAGAGCGTTC
The DNA here is from genome assembly GCF_008692635.1 of Crocuta crocuta. Lineage (NCBI taxonomy): Eukaryota > Metazoa > Chordata > Mammalia > Carnivora > Hyaenidae > Crocuta > Crocuta crocuta. The sequence goes on along the minus strand of NW_027529432.1, from coordinate 1,207,636 downwards.
GTCTACGAGACGTGAGTCTCTCTGAAGCCTATCTCTCTACGCCCAGATCTACCGAATCCGTACTTCGTTGAGGACCAGCCAGACCCGGACCCAGGGCTCCAGGACTTTGTATAAAGGTGGGTACAAACACCCCATTTGTCCAGGTGTGGATGTGGCAGGGGGGAGGGAGGGGGCTTGTCAGGAATCCATCTGCAAAGAAGTTGGGGAACCTCATGGCCAAGGACACGAGGGCCAAGTGAGAAGGCAGCCACCGTGAGAAAATACGCTTCATGCCCGGCCTCCGCCAGCTCCTCCCATGGCACCTTCTCCTCTCTGCTCCTTCTGGACACTTGGCTCTTCTAGGAGAGGGGAGGAGGGGCAGCTGGGAGCGCACCCCTCCCCCCCAGGGTTCTGTGCTCTCACGCTGCGGCCCAGCACGCACAGGGTGGAGGCCACAGCTCTGAGGGTACTTGGCCGGCGGCATGAGCCCAGGGAGGAGACAGGCCTTGGAGAGAGCGTTCTAACTTGGGAGCTCAGTGGCAGCAGCCACCACAGTGCCCGCCTGCATGGGAGTGCTGGCTGTCCCCAAACTTGGTCCTCCGGCTCAGGATCTCATAGGAGCAGTCCTCTCCGCAGCACCCGGACATGCTGGGGGAAGAGTCATCGATTTCAAATCTGCACGGNCCCCCCCCGCCTGGCCTCCTTTCCACCAGCCATACTCATGAGGCCCCTCATGAGCCTCTTGGCCGGAGGACGCAGCCAGAGGGCACTCCCGCCATCTCACCGACCCCTGACCGCTCCCACGGACCACTGGGCTGGGAGCTCATGCTTCAGGGTGAATGAGGGCCAGGACCAGGACCAGGGCCCTGGGGCAGGCACCTCCTACCACCCCCAGGGCCCCGCCCGAGGCCCAGCTCCTTACTGCAGCGCTTCTCTGAAGAACTGGTAGGCGCCGTGATTGTGTTTAAATACAGTTAACATAACTTTCTTCATCTGTGTGCTGAGAAGAAAGCAGAGAGAACAGCTTCCAGAAAGAGAAACATGCTAAACCAGGCCTCCTCTTTCACGTCTCTGCCCGCTGTCACTTGCTTGTGAGAAGCGCTGTTCTGCGCCCGACTCTCGCTCTGCGCTGGGCACCCCTGGCGCTCAGTGCTCCCCTCTGTTACGGGGCTGACCAGACTGCACGGCTGTCAGGCCTCCCGCCTGACTGGCTGCTTCTCCGCTTCCTGTCTGCACCCCCGCTTTTGGGGCACGGCAGGCATCCAGAAGCGAAGCCGCACTGAAAGGAACGTACAAAATCTGGAGTCCCAGCAGGGCGGGACTCTTCCTGAGAGGGTTCAATCTATGTGCCTTCCTTCCAAACCGTTCGTACGCGCCCTGTCCCCCGCGGCGACACACGGGGTGGCCCTTACCTATTGGCCATGAGCTGTAGGATCTGTATGAGGAACTTCCCCAGGCCTTTCCGCCGCACCTTGCTTTCCAGCTGCACCTCGTAGCTGGGCGAAGAAAGCAGCGAAGTGAGCCCAGGGAGGCAGGGCCCGTCAGAGGAGCCTGGGGCCCCGGCAGCCCGCAGACCCCGACGGGGACAGTGGACTCTGCCTCCGGGCCGGATGCCTGGAGCAGCATCGGCGTCTCCTCCCCACCACCTACCCCGAGCTGGGGCTCCTACCAGTACAGGACTTCATCCCCGCATTCCACGTCAAACCGGAAGTGAGAAAAGGCAACAGGGACGGAACTGCTTTCCCAAGCAATGAGGTACCAGGCTCGGTCGTCCGTCATTTCCTCGCGTTTCTCTCGGTCCTTCCAGCCCCACTCGCTTTGCTCGTACCTGGGGAACGTGGGGGCGGTGAGGGCGGGGAACCCCGGACGGGGAGGTGCGAGGCCCCCTCCTGTCGGGGTGTGCTTACATGGTCTGCATGTTGGTTTTGGTCAGGTCGAAGGCCCAGGCCACGGTGGCCGGCTCCAGTCCAGACACTCGCTTACACTCGATGGAGACGTTTAACCTGAAAAGTGGAAAAGGAGGCACGTGGAGCCGGCTATAGGCCCCTGCATGGCCGGCGCCCCAGAGGCTGACAGGGAAGCCCGCCTGCCTGTTAACCTACAGAGAAGAGCCAAGCCAAGCCTCTGCCTCCCGCACTGGGACTCCAGGAGGGGCGAGTGAAGGATGAAGCCTTGGGGCCGAGATTAACAACCATCACCGGCGGCCGCCACCCTGACTGCAGTCCCATTCCTGCCCCCACAGGAGGCCCTTATCAGCCTCAGCACTTCATACACTTCTGTCCCTCTCTGCTACTTTTGTGCTTTCTCAAGCCGCTCTTCTGTGTTCTGTTATAAACACTAAAGTCTTCTGGATTCCTTTAGTTCCTGCCCTTAGGCATTTAATCTCTGGGACCTTGAAAGTGGCTGGGTCACCTCAGACCCTTTGAGAAGTCTGTGGCCCATAACCCTCCTGAGGAGTGTGCCTGCCATTTCCTTTGAGGACAGAGTGGACGCTCTTGGCTGATCAGATGGGGTAGAATGGGGTCCAACTCCGTGATTCGCTAAACTAACAACTATGTTCTACGTGTTAAGTTATCTTAATCTATTCACTTCTAAGGAAAACTTTCATAAATCACAGTTAAGCTCCTTGGCCAAACTGTGAAATCCCAGTCTCTAGGGAGTGCTGGATTCAGACAGAGGACTGAAGTCAGCGATGCTAAATGCTCACAGAGTTCCCATATCTTCCAGTGGCCTTTGACACGACCCCTCACAGGGTGTCCCCACAGGAATCGACTGTCACCTCTGCTGTCTGGCACGCCATGTGACCTGCACATGTGCTCAGCCTTAGAAATTTGGAACTTCTCGGCTCTGAAGAGTCTTCTTTCCCCTGAGCACTGACCACACAGTCGTCAGAAATGCCCAAACACAGCACTGCGTCGGTCTTAGCTGTAGGTTTTCCTAAGGTCGGTCTGCAGATATGAATTCTCCATTAATCTGAGTTCTTGGAAGTACATTAAAGCAGGATCACAGCCACACAGCTCACACAAAATTCTAGGCACCAAAGGAGCCCAGAGTTGGCTGGCAGTGCCTGCTTCAGAGCTGTTCCTGATTTCTGAAAAGTCAGTAGGAATGTGGAATATAGAACACTAGAAGATACACAGTAAGGTATCTCTAAACTATGTCAAAGGACTTCCTGGACACTGAATGACAAGGCTACTGGAGGAACTGGTCACAGACAGGAAGAACAAATGAATGTGACACTATCAGATTCAGACAGAGCTACAAAAAGCAGCAATAGTGTCACCTATTAAAGCGTTTGCTTCATAACTCATGTTTGCATTTGTCTTTCTGCTTGACTAAAATACTCACACCAGCTGCCACTTACAGAACAGGATAGAATTCTCTCTCCTCCTTAAACCAACTTTGCAAGGGGTGCCTGGGTGGCTCGGTCAGTTAAGCATCCAAGTCTTTGATTTCGGCTCAGGTCACGATCTCACGGTTCATCAGTTCGAGCCCCCAGTATGGCTCCTCAGTGACAGTGCGCAGGATTCTCTGTCTCCCACCCTCTCGGTCCCTCCCCTGCTCATGCACTTGCACTCTCACTCTCTCTCTCAAAATAAACAATACATAAATTAAAACAAAACAAAACAAAAAACCTTGCAAGTTTGGCATTACCACTCCATTTAACACATTAAAAAATGAGGGTTAAGGAGTGTGGCTTGTCCGAAAATTCTTCATAAGAGGTACAGTTTTGATTCAAACCCATAGCTATGATTCTCTAAAATCATAACCCCCGTTTCCCCCTAAGCCAACAGCATCTCTGGTTAAACAGATTATGCTTCCTGTTTTATAAACCAAAAGGACAGAAAGGGGAAGGAGGTTTTAATCCAGATCCCACAGGAGCAAGCTGGATTAGTAACAATAACAGTAGTAATAACAGCTAACACTGATCTAGCTTTTGGTAAGCTCCAAGCACTACCATTTTACATCTAATACTCGTGACAAATCCATGAGGAAAGTACTATTCTTAGACCCATTTCTGATTAGAAAATGGCAGAGAGAGGTTAAGTCATTTGTCTAGGGTCACACAGCCAGTAAGTAATTTTTTTTTTTAATGTTGTATTTATTTCTAGGAGAGAGAGAGAGAGCGCGAGCAGGGGAGGGTCAGAGAGAGAGGGAGACACAGACTCTGAAACAGGCTCCAGGCTCTGAGCTAGCTGTCAGCACAGAGCCCGACGCAGGGCTCGAACCCACAAACCGCGAGATCATGACCTAAGCGAAAGTCAGACGATTAACCGACTAAGCCATCCAGGCGCCCCTAGTAACTTTTAAAAAAGTATTTTTTGGGGTGCCTGGGTGGCTCAGTCCCTTAAGCATCTGACTTCGGCTCAGGTCGTGATTTCACGGCTTGTGAGTTCAAGCCTCACATCGGGCTCTGTGCTGACAGCTCGGAGCCTGGAGCCTGCTTCAGATTCTGAATCTCCATCTCTCTCTCTCTGTCCCTCCCCTGCTTCTATTCTGTGTTTCTCTCTCTCTCAAAAAATAAACATAAAAAAAAAAAACTTTTTGCCCGTGCTGGGCTCTGTGCTGACAGCTTGGAGCCTGGAGCCTGCTTCAGATTCTGTATCTCTTGTCTCTCAGCCCTTCCTCTGCTTGCTCTCTGTCTCTCTCTCAAAAATAAACAAACATTAAAACATAAATAAAATTTCAAAATATGTATTTATTTATGAGAGACAGACCAAGTATGAGTGGGCAGAGAGAGGGAGGAGGGGGAGGGGCAGAGAGAGAATGAGACACAGAATGACACAGAAACCGAAGCAGGCTCCAGGCGCTGAGCTGTCAGCACAGAGCCCGATGTGGCACTCGAACTCGTGAACTGTGAGATCATGGCCTGAGCTGAAGTCGGATGCTTAACCCATTGAGCCACCCAGGCGCCCCGAAAACATTTTTTTAAATTTTCTTGAGAGAACGCATGCACCAGCAGGAGAGGGCAGACGGAGAGGGACAAAGGGAATGGCAAGTAGCCTCCTCACTGTCAGTGCAGAGCCCAATGCAGGGCTCAGTCTCATGAACCATGACCTGAGCTGAAATCAAGAGTTACACGCTTAACCGACTGAGCCACCCAGGCGCCCCTAGTAAGTAGCTTTTAACAATGACACCTTACACTCCAGGAAAGAGCTGTAGACTGGGAATTAAAAGCCCCCTCAGTTGCCAGGGAGAAACTCTGTAGCTCAGAAATCTTATTCAGCTTCTCTGAGCCTCAGTTTCCCCCTGCATAAAAGGAGGTAGTCAGCCTAGATGATTTTTTAAGTTCGTATCAGCTCTCTGATTCTTCACCCAGAGAAAATTTCAAACCCTAAAGCAACATCAGTCTAAGACTGCCATCTTTGTTCATTTACAGGTTCCTGTGTCACCCTAAGTGGGGGATTCTGTACCCACAAGACATGAGGCCTAGCTTCTTTTTCATAACAAAAGAGAAAAACATGCTCTGGAAAGGTGAATTTCTTCAGACATGCAAGGAGACGATGGCTGGCATGAGAAACACTTACCCATTTCGATCATATTTCTTAAACACTGGGAAAGCCTCTAAAGGGTCTCCAAGCTGTGGAGGGAAGGAAAAGTCAAGTAGCGCCGACGCACGCGTGGCCCAGTCGCAGCCCGCAGTGAAGGATGATGTCGTGCGGCCCCCATGCTGGGACTAGCCCTCAGACAGAACTCTCCTTGCCGCCTGGGCTCTGGAGTCCCATGCAGGGAGGGCTCTAGCGAGAAGGCCCAGGAGACTCGGCTAGCCTCCCGCTAATACTGGCCTACAGGCCACCTGAGCCAGAAAAGAGGCCACTTGATCCACCTGTGTACTTCTAAGAAGCCCCCAACTAACCTCACCTGGTTCAAACCCAACGGGAACAATCACGTCCCTGAACGTCCTTATAAACGTGGACTGCTGAGTGCGTGGGCTAAAACGGGGGCAAGAACGGGGCAGGGGTGGGGGCAGGAAGGGTGACCGGAACGCCTCCAGTTCTGTTGGGAAGCCGAGCCCGCTCCTAGGACCACCTGGGGGCCGAGCTTCGCAGGGACTCCCTCCCGGACTGCTGCCCCCGGCACCCGGCTGCTGCCCCCGCCCCTGGTGCCAGCACCGCCTTTGGCACCTCGTGGCCAGTCAGTACAAGTTTGAAGAACAAATGAGAAAACTGTCACGTTTTACCAGGGAGGTTTCCTCACCAAAATGCAAAATCCGAACAAAAATGTCTCCAGACCCTCTGCCACTGGTACGGAGGGAGGGAGACCCACCGAGAGGAGCAGCGCCCGGCTCCCTTGGCTCCCTTTCCTCAGCGGCAAGGAGGCAGCCCAGACGCGCGCTGGGCAGTAACAGAATTCCGCCACAGGGTGGCGCCAAAAGAAGTCAAATTGAAACCCAAGCCGAAGTTCTAGAAGGAGGGGACTTGGGAAGGAGGGAGTCACCCTGTTGGCGGCGTCCACTTTGGCACACACGGCATCCATGGCTGCTCGCTCCTCCAAGCGCTTCTGCTTCTTCTCCTTTGCTTTGCTTGACTTCCTCTGCAACGGGGAAAGGCAAAGTCGGCTGAAGGGCTGTGGCCAACCAAAGGCTCGGCTTCCCCTCGGAGGCTCCGAAGCGTCAGTCCCTGCGCACACGGGCCTGGACACAGCGGCCGAGTTTCTGGTCCCAGCTGCTGCCCACATGGCCGGCTGGGAAAGGCCCAAGCGTGTTCTGGTCCCGAGGGTTCAGGGGCATCCCCAGACTTCTCGGCTTCCCGGTCAGAAAGACTCCTGACCCTCGGGGCTGCCGGGTTACTGTGGGGACCCAGTGAGGGCACAGGACAAGGCCTGTCCCCCAGCAGGTGCCTAACAGATACACGCTCATCCATTCCCGCCTAAGGAGGGAACAACTAATTTTAGACACATTGAGGGCAGGTTTCAGGGAGGAGGTGGCATCTGAGGTGACCGCTGACAGCTGTTCCTGAGCGGAAGCTTACTGAAAGCCTGTGCAGTGTCCTCCAGCTCCAGAAGCAAAGCTTCGGGCTGGGGGAGCCCCTGGGAGCCAGGCCCCCTTTCTTAACCGGGGCCCAGGGCACTCTGTTCCCCGAGCGCCGCGCTCCCAAGGCCAGCGAGCGGCAGGCACATGCACACCTAGTATGGACAAGAGCAGAATGAGGGGGACACTTGGGGACAGAGGCCCTGCTGACCGTGTGTCAGGTCACACGGTGCAGGCCACACAGGCAGCCAAGGAGGAGCAAAGAGGCGTGAATGGCAACCCCCCCCCACCTCGGTAACTGCATGTGGAGCAAACCCTACCTTAAGGCTCACAGGGTTCTCTCGGGCCTAAATGGACCCTCTCACCCTCCTGTAAAAAGCTGATGACACGGGAAAAAGAGCCCATCTGGAGTCTGACAGACTTTCTGCAAGGCCTCTTTCTGCTCCTCGGAGTGGTGCTCGGAAAGAGCCAGCCTCCGCTGCACCTCCTTTCCTCACCTGACGGATCGGGCTCAGAAGGCGTCCCGAGGTGCACGCCGGTGAGGGTGCGTCTGGCCGGTTCTCAGTGACCGAGGGCTCTCCTCCCCACTCCCCGCGGAGCTCAGCTGCCCGCCCGCCCAGCCCAAATCCCCAGGGCTCCCAGGGCGCCCGCAGTTCGGCTCTGCCTTGTCACCAACTGCATTGCCTCTTCGGACCCCACCTCCCAGTGCCCCGAGCTCCCCAGAGAGGTTCTGCCGCCTGCAGCTGCACCTTGGCCCCCTCGCTGACTGGCCCCAGCAAAGGGCGAGCTGAAAAACCAACTGCTGGAAGCTTCAGGATCAATTCTACCCTCGGCTCTCTGAGGAAGGACACTGCTGAACTCTCATTTCAAGGGACCAGAAGGCAAGAGCTCGGGCACAAGGGACTCACAGGAACTGCTCTTCTACGTGCCAACTCACCCCCCCACCAGCTGTTTACTATCCCTGCGCTGAGCGCTGTGCTGGAGGCGAGGCCAGACCCCACTTCTCACCTTCCCAAAGGAAGGAACAAACAGGGACACCTGGGGGGCTCACTCGGTTAAGTGTCCAACTCTTGGTTTCCGCTCAGGTTGTGATCTCTCAGCTTCATGGGTTTGAGCCCCGCACCACTCAGCACTGACGGCATGGAGACTGCTTGGGATTCTCTGTCACCCTCTCTCTGCCCCTCCCCCCCTTGCGGTGTCTCTGTCACTCTCAATTTCTCTCTCAAAACAAATTTTTTTAAAAAAGTTTAAAATAAAAAAAAATAAAGGAAGGAAGGAACAGATAGAAGCGTGAGGACTGTCCTGATAATGCCAGGACCGACTGGGGACAGGACCAGCTCCCTTCACCATCCACCTCTTCCTCTGGGAACTTGAACTTCAAAACAACATTTAGGGATACACTAAGCTTGCAAAGTACTTTCACAAATAACTGCTTCCATCCTCAGGGCAAAAACCATCATGCCCACTGACACCTGAGGAAAGGGCTCAAAGGGACGTGTGGGTATGACAGGGTGTGACTCTCCTGTAGAGCCCCCTGGAGAGCAAATGGCAGAGGATTCAATCCCAAGGTTTGAGCCGTGGATCCAGGGTGTGCCCCCCAGCCATGCTGCCTCCCGACGGGAAGGTCAACGTCAATGTCAAAAGACCTTCTCCTTCTCCGTCCTGCCAAGACAGAGGTGAGACCTCAGGTGCCCTGAAGGCAGCCACGCGGCAATCCAGTTCTCATCCCCTGTGGCTTGGAGATGGTTGACAGGTGGCCACGGTGCCCACACGGTGCGGCCCCAAGCCTTCCATCTACACGGGGGTAGGGGTGAGGAACAGGGAAACCCGAGACGGCGGGTCTCCAGGAAAGAACATGCGCATTGGCATCGGTCAGGCCAGGCCAGCGCTCCTCCCGCCGCCCTCGCATGACCTGTGAGGGCAAGCCCAGCCCCAGAGAAGAGGGGACACGACTGCCGGCCTCACAGGAGCGCTGTAAGGACAGGTGAGAAGTGAGCACTGAGGCAAGCTCCCCTCCTCCACCCTGCGTGCTAGTTCTCTCTTAATACAGAGCTGAGAGATCAGAGGTGCAGGTGGCTCCTGGACCCAGAAGCCACTGGAAACGTGGGTCCCCTCCACGGCATCTCATCTTGAAGCCCAGGAAGGAAGGAATTCCATGCACAAGCAGCAGGAGGGCCAACCCCAGGCCTCCGGGAGATTTATGGGCTCGGGCTTGTTCTCACAAGGGAACAGGCAAGCCGGGCATCCCTGAGGCTTGNGGGGGGGGGAGAGGGGGCTCCCCCTCCAACCTAGCACATGCGAGGAAAAGTGGGCTCCTACTGTTCCAATTAGCTTGGCCCTGCCTTGCGGAGGTGAGGCCATCCTGCAGGGACACCGGAAAAGTCTCCTAATTAAAATGGGAAATAAGCACAGTGAACAGTAAAGCTCCTTGTGGTTAAGTGTCTTCCCCAAGGGAGCTTTACATAATAAAAAGAGTATGGGATTTTGAGTCAAGAGACTTGGACGAGATCCTCGCTCCTCCTCTTAGCAGCTGTGTGACTTTGGGCAAGTTATTTAACCTCTTTTCAGCAAGTTACTTAGTTTGTCTGAATCTCCATTTCCTCATCAGTAAAATGGGGCTAACAATGCCTCCACCTCACAGGACCGTCTGAGGACAAAAATGTACTAGATGTAAACAATCAGGGCTGTACTGCCTACAANCTGACTTCGGCTCAGGGCATGATCTCACGGCTTGTGGGTTTGAGCCCCACGTCAGGTTCTGTGGCATCAGCTCGGAGCCTGCTTGAGATCCTCTGTTCTCTCTCTCTGCCCCGCTCCTGCTTGCACATGCTCTCTCTCTCTCAAAAATAAAACATTAAAAAAAAAAAGGCGATTTATTTTAGTCCTTATGATAACTCAGCAAGTTATGTGTGCCCACTTCTGTGATAAGGAAACTGAGGCACAGAGAGGTTAGATAATTTTCAGGGTCACAGAGCCAGTGAAGAGTTCTCGAAGAAGTCTGCCTACCACCCCCTCCCTCCACTCATACCAAACTGTACTCTCCATGAGGTAGAGGTCACACTGGTAAAATTAATCAGTGTACCCAGTGCTCAACAAACTGTAGGCACTAAGTCCATACTTGCGGGGTGAATCACCTGAGATTCAAATCCAGGTCTGAACCCTAAAGTCCGAGCTTCTTCCACAACATCAGCTACGTTTATCCAGCACTTGTTATGAAGCGTTACGTGTTACATAAGTGTTTACACACGAAGCTGTGAAACTCCTCCTCTTGCTATTCCCCCCCTTTTTTTGAGAGAAAGAGCGCGTGTGAGTGAATGGAGGGCAGAGAGAGAGGATCCCACGAGGGGCAGAGAGAGAGAACTCTGACGTGGGGCTCAAACTCACGAACTGTGAGACCATGACCTGGTCACAGTTGGGAGGCTTAATCGCCTGAGCCCCCAGGGCACTGCCCCTCCCTTGCTGCTCCTATCAAAGTAGCATCTCCACCTACAGTTCCTGGACGGCCAAGAGTCACACTGAGACAGTAAGAAACAAAAAGCACACAGATGCGGGCAGGAGGCCACCTTTCAGGAAAGAGTTTTGGCGCCTCTTAGCTTCTCAGTACCAATACCTTCACCCCTCAAAGTATCCAGTATCTAGAAAAAAACAAAACAAAACAAAACAAAGCCTGTTTTTTAGCAAAGGGAGCCAGAGATGTAAATTCTAGTTCCTAAAAGACAACACATTCAGGGCAGCAAGGGTGAACAACCTCTGAAGAAGCGGATTGCTCTGAGACTCCTCAGAGCCTGGGGTCAGGCTGTCTGAGGCAGCAGGGCCCTCCAGGAGGGCGTGGCTACAAGCACTGGCCTTCCTGACACTGAGCCAGGGAGTCCCCAGTCCCCACTGGTGAGGAGTGAGGAGAATGAGAGGGTTCCAGCTCTGTTTTGGGGAGGAAGATGCCAGTTTCTCTCTTGCAGCGAGCTTTAGGCCAGAAGAGACTAGATAGGGGCCGTTGTGAGAAACACATCTGTGAAGTATGAGTAATAATGCGCAGGCCCCAGAGGAAACAAGGGTCGTGGTATCTCTGAGTCCTGCTCTTTCAACTCAACCAATAAGGAAGTGTTGGCCAGAATGGCCGGTTACACTTTTTGTTTTCTGCTCGGTCTGTAGTGGCTGATGCTGGGTACCGAGTGGATACCAGGCGCAGAGCTTTACCTCATTTCTTTCTTTCTTTTTGAGAGAGAGAAAGCATGAGTGGGGAGGAGGGGCAGAGAAGGAAAGAGTATCCCAAGCAGGCTCTACAATGTCAGCGCGGAGCCCGACGCGGGCCTTGAACCCACGAACTGTGAGATCGTGACCTGAGCCAAAGTCGGGCACTTAACTGACTGAGCCACCCAGGCGCCCCAATTTTACCCCATTTCAATAAGAGTTGGGGTCTGGGACCTTTCACCAGAATCTAGGTTAAATACGCCTGAGGTTTCTAGGCTTGATTTTCTATACCCGAAGTACGCAGCACCCAAAATTCCTTGCTGAAACAAGACGAGTGTGCTTTTTGACATGGATTACGTAAAGCACTTCGACAGGGGTTAGACGGCTATTTTTGTCCAAGTTGACATGTTCAGTCAATAACCTCTTGAACGGGAAAATCTAGGTTAACAACAGGAGGGACAAACCCAACGGATTGAAAATAGCCCAGATCTATTTTAGACAACTCAAGTAAAAGGTGAGGTGAAAATACAAGCAAAAATAACAGCCACGATTTGAGAGGCACCCATGTGGCTGCTGACAACCGCTATCTCATTTAATCCTCACATCTGTGGGGGGGGAGGGGGTGGGAT
>NW_027529432.1:1174296-1195638 GCF_008692635.1 Crocuta crocuta | reverse complement strand
GGGGGATGGAGGGGATGGTATCACCATCCTTATCACATAGATGAAGGCCACGGCACCGGCACCGGCCCAATATCACGTTGCTGGCCAGTGAAGGCAGCACTGAGGGCTACCTGGCTCAGAGGCCGGCCTTCCTCAAGGTGGGGAAAATTCCAGGTTAAAACTAATACGTGCAGTGCCAGGCAGGGCCAGCCACAGCAGAGCGGCCGCGGCTACTCTAACTGGGACGCAGGAAGGTGAACTCGCAGAACTATTTGAGCAACTTCTGCCCCTCTGTCCCCACGTGCCAGGGCCAGGCGCACCTCCAGGCGGCCTCAGGAGGAACAGGTGGTCACTATCCATCTGGGCCGGAGCCATCGGCGGGCCGCCACCGGTCCCCTGCTCACAGTTCCCCCGCGCAAGACCACCTGTAGTACTTAGACTACTAACAAGCCAAGTAAGAATTATAATCACTGCGCTGCATCTACGACGCCCGGAGAACAGGCCTCCGTTGGAAGCCAAGAGGGCGTTTTCGGAGCAGAAGGAAGCCGGTGGGGAGGTTTGGAAAGAGTGCAGGGGCGCCGGCTGCCCGGCGAGAATCCGGGCGGCGGCGGCAAGCGCCGCCAGTGGCGGAGGGCTGGGGAGGCCCGGCTCTGGGTCTGGCCCCTGCTCACTGCCCGTGTGACCTTGGCTGGGTGCCTCTTCTCCGGGCCTCGGTTCCCTCCGAGCCAGGGTTGGCCTGGGACGTGGGAAGCCGCGAAGCCGGTGACAGCCAGGTGAGGGGTGACCCCTGGGGGCGGCGGGGGGCACCCCAGGGACCGCGCAGAGGTCAGCGAGAGGCCAAGAAGATAAGAGGTNAAGGAACAGAGGGGGCGCAGGGGGCGAGGGGAGCGGGGAGCGCTCCCGGCCCTCGCGTCTTTTCTGCCTGCCTCACTCACCCCCATGGCGGCAACAGCGGNAGGCTGTGTCTGTAGCTATGGCAACGGCCGCGCCTGGCCTTGAGAAGAGCGCTGCCAGGCCGCAGGGTGGGTGCCAGCGCCGCCCCGGCGCTCCGCCTCCCCGCGGCCGCTCCGGCCGGGGCCCGGGGCACCTTCGCAGCGGAGCAAACGCGTCACGACCTCGGAAACACGAGCTCCTCCTGCAACCTTGGGGCACAGGGAAACTCTTTGGAAACGTTCCCACCTTCTAGATCTTGAACTCTTGAAGTTCCTTTTCTAACCGGAGTCCCGTTATACATTCATCCGTCTTCTGACTGTTCATTCATCATTCATTCGCTCTCTCAACAAGCAGTTACCGGCACCTACGCGGCGCGGAACCCAGGGGGCACAGAGAGGAGCAGTCCAAAACCTCCCTGTTTAGAGGGGAGACAGGGCAGGCAACACTGTTTAACGGAGAGTGGATGGTGCTGTGGAAATGAGACCTCGGGCGTCCTGAACGATAGTAATTTCAGTCCGTCCCAGCAACCAGCGTGACCCCTTGCATCAGAATCTCCTGGGGAGCCGAATGCACTGTACACACCCCTGGGTCCTACCCCAGGACTCTAGGGCTGGAGTCAGTCTTCTAAGACCTCCGCGGGTAGGATCATACACGCGAAAACTAGACCACCGCTGCCCAAGACTTAAGTTTCATAAACTTGGTCAGGTTTTGCTCATTATCCTGTGCTCGGGGCAGCGATGACCCAAAACAAGTGCTCAAGCAGTGTATCTACTGAACGCCTACCATAGGCGAGGCTCTGTTCCTGATGGCAAAGAAAACAGCCATAATGAATAGAAAAGGCACTGCCCTCACAGAACTTGTATTCTAAAAAAACTTTTTTTAATGCATTTTTTTTTTTTGAGAGATAGAGAAACAGAGCGCGAGCAGGGGAGGGGCAGAGAGAGGGAGATACAGAGTCGGAAGCAGGCTCCAGGCTCCCAGCTGTCGGCACATAGCATGACTGCGAGATCCTGACCTGAGCTGAAGTAGGATACTAAACCGACTGAGCCACCCATGCGCCCCCAGAACTTGTATTCTAAAAGAAGGCAGATAATAAATGAAATAAACAGGTAAAAATACATAATAAGATAGATGATATCGATTCTATGGAAGAAAATAAAGCAGGGAAGGGGAATAGGGAAGGTCAGGATTTGGAGTTTTAGCTAGGATGCTCAGGGAAGGCAATTATGCGGTAACATTGGTGTCAAGATCTGAAGGAAGTAAGGGAGCAAGTTACGGATATCTGAGGACATTCCAGGCTGGGGGTACAGCTAGTGCAAAAACCCCAGGCAGGAACATGACTGATACGGTCGAGGAACTGCAAGTACAGTGGGGCTGGAGCAGAATGGGCCAGCGGGAGATTAGCAGGAGGTCAAATCAAGTAGAGAGAGGATCGTTTAGGGCTTGTACATACGTTGTTGTTTTCAGTAAGCTCTACGCCCAACCTGGGGCTTGAACTCATGACCCCGAGATCAAGAGTTGCATGCTCTACCGACTGATCCAGCCAAGAAAGGACTTTGGGACCAGAGCAAGCTGGGACACCACTGGAGAGTCTGAGTGGAGGAGGCATGGAGTGTCTTATGTGCTCTTGGCACCATCTGGCCACTAGGTTGAGAAGAGAATGTAGGGGCAAGTTCACAGGAGGGTTCATGCAGAGGCCACCGCTCCAGTCAAAGGCAAGAGCAATGATGCCTGTATCAGCTGAACAGCAGTGGAGGTGGGAGAAGCAGTCAGGGTCTGGTGTGTACTGAAGGTGGACTGCATGTGGGGTGTCAGGGGAAGAAAGGGAGAAAGCTACCGTTCAAGGTCGCTTAGCTTACGCTACTGGAAAAGCGGAGCAGCTTCAACTGAAAACGCGTGCAACTTTGGAAGGAAGGAACAAGATGAGAGTGGGGCTAGGAAAGATCAGGAATTCTGTGTTGACTATGTCAGGCTTGAGATGTCTTTTAGACAGTCACAGAGAGATGTGGAGTGATCGGAGTCTGGAACTCGGAGATGGGGAGAGGTCCAGGCAGGAGACACAAATTTGGAGCGCAGCCAGCGTGTGATGGTATTTCAAGCCTGCGGAGACTGCGGGAGGAATGTAGGTAGACTGGAATGAATGAATCTTCAGCCTGCATCCTGTTCCTCTTCCTCGGTAACAGGGGCGCCTGGCTGGCTCAGGCGGTGGAGACTGCGTTTTTTTTTTTTTAAAGCTTATTTTATTTTGAGAGAGACGCGGGGCGGGGGGGAGGACAGAGAGAATCCCAAGCAAGCTCTACACTGTCACTGCAGAGCCCTATGCGGGCTCGAACTTGCGAACTGTGAGATCATGACCTGAGCAGAAATCAAGAGTCGGACACTTAACTGACTGAGCCACCCAGGCGCCGGGGGCCTGCAACTCTTGACCTCGGGGTCACAAGTTTGAGCCCCACAATGGGTGTAGAGATTACCAAAAATAAATAAACTTAAAAGAAGAAAGGAAGGAAGGAAAGAAGGAAGGAAGGATGGAAGGGGAGAAAAGAAGGAAAGAAGAAAGGAAAGAAGGAAGGAAGGAAGGAAGGAAGGAAGGAAGGAAGGAAGGAAGGAAGGAAGGAAGGAAGGGAGGGAAGGAAAAGAAAATCTGCTTGCAAGTACTCTGGGGACCAGAAGAGGGAGCTAAGGGTGGGAGGAGAATGGCCAAGGTGGGAACGGGGGCCGTGTAAACCTGCCCTTGAAGGAGGAGGAGGCAAGGAGATTCCAGGGGAGGGAACAGTATTTGCAGAGCCCGGGAAGCACAAAGGAGTGGGCAAGGGTGGTTACAGAGGGAGGAGGGGCAAGGTGGGAATGGGCCTCAACCCCCACCCCCAGAGCAGTCCCCACCCTCTTTTGGCTTTTCTCGTTTCCTTACCCACTTTCAATTTCAAGGTCAGCTGTTTGAGGGAGCAGATACCTGCCACCATGATTACCTTATGCCCTGTCTCTCGTGCCACTCCCCACTCTTAGGTCCACCTTACCCCAGGCTGCTGGAATTTGCCGGACATCTGACACAGCCTGGGAGGTGAGCCCAGCCGTCCCTTGGGGAAGTGACATCATGGAGGCCCGTGAGAGGCCTGAGGGGGTCCAATGCCCCGTTGGTGCCCGACATCAGTATCCTTCCACCGGATTGTGGGCTCCTCTCCGCTCAGGGCTTCCTTGGTCTCCAGGGACGGTGGACAGAGTCTGCTTTGGAGTCAGACCAGCCTGAGTTTAAACGCCTTCTCTGCTCCTTGGAAGCTTTGTGACTTTGGGTAAGGTCCCAGGGGCTCGCTTCCCGTATTCCTGCAGTGAGACTGCCCGCAGCAGCCATTTTCCTCACCGGCTCCGTCTTCTCCACAGCAGGTTAGGGAAATTAAATGAGATTAAATGAGCTTGGAATAAGGAAGGCACCTGGCATGGCCTGGGGCTGCAAAGGAATTCCCTTCCAAGGTGCAAAAGTTCATCTCCCCACCCCACCCCACCCCTCCTTTCCTCCCCTCCCTGATGAGCCTCTGCCTCCTTTGACCAGGCTGTCTACACGGCCTCATTAGCCACTCCTGGGCATCTTGCCCTGCTCTCCTCCCACACCCCTCTGGACTCAGACACTATCTGCCCCTCTCTCCCAGGCCCCGCACCACTCCCCCATCCTGCTTTGCTCTCTTTTTACCCTACAGCCCTCAATGGCTCCTAGCTAGTCATTCATTCATTTGCTCTGTGGAGGCCAGGAGACGCATGTGCCCTGTGTTGTCTTCTGTACGGGGGCACCGGCTTGGGAGACACCTCCCCAGTGACATGTGTGTCACAGCACAGCTGGAGAGAGGCAGGCTTTAGACACCCCCCCACCTCCCCCCACACCCAGCAGAGGAGAGTCCTGGAATTTCCCAAAAGGAATCTGAATGTGCCCCCACCTTCCCCTTTCTGACCACCTGGGGAGTGGAAGGGCCTGGGCCTCATCCCATCCCCTCAGGGTCCCTCCCTCCACTCCTACCTCCCTCCCCCAGCCTTCCTCTACCCTGCTCTCTCCAGCCTCCAGGCCTCTCTCCCTACGTAAAAACTTTTGGAAAAAGAGGCCCACGTTATCTCTATCTTCCTGCTTCTCACGCCACTCACCCCTCAAACCTGCTGCATGCAGGTGGCGTCTATTCCTACCACCCCGGAGAAGCCTCTCCCAGATGCTTCCAGCAGCTTTCCAACGGATGGGTCTCAGGCCCTGTCTTTCTGGACCTCCCTGCAACCTCTGGCCTGCTATCCACTCCTTCCTTGAAACGCTCTTCTTTTCCCCGCATTTGCGATGCCGCACATCCCCCTTTCTCTAAAATGCACATCCGGTCAGGCCAGTTAGGCACTCTGAGGTCCCAGCCTCGGTTAGGTTAGGGGCTAGGGGCGGTGTGCTCGGTCCCCGCGCACCTGGCCAGGGCCCCCTCTCCACGCCAAGACTTTGGCCCTGCTCTTCGCTTCACCAGAAACCCTCTCTGGTCTTCACCCCTGGGGTCCCAGCTTGGATATTACGAGCCTTCTCTCCCTGCCGGGGCCTGGGCACACTTCCTGGGGGCCTCCCCATGTCCGTTCCTCCCGCTCACACAGCATCTAGGCCACTCACTGCAGCCATCTCCCCCCCAAAACCGTGGGCTTCCTGTGGCTGGGGGCTGTGCTACCTTCCCCCCTCCACTGCTGTCAGGGTTGGCCAAACACAGTACACAGGACAGGGACAAACTTAAACTCACTCTTTATCTGCAATTCAGATTAACCTGGGTGCCTCTTATTATTTATTTATTTACTTACTTACTTACTTATTTATTTATGTAAATAGGCTCCACACTGGGTATGGTTGAGTAGTTGGTTAAGCATCTGACTCTTTTTTTTTTTTTTTAATGTTTTAGAGTTTATTTATTCTTTGAGAGAGAGAGAACACGAGCAGGGAAGGGGTGGAGAGAGGGAGACACAGAATCCAAAGTAGGCTCCAGGCTCTGAGCTGTCAGCACAGAGCCCGACGCAGGGCTCGAGCTCACGAACCACTAGATCATGACCTGAGCTGAAGCTGGGACACTTAACCGACTGAGCCACCCAGGCGCCTCTAGCATGTGACTCTTGATCTCAGCGCTCAAGTGTTGAGCTCAGAGTCACGAGTTCAAGCCCTGTTGCCTTCACTGCTCCACCCCCACCCCCGCCATATTTTTGTACACTAAATTTGGCAACTCTCACTGCTGTAGCCCTGGGGCCCAGCTCAGTGCCTGACATGGAGTAAGTACTCAGTAAATGTCAGCTGAAGGAATAATGGTGGCAGGGATGGTAGTGGGCACAAGGTGCTATGGGCCACAAAGGAAGCAGGCTTCCTAGAGGTGATAGCTGAGCCGAAGCAGATGGAGATAGTGGGTCGTGGCATCAACTATTCCCTCCGCAGAGATGCCTCTTACAGTGGCTTGAATAGTGTCCCCCAAAAAGTTATGCTTTAAGTCCAACGCCTGGTACCAATGCCTGTGACCTTATTTGGAAATAGGGTCTTTACAGATGTAATTAAGTTAGGGGGCTCAGAATGAGGTCATCCTGGATTTAGGGTTGGCTCTAAATCCAATGACTGGTGTCCTTATATGAGAAAGGGGAGAGTGGGTTGAGACACACGCACACAGGGGAGGTGACCAAAGGAAGACAGAGATTGTAGTGACACAGCTCCAAGACAAGGAATGCCCAGGATGTCCGGGAGCCATAATGGAAAGGACTGTCCCTCAGAACCTCTAAAAGGAATCAGCCCTGCCAACAATACCTTGTTTATTGGACTTCTAACCTCCAGAACTATGAGGAAATTGCTATTGTTTTTTTTTTTAATTTTTAAATATTAAAAAAAATTAATGTTTAATTATTTTTGAGAGAGAGAGCTTGAGCCTGAGCAGAGGAGGAGCAGAGAGAGACAGAGAATCCAAAGCAGGCTTCGTGCTGTCAGTGCAAATCCTGATGTGGGGCTCGAACCCATGAACCGTGAGATCATGACCTGAGTTGAGTAATGCTCAACTGAGTGAGTCACCCAGCTGCCTTTTTTCAAATTAAAAAAAAAAAAGTTTATATAAATAAACATTTAAGCATCTGACTTCGGCTCATGTCATTGTCTCACGGTTCATGGGTTCGAACCCTGCATGGGGCTCTGTGCTGACAGCATGGAGCCTGCCTTCAATTTTCTGTCTCTCCCTCTCTCTCTACCCTTCCATGACCTGTACTTTCTCTCTCTCTCTCAAAATAAATATATAAATAAACTTAAAAAAAATAAAAAATAAACTTAAAAAAATTTTTTTTAATATTTTATTTCTGAGAGAGAGAGACAGTGTGAGCAGGGGAGGGTCAGAGAGAGCAGGAGACACAAAATCTAAAACAGTCTCCAGGCTCTGAGCTAGTTGTCAGCACAGAGCCTGACACGGGGCTCGAACCCACAAACCGTGAGATCATGAGCTGAGCCAAAGTCGGATGCTTAACCGACTGAGCCACCCAGCCGCCCCAAAATAATAAACTTAAAGAATATTTATTTTGAGACCGAGTGAGAGCAAGCGGGGATAGAGCAGAGAAAGAGAGGGAGAGAAAGAATCCCAAGTAGGCTCCATGCTGTCAGTACAGAGCCCAACGTGGGGCTTGATCTTACAGACCATGAGATCATGACCTGAGCCTGTATCAAGAGTCCAACGCTCAACCGACTGAGCCACTCAGGTGCCCCAGTTTTTTTTTTTTAATGTTTATTTTTGAGAGAAAGAGAGAAAAAGAAAGAGGATCCTAAGTGGGCTCTGCACTGACAGCAGAGAGCCTGATGCGGGACCTGAACTCACAAACTGTGAGACCGTGACCTGAGCCAAAGACAGATGCTTAACTGACTGAGGCACCCCAGCGCCCCCAAATTGCTGGTATTTTAAGCCATCCAGTTTGGGGGGACTTTGTTAGAACAGTCCCAGGAAACTAATACACTCCCTAGGCTCTGTCTTTCCCAAGCTCCATCTATCAGACTCTTCATGACTCTTGCCACCAGAACCCTCTAGAAGTCTTGCCCAGCCTGTAGCAGCCAGACAACAAAATGGCCCCAGGAACCCTTACCTCCTTGCATGAGTGCCTTTATACTGTCCCCTCCCACATCAAACTAGGGCTGACTTATGTGGCAGTAAAGTACTGAAGAAGTGACGGCTTGTGATTCCCAAGACTAGGCTATGAAACTAGAGGCCAAGCTTTTTTGCCTGAGTCTCTGGAATCGCTCTCTTGGGAGGAGGCCAGGTGCCCTGCTTTCCAGATGCATGAACAGCACCATGGAGAAGACCATATGGTGAGGAACTGAGGTTTTTCACGGACAGCCGGCCACGACTTGCTAACCAAGTGAGTGAGCCACTTTGGAAGATGATTGTCCCACACTGGTCAAGACTTAAGATGACTGAAGCCCCAGTCAACACCTTGACGGTCACCCCATGGGAGATCCCAAGGCAGAATCACTTAATGAAATCATTCCTGAGATTCTGGCTCACAGAAGCTTTGGGGTTCTTCATGATCATGTGGCATTCTTCCTGTATGGATTTCGGTGTCCAAATTTCCCCTTCTTTTTTAAAAATAATTTCTTTAATGTTTTATTTATTCTAGAGAGAGAGAGAGACAGACAGACAGACAGGGCATGAGTGAGGGAGGGGCAGAGCGAGAGAACACAGAGTCCGAAGCAGGCTCCGGGCTCTGAGTTGTCAGCACAGCGCCCGACGGGGGGTTCGAACTCACAAGCCGTGAGATCATGACCTGAGCCAAAGTCGGATGCCCACCCAAATGAGGCACCCAGGCGCTCCCCCCCTTCTTATAAGGACATCAGTACTATTGAACGAGGGTCCACCCTAATTACCTCACTTTAATCTGGTTGTGTCTATAAAGACCCTATCTCCAAATGAGGTCGCATTCTGAGGTACTAGGGGTTAGGACCTGAACCCGGGAATTTTGGGGGAAGGCACAATTCAGCCCATAAACTCTGAGGACCCTGTCTTTGGGGCCAAGGTCTCTCTGCCCGTAATTCACTCTCTTTTGGGGCCTCTTTCCTTCTCTCTGCCTCCCCCCACCCCCATTTTGTGTTCACGACAGACATTACTAATCCTTCTTGGCATCCTTTCTGCCTGAAGCCAAGTGTGGACTCAGAGTCCCATCAGCAATCTCCATGCAGTCTGCCCACCTGTACGGACTTCGTGGAGGAGGAGACAATGGCCAATAAATGCTTGTTGAATGAATGACTCCATACATCTAACCTATAACAGTTCATAATCTACCACTTGTCTGCCTGTTCTGGGTTATCGGTCCCCGCATGCACTCGGCCCCATGAGCCTACCTTCCATCAGGAGCTGCAGCCTTCTTTGCTGGTCTCATCTTAGGAAAGGTGGGTGCCTGGGGGCCACGACTCCAGGTCCAGGGTCCATGTCGGCCAGGAAGGAGGCTTCCCCCACCTCCTACCCCTTCCTCCTTCTTTTGTTTGGAGTTCAGCCAATGAGTATTTCTTTTCTTCCTTTTTTTTCTTTTAAAGTTTATCCATTTTTAAAAATATTTTTATTTATTTCTAGGAGGGAGAGAGAGAGAGAGACAGCGTGAGCAGGGGAGGGTCAGAGAGAGAGGGAGATACAGACTCTGACACAGGCTCTAGGCTCTGAGCTGACAGTCAGCACAGAGCCTGACGTGGGGTTCAAACCTATGAACCGCGAGATCATGACCTAAGTGAAAGTTGGATGCCTAAGCCACCCAGGATCCCCAAAGTGTACCCATTTTTGAGAGAGAGAGAGAGAGCGTGTGATCGGGGAAGGGGCTGAGGGGCAGGGAGGGGCAGAAAGAGAGAGAGGGGGCCAGAGGATCCAAAGTGAGCTCTGCACTAAGAGCAGAGAGCCCGACGTGGGTCTCGAACTCACGCCCCAGGCAGTGAGTATTTCTCTCTTTTTTTTTTTAATGTTTTATTTATTTTTAGGAGAGAGAAAGAGAGACAGCGTGAGCAGGGGAGGNAATGTTTTATTTATTTTTAGGAGAGAGAAAGAGAGACAGCGTGAGCAGGGGAGGGTCAGAGAGAGAGGGAGTCACAGACTGAAACAGGCTCCAGGCTCTGAACTGGCAGTCAGCACATAGCCCGACGCGGGGCTCGAACCCACGATCCATGAGATCATGACCCAAGCGAAAGTCGGACGCCTAACCGACTAAGCCACCCAGGCGCCCCAGCAGTGAGTATTTCTGAATGCTGCAATAGAGAGAGGGTGCTGTTTCAGGAGGGGTGGGGGAGGAGAGTTGCCTCTCCACTCAACAGCCATGCCTCCTTCTGCTAACAGAGCCCCACCTCTGTTCAGTTAATGGGTGGAGACACCTGGATGTCATGTCAGGAGACCCCAGAGCTGCAGGTGTGTTGGGGGCACAACCATAATGGCTCTGATGCGAGCATGGGAATCTTTTTGCCAAGGATTCGTTTAAGGAGCCTGAGCCTGCTCAGGAATCCCTGAAAAAAGCTTTTCTCCCTGATAAAGAAAGAGGCCAAGGAGAAAACCCTGACCCTATGACCCTTCCCTCCCAACTCTGGAAATTGTCCTTCGAGGATGGGATGCTTGGGCGCCTGGGTGGCTCAGTTGGTTAAGATCGGCTCAGGTCATGATCTCACAGTCCATGGGTTTGAGCCCCGTGTCGGGCTCTGTGCTGACAGCTCAGAGCCTAGAGCCTGTTTCAGATTCTGTGTCTCCCTTTCTCTCTGCCCCTTCCCCGCTCGCTGTCTGTTTCTGTCTTTCAAAATAAATTAAGGACATAAAAAAAAATTAAAAAAAAGAAGGATGGGATGCTTGGAGTAAGTGTAGCCACTTAGTGATCATGAGGGTAAACCTTTTTTTTTTTAAAGTTTATTTATTTATTTAGAGACCAGGGGAGGGGCAGAGAGAGAGAGAGAATTCCAAGCAGGTTCTGTGCTGTCAGCTCAGAGCCTGGTGTGGGGCTCGATCCCATGAACTATGAGATGATGACCTGGACTGAAATCAAGAGTCGGATGTCTGACTGACCGAGCCACCCAGGCGCCCCATGAGGGGAAACCTGCTGCTGCATGCAAGAGACAGAGCTGAGAAATGAGATTCATCTGGTGCCATGATGACCCCTGAGCTCTGATAGTGGTGACCATGACCTCCACATCGCCATTAAAAGGCTATTTCCTCTTATCAGGAGGAACAGGCAAAGGCACCTTCACCGAAAGGATGTGGACACAGGGACATGAAAACAGGGCTCTGCCATCAGCTGGCTTGAGGTCAATTCCAACTCTGCCACTTTCTTTTCTTTTTTTTCTTTTTTTTTTAATGTTTACTTTTGAGAGAGAGAGAGAAAGAGAATGTGTGTGTGTGTGTGTGTGTGTGTGTGTGTGCACACGCGCAAGTGAGCGAAGGGCAGAGGGAGAGGGAGACACAGAATCTGAAGCAGGCTCCAGGCTCTGAGCTGTCAGCACAGAGCCCGATGCGGGGCTTGAACCCACAAGCCGTGAGATCATGACCTGAGCCAAAGTCAGACGCTCAACCGACTGAGCCACCGAGGAGCCCCGCCCCCACCTCTGCCACTTTCAAGTTGTGTGATCTTAGGCAGGTCATCTTGTGAAGCCTCAGGTCCTCACCTGTGAAATGAAGATAATTAGAATATGCACCTCATAGGGCTACTGGGGGCGGGGGGACATGTGAGAAGTTAGGTGAGGCATTTTGCAATCTGTGGCTCGTACCTACAAGTATTCATTTGTGTATTCATTTACTAAAGTATTCAACAATAGTTATCAAGCATCTACTAGGTATTTGTTATTAATCTAGGATCTGAGGCTGTAGCTGCAAATAATGGGCACTCAGTTAAGTTGGCTGTTATATTATCATAAAAAGTTGGCTCTTCCTGGGCCACCCGGGTGGCTCAGTAGGTTAAGCATCCAACTCTTGGTTTTGGCTCAAGTCATGATCTCACGACTCAGGAGTTCGAGTCCAGCATCGGGCTCTGCGCTGACAGCATAGAGCCTGCTTGGAATTCTCTCTCTCTCTCCCTCTCTCTCTCTCTTTCTCTGTCCCTATGCCCCTCTGGCTTTTCTTCTAAATAAATAAATAAATAAGCTTAAACAAAAAAAAGAGCTTGCCTCTTCCTATTGTTTGATTAAGTCTTTGCCTACAAGGAGCTCCAGATAGGACAGGAAAATCAGGGGTGATTTGGCAGAAGCAATTTCCCAGGATCCGGCGATTTGGCAGAAGCAATTTCCCAGGATCCGGCAGTGTAGGTACCTGCAGAGCGAGAGGGGACAGGACAGTCAGGAGGGCTGCCTTGAGGAAGCTGTGCTTGGGAGATCTGAGCTGGGTCACTGGGGAGCCCTTTGCTGGCTGGTGTGGAGCTGGGTGAGGCACTGGGGATGCACTCGTGACAGACAGACGCCCCTGCTCTCTGCACTTACAGCTGCAGGGGAGGAGCAGCCAGGTAACGCACAGGTGCTTCCATTAGCATGCTGTCAGTGTTGGGGGTTGGGGGCAGGTGTCCTAGACCAGGTGAGAGCTGAACTTGGCTCAAACGAGAATTGGTCAACAACGAAAAGGAGCAGCATTCCAGGTATGAGAAATCACACATGGAAAGACTCCAAAGGAATTGCAGGTTGTTGGATAGAACGTGACGAAAGCTCATGTTCAAGTGGGGTTGTGTTGAGAGACGCATTGTTTCGGAGGCTGTGGTTGCAAGTGACAGAAAACTGAAATCAACCAGCCTCAAACAATCAAGGGAATGTATTGGCTCCTATGACGGGAAGTTCAGAGGTTTAGTGGCTTCAGCTGAGTTGATCCAGAAGCTCAAAGAGGCCCCTGACGGGGGGGGGTGCGCCTGGGTGGCTCAGTGGGTTGGGCGGCCAACTTCGGCTCAGTCATGATCTTGCGGTTCGTGGGTTCGAGCCCCGCGTCGAGCTCTGTGCTGACAGCCAGCTCAGAGCCTGGAGCCTGTTTCAGATTCCGTGTCTCCCTCTCTCTCTGACCCTCCCCCTCTCACGCTGTCTCCCTCAGAAATAAATAAAAAATGTTAAAAAATAAAAGAAAGAAGTCGCTGAGAAACCAGTTTTTTTCCATCTCTTTGTGGTGCCCTCCATAGTGCTGGCCTTCCTTGGGGATCAAAGATGGCAGCCAACAGCCAATACTCATGGCTCAGCTTCCTGGCCTTCATCCCATATTTTTAATGTGATGATTGGGCTGCTAGTCCCCTTTCTCAACCAATCATGGTGTCCAGGGTCTTGGGAAAGGCTGACGTTGGGGATCAGCTCCACAGCACCACCACACAGACCCTTAAAAGAGAAAGGCAAAGGGGGAATGGATGTGAGGAGGTCAGATTTTGAAGGAGAAGCAGCTCAGGAGCCTGAGCTCAAGCCAAGGGTAACGAGAAGCAGAGGACTGAGTCGATCAGACTGGGTTTGAGAAAGATCACCTTGGCTGATGAATGAAGAATAGAGGGGAGCAGGAGAGGAGGCAGGGAGGCCGGCTGCTCGGAGGCTGGTTCAGGGATGGGGAGGCAGGCATGGCCACGAGGGAGGGGACTGACAGAAACCGGACACTATTGGATCTGGGAGTGAAGCAGAGAGGGGTGCGGGGCAGCCCCCCTGTTCTACTCTGGGTCCCGGTGTAGGAAGGGTGAGTAAGAGCAGAGCAGGCAACGCAAACGTGTGGTCAAGAGGCTGAGATCTGTTCTGGGACAGGCCGAGCACAAGGAGCCTGAGATGACTGAGGGCAGATGCCCAGAAGGCCGTTGGTTGGCTGGAGATGGGGGTCCAGAGCCTGGGATGGGGGTAGATGGAGGTTGGAGAGTCCACAGCCCAGGAGTTAAGGATGTGGACTGAAGCATCAACAGTAAGGGCTGGGCGGCAGGCAGGAGGGGAGGCTGCGGGGAGCTCACGTCCAGGAGCAGGATGGCCCTCTCTGTCCAGTCGGCTCAGAGGTGGCCGGAGACCATGCCTGGCAAGCGTCCTTTGGGTTTAGAGATAACAGCCACTGGTGACCTTGGCAAGAACAGTCTCTGCAGAGCGGCGGAGGGTGAAACAGCACTGCGGTGGGTTGGAGAGTGAGTGGGAGGAAGGCAAGGAGAAAGGGTGTGAACAACTCTTTTAAGACGCCCAGCTTGGAAAAAGAGAGAGAGAAGGCAGCAGTTGCTTAGCTGAAAGGGTGGCTGAAGGTGAACATGGGATGGATGCGTGTGCACGTGCGTGCGTGTGCGTGCGTGTGTGTGTTGGTGTCCGGGGCGTGTGGGGGGTTTAGGGAGGAGGGGCTTAAGCTGGTTGGTGTTCTGAGGGATAGGACAGTGAGGAGGGAGGAGCAAGGACTCAGGCGTGTGCGCCCTTGCATTAGTGGAGGGGGAGATGTGGGAGCCTGGGGGTGAGTTGGCCTTGGAGAGGGAAGGTGCAGGTACACTCAGAAGGGAGGGGCACGGAGCTGAATCCCTGGGCGTGAGGGCAGGCCTTGGAGGGGGTTCCTGCCGGGTGGCCTCGATTCTTCTGGAAGTGGGAGGCAAGGTCATGTGCTGAGAGCCACGCAGCAGGTGGGGTGGTGGAGGAGGAGCGGGAGGGGGCAGGAAGGTTGCTGGCGGCTAGGCCGGGGGGCCCCTGGATGTGCCCTGTCAGGGCAGAGCTGCTTACAGGTGCCAGCTGTCTCCAGGGAGGGGCTGGGCACAGGACATGCAAATAGCAGGCTGGGCCAGTGTTTGCAGGGTGGATGGGGCACCTGGGGCACCAGGTACGGCTCAGCAGATGGTGAGCAGACCTGCTTGGCTGGATCAGAAACAGGCTAGAAGGCCCTTGGGTCCCCGGCTGGGGGAGAAGTTCCAGCTTTGCCTGGAAGGCAAGCAGGAGCCATGGAAGGTTATTGAGCAGGAATGGGCCACGATCCAAGCAGTATTTAAGAATCTGTATCCGTAGGGATGCCTGGCTGGCTCAGTGGGAAGAGCATGCGACTCTTGATCATGGAGTTGTGAGTTCCAGTCCCACACTGGATCTAGAGATTACTTTAAAAAAAAGGATCGGGGGCGCCCGGCTGGCTCAGTCGGTAAATCGTACGACGGAGTCTTGATCTCAGGGCTGTAGGTTCAAGCCCCACACTAGGTGTAGAAATTACTTAAAAATTAAAAAATCTTGGGGCACCCGGGTGGCTCAGTCAATTAAGCATCTGACTTTGGCTCAAGTTGTGATCTCGTGGTTCGTGAGTTCGAGGCCTGCGTCAGGCTCTGCACTGACAATGTGGAGCCTGCCTGGGATTCTCTGTCTCCCTCGCTCTCTGCCCCTCCCCCACGTGTGCGCACAAAATAAACCTTACAAAGGTCTTTTTCAGTCTTAAAAGAAAAAGGATCTGTATCCAGCTGCCTGTGTGTGCTGAATTAGAGAGCTCAGACTCAAGGCAGGAACCTGGAGTGGGAAGAGAGGATGTCAGGAGTCACAGAGGAAGAGCTTTTAGCTCCAAGGTCAGACCCAGGAGCCCTGGGGGGCAATGGCCTTCAGGTGGTCCACAGAGCGTGGGCTACCTCAGAGCAGAGAGGGGGTTTCCAGCCCTGCTGGGGGGGGGGGTCTGCTCGAGAGCACCCCTGCTTTAGAGGGAAACTAGCATTGATGGAGGCTCTAATTACAGTCCATGGGATGATGTCGGATCCTCCCAATAGCCAGATGTCATTCTCTTTGAGAGATGGACGGACGGAGGCTCAAAGAGGCCAAGTTTCTCCGCTCGGGCCACACAGCAAGCGAGCAGCAGAGCCAGGACTCACTCCAGATCTGAGCTCTGTAGCCTGCATTGCGCCTGCATTTTCCCTGCTATTCTTGTCTCCTCTGCTGTTTCTCTAGGGGTTTCTGCTCCACCTGACTTTGTTCTGGGAGGTTCTGGGTGGCTCTGGGCCAAGCAGGCTTGCTGCCGACTGGATCCAAAGCTCAGTGGCTCCAAATGGCCCGGGGGGACCCCTTGATCCCAGACGCTTACCCCCGGAGAATGGGCTGTTCCGGGTGCCAGGCTCAGCCTCCCCGGGAGGACAGGGGTGGCCAGGCTGAGGTGGGACCCCTCGGTCCATGCTGTCACCGCCAGAGGGCGCCGGCTGTTGCCCAGGTGAGGGCGAGGGGAGGCCCCCTCCCTGGCTTCCGGAGAAACAGAGCTGGCTGCAGGGTCTGGAAGCTCCCCCCCGCAGGGATCCAGGGAGCTCCTGTCGCCTTCTCGTGTCTCTCTGAACTGAGGTCTTGCTGATCCTTCCTCCCCAGTTCCTGCTTTGCTCAGGGAGTCAGATTTCCTCGGCGTGGGTGTCAGGAAGCCCGGGGTCTCCTTGCTGACCTCCCGCCTGGCTCTGCTCTGCCCTCCCCCAGCGCCACACTCACAGATGCGCCTGCCTCACCCCCTTTACCTCCCTCCTCGCGCGGCCACAGCGCTGAGGCAGTGCCAAGCACCGGATTGTCACCTCTGTCACCTTCTCTCAGCTTCTTCACCACCCTGGGTGGGAGTGCAGGCCAGTGCAGGGGATTACTAACGCGGCCCAGAGAGGGGGAGGGCAGCCCCTGGGGCCACACAGCCTTCCAATGACCCCAAGGGGCTTGGGGAGCCGAGGGGGAGGAATCGAATTCCCCGTCTGGGCAGGACTGAAGGGTGGCGGGCCCTGGAGGGAGCACCCCACGCCCCCTCTATGCTGTAGGCCGTCTTTTCTGTTTCCCCGGCTTCATCTGCCCCCAGGCCTCCAGCCCAGGGAAGCACCCTCCCCTGAGCTCCCCCAAGTGCTCAGCCAGGTTTCAGCTTAGATTCTGCCAACCTCCCTCCCCCACCCCGGGGCCCCTCCCGCCTGCCTTCCTCCTTCCCCAAGCTTAGCCCCTTGGCTGTGGCCACCGAGGAGGGCCTGGCCAGGGTCCCAGGCACCACACCACAGCGGCCAGCCTCGCAGGGCCAGAGCTCGGGACAGTCCCAGTCTGTCTGGCAGGGCTGCGGGTTCAGGATTGGCTGGAGCTGCCCCCGCCTTTGGGAGGAGGGAGATGTGAGGGGAGGCCCAGTGGCTCTCTCAAGGTCACCCTCCTTGTCTCTCCCAGCATCCCTGTTCAACCTTGTCCCTTCTGCCTCACCTTGAGGAGGGAGGAGGCAAGGTGCGCAACAAGCAGAGGACGGAGGAAGCCAGGGAAGAGGAAGCTTTCTGGGGGGGCTCCTGGCATTTAGTCATTCAGCAAGTATTGAGTGCCTGCTGTATGCCAGGTACTGAGCACACAGGGAACACAGTGGACGCGGTCCCTGCCCGCAGCCCAGCAGGGAGACAGACGGGAAATAAACAATCGCACAAATAATGTAAACTTGGGCGCCTCAGCGGCGTGGCAAAAGCACCAAGCGGGGATGCAGTCTGGCTTCCCCAGGGATCCCAGGGGCCAGGAGAGGAAGGCAGGCTTCAGACAGGGCTCATGGCTTTGGAGGCCCCGCGGTGGTGGTGGTGGTGGTGGCGGCGGCGGCGGGAGGGAGGGCAAGGCTGAGCAAAGCCTCAGTTTTCTCAACTGGGAAATGCAGGAAATAAATGTGTCCCGATCACGGGGCTGCTGCAAGGCGATGGGCTGCCGTCCTGGCCCGCAGCCCTCAAAACGAAGGCTCTGTCATCCTCCCCGAGGAAGGGTGAGTGGGAGCTCATCAGTGAAAATNAGGGGAGGAGGGGCTGGTCCCCGGGCTGCCTCTCAGCGACTCTCCCCTCCCACACCCCCATGCTCCTGGCCACGTGGCACCTCGGCGCCCTGGCCTAGAGTGGGGTGGGGGGGGGGAGAGGATGATTCCTGACCTGGAGGCTGGGGGAGCCTGGAAAAAGTGGGTGGGATTTGGGGTTCCACTGAGATCAGGTCCAGTGGAGCCGTGGCTCCACCCCGCCCCACAGCCCCGGGGCGGCAGGGAGGGGGTGCTGTCTCTTTAAGAGCCTTCAGGCTGCTGGGAGCAGATGGCCAGGCCGGCCGGGGCCCCTTGTCCTTTGTGTGGCTTTGCACAAAAGAGGGGGCCAGCTGGGGAGGGGGCAGCGGCAGCAGGTGGGAGGGTGGGGCCTTGCCCCTCCCCCTCCTAACCCTGCGCCATTGCCCCTTGGGGAGGGGGTTGCTCACTAGGAATATGCTTCCTCTCTGGACACTGTGGCCCCCCACGGTTGCCCCCAACTCCTCGGTACCCCTCCCTTGTCATGTCCCGCATCCCAGACAGAAGCTTCATCGCACCAGGGCCTAGACACTGCCCGCCATCCCCGCCCCCAGCTCCAAGGAATAAACCTCCCCTCCTTGCCCCTACCTCCAAAGCAGAATCTTTCTCTGGCTCTGAGCTCCAGGCTCTAGAGAGAAGGGAGAGCAGAAAGAGATTCTTACGGGGGGAGGGGTGCTTGAGAAGGAGGGACGCCAGTGGCTGGGGGTACCTGGGGCGGCCCTAGAGGAAGGAGGCCGAAATAAGCATGATGCTGAGGCCTCGGGGTGAGGGTCTGAGCCCTGGACCCTCGGTATGAGTACAGAAAGAGGGCAAAGGTGGGGGCACAGGGGGCCTAAGTGAGGCCCTGCCTAAATGGGGGCCGGGTGTGGGCAAGATGGAAGGCTCCCATCATACGAGCAGGCTGTGCACAGGCAGGCGGGCATTGGAGGCGCTGGGCACCGGGAGGTGGCACCTGGCCACTCAGGAGGGGTCAGGCTGGGAGCCTCTTTTCATCTTGCGGCAGACCCCCCTTAGGTCAGACCTGTCCTTGGTCCATTCATTCTCCTCCTCTGCGCAGACCTCCCCACCCTGGGGCTTGGTGCCCAAGCCATGATTTAAGAGGAGGAAAAAGGCTCCTTAGGTCTGGCCCGAGGTGTGGCGNCGTGCCTGACTTTGCCCGGCCGCCCCCAGGAGCCCCCAGGACCGCGCGGCCCCAGCCGGGTCGTGGCTGGACCGCAGGACCCCAGCCGGCTGGCCGCAGGCAGCGGGTGGGGGCGGGGATCCCTGGCTGGGCCCTGGGTTGCTTCTAAATTTAGGAATCTGATTACAGAGTGGCCGAGGAAGGGAAGGGAGAGGAGGGTGCTAGCGCAGGCTCGGCTCTGTCTGGGCACAGCGGGGTGTGCCCGGGTGGAGGTGTGTCTAGGAATCTGGGGCTCCGGATGGGAGGGGCGGCGGGCGGGGGCTTCGGCCTGTGTGCGCTGCAGCACGTGCCCTGGGCGGCGGGGACGGGCACGGGCGCAGCTCGCAGGCTCAGAGCCGCCGCCGGTGTGTGCGCTGGCTCTTTGTGTGCCTGGCAGGGTGGCTGGGTCTGGCTTTGAAAGTCTCTGCCCACCCCCTCCCCCATCTCCGTCTGTGCCGCTCTACCCGCTTCCCGGTCTGTCACTCTGCCCGCGCTTGTCCTGGGGGAGGGGGATGCTGCTCCCAGCTGGGGTGACAGTGAACCCAGTGGGGAGGAGACCAGCTCCTTCCACTCCCTGCAGTCCAGACCTTCCCCAACACGTCCCACTCCCCAGGCCCCGCATGCCCCGCATGCCACTGTTTTGGGGGTGCATACTGCGGCAGTCATAGGGAATCGAGGTGACCCCTGGGGACCCACAGATGCACCAGAAGCCAGGCTTCGGCCCAGTAGCTCTTGGAAGAATTCATTTCTCGCCTGTCCGGCCTCCCATCCGCTCTGGCCCCCAAGGGCGCAAGAGGGAGGGGGGTCCCCCTTGCGGAAGGGGGGGGCGGGGAGTTCCTTGGCAGGAAGGGAAATGGAAGGAAAAGCTGGGCTCCACCCGGGCGGGCGGGCAGGCGGCCTCAGGGCCCCCGGGGCAGGCGGCAGTAACCCGAGCCCACTGGAGTGCGGGGCCGGTGTGCGCGTGGGTGGAGCTGACCCCCGGCTACTCCTGGGGGGCAGCGGGGTCTCCCCTAGGGGCAAAGTCAGGGAGCCCCGNCAAAAGGCAGGGCGCCCCGACTTCTCCGGGGGAGCCCCAAGCCCGTGGAGCGTCCAGAGCGAGCGCGCCCCAGCCGCACCGGACCTTGCGCTCATCCCCCGCGTACCCCACTTCTGCACAAACTTTTCTGACGCCCTCGCCCGTGGGGGTCGCGGAGAGCGCTGAGCTGTCCGCGGGGCTCCCGCCCCGCCGGACCCTAGCCNNCCCTAGCCACGCTGACCTCCTGCCTCTCGTAGCCTCAGTGGCGACCTCTCCAGGCCGGGCCGGGCACGGCACTCGAGGCGAGCGCGGCAACCACCGCCGCTCTCCGAAGGCTCCCGCGCCCCCCGGGGCAGCTGGGGCGGGGTAATGCCCTCCGTGATGGAGAAGCCGAGCGCGGGCTCCGGGATCCTGTCCCGCAGCCGGGCCAAGACGGCGCCCAACGGCGGACAGCCGCACTCGGAGGATGACAGCAGCGAGGAGGAGCACTCGCACGGTGAGCCCGGCGGCCTAGGGTTAAAGGTGCACCGGCACCGGGGACGCGAGTGGGGCTGGGGGAGAGTTGCCCACCACGGGCGTCTTAGACGGATGGCTCCTGCCTCCTAGGACTGGAGCCTCTGGCTTGCTGCTTCCCCCAGCTTGGGGACTGCCGGCACTGGGAATCTGGAGGCTGGGCCCCTAGCTGCCAAGAAGGCGTTCCTGCCCACCCCCGCCCTGCCCTCAGCCTCCGAAGGACTCAGGCGGCCCTCCTTTTCACAGTTTGGGCTGCTCATACCTTGTTACCTTGTAGGGGACTGAGGTCTGGCTGGGGCAGGGGCTGGAAAGACACTTCCACACCGAGCTGTGAGGCTCATGTGGTGGGGAGGAGCCTTGGATTCCCTGCAGGGCCCGGGTCCANNNNAGGGTCTCTCCGTCTTCCAGTTTCTTCGGTGGCTGAGGGTAACTGAGGGGGAAGATCAGGGAAAAGTGAGCCTTCTAGAAGGTGGGAGCCCTGGAGGGTCAGGAAGGAGAACCCCAGGGCCGCCACCACCCCTGCCACATTCTCCCGGCCTCCCTCCCTCCCTCCCTGGAGTCCTGACTGTCTCCCCTGGCTCCACAGACAGCATGATCCGCGTTGGAACCAATTACCAGGCCGTAATTCCGGAGTGCAAGCCTGGTGAGTGGCAGGACAGGCGGCGAAGGGAGGGGAGCCGAGGGCCCATGGCTTGGCCCTGAGCCTCACCTGGGGGAGCCCTTGGCTGGCGCCCGCTTGAAGGACAGACCAGCAGGCGGGCGGGGGTGGGTGGCCCATGGCGTGGCTGGTTTTCCTGCTCTGCCTTCCTGTCTGGGTCTCTGTCCCTCCTTGCCTTCTGGGCCTCACCTCACAGGCCCCATTCCTCTGCCACCCTCCGGCCATGGGTCCAGGCCAGTGCCGCCAGGCTCATCCTTCTCGCTCTGGTCTTTCAGAGAGCCCTGCACGCTACAGCAACAAGGAACTGAAGGGGATGCTCGTGTGGTCGCCCAACCACTGTGTGTCCGATGCCAAGCGTGAGTGGGGCGGGACCCCGGTTCCTTCCCATCTCTGGGAGCTGGGGGCTTGTCTGGGGGGGGGG
>NW_027529432.1:1170578-1174012 GCF_008692635.1 Crocuta crocuta | reverse complement strand
GGGAGGGGGGGGGCATCTGTGCCATTTGGTGGCCAGCTCTTCTCAGAAGTGGGCTGGAGGCCGAGGTGTGTGGGTTCAGCCCCTGCCCTGGGGCTCGGGCTCAGGGGGCCTCGCCCCTGTCTGGGCTGGTTCAGGTCAGGAGTTGTAACCCCTTCTCCGTTGCCGGGCCCCTCCCACCCCCGCAGTTGACAAGTACATTGCCATGGCCAAGGAGAAGCACGGCTACAACATCGAGCAGGTGAGCCTTGGCCCCACAGGGATTTGGGGCGGGGACGGGACGGGGCTGGGCGCAGCTGAGCACGAGTTGTTCCCTGTCCTGGGCCAGGCGCTGGGCATGCTCTTGTGGCACAAGCACGACGTGGAGAAGTCCCTGGCCGACTTGGCCAACTTCACCCCATTCCCTGACGAGTGGACCGTGGAGGACAAGGTGCTGTTTGAACAGGCCTTTGGCTTCCACGGCAAGTGCTTCCAGCGGATCCAGCAGATGGTAAAAGCCCATTCGCCCTGGCCAGCGGGCCTCAGCCCCTCCGTTCTGATGAGCCCGCCCGGGGCCCAGGGTCCTAGGTGGGTCCCAGCCCCTGGCATTGTCTTTCCAGCTGCCCGACAAGCTGATCCCCAGCCTGGTAAAGTATTACTACTCGTGGAAGAAGACCCGCAGCCGGACCAGCGTGAT
Organism: Crocuta crocuta; assembly: GCF_008692635.1. Lineage (NCBI taxonomy): Eukaryota > Metazoa > Chordata > Mammalia > Carnivora > Hyaenidae > Crocuta > Crocuta crocuta. Next base: position 1,173,339 of record NW_027529432.1, on the reverse strand, counting down.
GGACAGACAGGCTCGGCGGCTGGGGGGCCGAAAAGACAAAGANCGAGGGTGGCCCCCCCCCCCCGCCCCTGCGCTGGTCTGGCCCTGCCTACCGGCCTGCCTCATCCTGGGGCTCCTCACCACCCACCCCTCTCCTTTCCCTGGCAGCCTCTGCCCTCTCGGCCCCTGAATACCCGCCCAGGCCCTGGGAAGAAGGAGGCTCAGGGGTCTCAGTACCGCCACCACCCGCTGCGAACCCGGCGTCGCCCACCCAAGGGCATGTACCTGAGCCCCGAGGGCCTCACTGCCGTGTCAGGGAGCCCCGACCTTGCCAACCTCACGCTTCGAGGCCTTGACTCGCAGCTCATCTCTCTCAAGCGCCAGGTGAGGGCCTGAGAAAAGAAGGGGCCGTGTGGAGCGGGCGACCGGTGGCTGGGAACTACGTTTTGGGAATAGCTGCGGGGTAGGGTGTGTGGGGTGGGGCAGGCCCCGAGCCTGCCTCTACTCCGTCCTCTTTGGCTTTTGAGTAACCGTGGCCTTCTTTTCTAAGNGGTGGCTGGGGTGGCGCAGGCCCCGAGCCTGCCTCTACTCCGTCCTCTTTGGCTTTTGAGTAACCGTGGCCTTCTTTTCTAAGTCTTTTATACAAGCTGGTCTGCGAGTGGGGGAGAACCCCAGGGTCTCCCCCTACTGAGCTGTTGAGGGAGGGGCGTGCTGGAAAGGGGGCGGCCGGAGCTGTTTTGGGCAGTAGAGCCGTGGCGAGAGTTGGTATTGGTGGCCTCTCTGGCAGGAGAGTTCAACGTGGCATTTCTTGGCCTTTTCAGGTACAAAGCATGAAGCAGACCAATAGCAGCCTCCGCCAGGCGCTAGAGGGTGGCATCGACCCATTGCGCCCCCCTGAGGTAAGGTGGCTTCCGGTGTGGAGCAGAGCAGAAAGGGGAGCAGAAAGGGGAGGTCCGCTTGGAGGGCGGGGCCTCTGTTGCCCGAATTTTGAATTTTGAGTCTAGAGGATATGTTCCCTGCTCTCCAGGCCAACACCAAGTTCAACTCCCGCTGGACCACGGATGAGCAGCTGTTGGCGGTTCAAGGTGGGTTAGACGGCGGGGAGCGTGCAGAGCCCCAGGAATCTCCCCCCATCCTCCAAGAAGCTGGGGCGGAGGAGAAGGGTCGGGGAAGGAACTCGTTCTACGGGGCGCTCACACTCTGCTGCCCTTTTGACCCTCACAGCCATCCGTAGGTATGGCAAGGACTTTGGGGCTATCGCAGAGGTGATTGGGAACAAGACTCTGACCCAGGTGAAGACCTTCTTCGTGAGCTACCGGCGCCGCTTCAATCTGGAGGAGGTGCTGCAGGAGTGGGAGGCCGAGCAGGACGGGGCCCCCGGGGCTCCGGTCCCCATGGAGGAGTCGAGGAGAGGGGCCCCCTTGCCAGCCCCAGCCCTAGAGGAAGACGACGAGGTGAGGAGGGGTCGGAAGAAGCCGCCTTGGGGGACGGGAGGAGAGGGAGCCGGGCTCCTTCTGTGGACGGGGACCCAGGGCGCGCTCGAGTCTGGTCTCCCTTCTCTCCGCCCAGGTGCAGATCACGTCCGTGTCGACATCTGTGCCCCGATCGTTACCCGCTGTGCCGCCCCCTCCTCCGCCCCCCACCTCACTGTCCCAGCCTCCCCCGCTGCTGCGGNNNNCACCCCTCCTCCGCCCCGCTCTGGCTGCCTCCCGCCACAGTGCCCGCCCTGGCCCTCAGCCCCCGCCCACCCTGATCGGAGCCCCTCTGGAGCCCCCGGCACCCTCACTCTGAGCCCTGTGGCCCTCCACCCACCTGAGGGGCCCCGGAACCCCGTGGCTGGCTGTCCTTGGACACCTTTGGCTTCACTGAAGACAGAAGGGACTAGAGCTCTTGGCCAGGTCTTTCGAAGACCTGGAGCTGCCAGCGGGCAGTCTAGACCTGTGGGTCCTACACTTGTTACGGGCAGCCGAGTCTCTGCCCCCACCCCAGGGGTGCCTGGGACTCAGGGGCCTTCTGAACTGGCCTGAGGCTACTTGTCTCTTCCTGGCTGGGGCTGGAATGGCTGCCTCCTAGTCTGCTGGGGCTTGGCCTTTGGCCTTGGCCTTTGTGTAGAGGGGGTAGTGACCTTAGCTTGGGGGATGGGGGAAGAGGACAGTGTAGGGGCTGTTCTTCCTCTTTCCTTTCTTTAAGAAATAAGTCAGGGTGAGGTGGGGAGGGGGCTAGAGGGGGGGAGGTGGGCAGAGGTGCCTTGAGGCCTCAGCGTGCAGGACTGNGAAGAGGACAGTGTAGGGGCTGTTCTTCCTCTTTCCTTTCTTTAAGAAATAAGTCAGGGTGAGGTGGGGAGGGGGCTAGAGGGGGGGAGGTGGGCAGAGGTGCCTTGAGGCCTCAGCGTGGCAGGACTGGAGGGGCGGCGGGAGCCTGCCCAGAAGCGCCGAGGAGCTCTGAGGGTGCCCGCTCTACCCACTGCCCAGAAGCCTAGAGAAAGGAGGGCTGGGAACATATGCAGACATGGGTTTATTTTTCAATGTTTTTAAAAAATAAATAAAATCTTCCAAGTTCACAGAGTGCTCACTCTCCTTGCTGTTGAGGGCCCTGGGCTTTGCTTCCTGTCGGTGCCCTGAGGGTGGGAGGGAGCCGCCACCCAGCACTGGCCTCCCCCAGGTCCCAGAGGGGAATCCATTCTGTCCCGCAAGGCTGGCGGGCTGGGCCACATTGTGCCCTCGGGGACTGGGTCCCTGCCCGGCTGGGAGAAGAAACAGAAGGAGGCAGATCTGATTCCAAA
>NW_027529432.1:1169847-1170332 GCF_008692635.1 Crocuta crocuta | reverse complement strand
GGTGGGTGGGTGGGCAGGGGCCACCTTGCCTGGGAGGCCCCCCACAGGCCACCACCCCCTCTGGGAGCCAAGCCATGCCCTCCAGGCCCCTCAGAAGAGCACCCGGGCTGTTCCACTGGGCAGGAGGGATGGGGAGGGAGGAAGAGAGGGAAGAAGGGAGAGGGGGAGCCCTTGGTCGGAGCCTGAGCCCGAGCCCCCAGCAGCTGGGGCTTGGGGCAGGAGGGCTGAGGTTGGCTAGGCCCCTTCCTGGGACCCCAAGGGCTCCACTTGCCGGTTGGAGCCTGGGCTGGGAAAGGGGGGGGGTTATGAGTAGGGGCGGAGTCATCATAAATCAAAAAAAAAAAAAAAACCATAAAATAATAAAATAAAAAATAAAACCCATCACAAAAAAATGTACAACTCAGGTGAGGGCGAGGGCAGCCTCTGCAGGACCCCCTCCCCCAATTTCTCTGAAACAGAAACAGCAGAGAAATAAATTAAGGGAT
>NW_027529432.1:1162573-1169816 GCF_008692635.1 Crocuta crocuta | reverse complement strand
CACTCTCCCACTGGCCAAAGAGGTTAGCGAGCTGGGAGTCACTAGGCCTCTCTGCCCCCCCCACCCCACCCCCCGGAGGGCAGATGCTCCTGGCCCTGGCCCTGCTGCCCTACCCAGCCTCCTGCCAGGGGGGCCGTGGAGGCCCTGGGCAGTGTCTCCTGAGAGGAGGGGCAACAGTGTCAGGAAGAAAAGGCAAGGCCGAGAGAGGAGTGGTTGAGGGGGGAGTCACTGCTATGGAACTAGCTGGTGCCCAGATTAATGCCAATGAAGGGGCAGGGGGGAGGAATGGTGAGGGGCTGTGCTTTCAGACAAAGGCTCTCCCATAACGGAGAGTGCCCAGCATCCCTGTTCTGGAGACTAGCAGCCCAGGCGGCCCCCTGGGGGCCGAGGAGCCCATCTGCCCTGCAGTCCCCTCCCCTCTCCCAGCCCTGGGGTCAGCCCCGCCTTCTACCCAGGAGGGGTGGGAGAAGATGGCACAGACTTTTGAGGAGGGGAACAAAAGTCCCCACAGCAGCTTGTGGAAGNCCCCCCACCGGGCCTCAGGGCCTCTCCAGCCCTGGGGCCTGAGGTCAGGGGAAGGCCACCTCTGGTGGTTTGCTTGGAGGGGAAGGAGGGAAGGAGAGGGGAGAAGCCCAAAGTGGGCCTGGCGGAGGGCCTGACAGGGAACTCCACCACTCTTGCCTGAGAGTGTTCCAGCCCTGAGCCACCCTCCCGGGACACCCCACAGATCCAGTCTCGACTGTCCCGATGGGGCAGGGAGGAAAGGTGGCCGCTGGGATTTTTTTTTTTTTCTTTTTTCTTTTTGGTAATAAAAAATTTCTTGGTTTAGGCGAAATACTCTGTGCAACCGCAGTACCGAGGGGGAGCCCTGCCCCCCCCCTCCCTCCCCTTCCTTGGCCTCCTGTGGGGGGAGTGGGGGGGAGGGGGAGGCTTTCTGGGCAGGGGCAAATGTTGGGGGGAAAGAACCATCTCCTGTCCCCCCCCAAACATGGAAGAAAAAACCCCAAAAAAACCAAGAAGGGCGGGAGGGGAGAAGCGCCAGCAGGGGGAGACACACCGATCCATCTCTGCAGTCTCGCCCAGGTGGGTCGGAGCCCGGCCCCAGCAGCTAAGTCCAGCTGGCCCGCCTCCGTCGCCCCCCACTCCCGGCAGCCTGTTAAAGCTTGAGCTCGTTGGCTATTTTGGAGGCAATGTTTTTGAAGGCCATGGAGGTGCCCGATATCCGCTTAAACCGAACCCCGTTGAGAGAGAGCCGCGGCAGTTTGCACACCTCCATCTCCCACTGCACGAAGTTCTCGTGGCCCGGCGTGCCGTGCATGCACAGCAGCATGTACTTCTCGTGCAGCTCGCTCTGACAGCTGTTCGCGTCCAGCACCTTGCGGATCTCCCGCATCATCTCATTGGGCTCCATGGAGCTCGTGGTCTTCATGCTCCACGTGAAGCGGAGGGAGCGTGGCTTGGCCTCCCGAAACTCCTCCTTTTCTTTGTCGGTGCCTCCGCCGCCCACCACGTGAGGTCTGCGGAGAGGGCAGAGGCGGGCGGGGGGAGGGGTGTCAGGCCCGGGCTGAGGCACCCCACCCACGGGACAGCCACCCTGGCAGACCAGAGAGGAGGCGACAATGCTGAGAGGGAGCGACAGTGCTGGAGGAGGGAGCGGCAGACCTGGTGGGGGGTGGGGGAGCAGAGGGAGGGCGNGGCGGGTTGGCACCTCCATCTCTCAGGGAGGGCGGAGAAGGTGAGAAGCCAGGCCCCCCCGCAGGGGATGGGGCGGCCACAGTCCCAGATGCTTTCCTCTTTCCTCGGAAGAGGGGAGGGGGGTCAGGGGGAGGAGAGAAGGGGAGCGCGTGCGGCCAGCCCTGAGCAGTTCACACGCTGCACACAGCGAAGCAGCCGAGGCACAGAAGGGTGAGCTGGGCGGTGGGGAGGAATCTGTAGCCCCCAGCCGCCCAGCCTAGGGCTCCTGTTTCCAGAATACATCAGCTGGGGCGTGGGGGATCCTCTGAGCAAAGGGAGGCCCCGAGAGGGTGGGGCCCAGGCAGGGCCACCGGAGGAAGCGCCAGGAGGCAGAAGAGAGGAGCAGGAGGCTCGTGGCAAGCCCGGGGGCCTGGGCAGGGCCGGTGCTGGCTCCGGCCCTCTCACCTGAGCGTCTCCACTCGGTCTTTGCTTTCAGGTTCATTCAGGTTCCTCAAAAAACAGAGCGAGGGAGAGTTTAGTGCTGGGACCTCTCGCTCCTTTCGCCGCCACAGACCCAGGTGAGGGTGGGTCTGGTGAGGCCCATCACCTGGCGGGCCGGCCTGGCTCTGCAGCCCCTCACCCTGGTAGCTCGACTGTCCCTTTTGGGCAGGGAGCCCAGCACGTGGGGAGCCTGCCCCCCCCCCCCTCCCGGAGCTCTGTGCTGGGGAGGAGGAGCCTCTGCTGGAGGGGGAGGAGGGTGTGGATGTGCAGGCGCACGCATGGAGCACAAGCCACAGCAGGAGGCAGCTCCTGCACCAGCCCACAGCCAGGGCCTCGTGCTGTGAATGGGTCTTCACCATCAGGGCACCCAGGCCCCAGAGCCCTCGGCCTCAAGAAGGGGCGGGGCTGGGCCGGGGTGAGANGGGGGTAGACAGAAGCCTCTCTCAGGAGGCTCAAGGGGCCAAGAGCTGGACCGGCTCTGTGCAGGCCTGGGGATGGGTGCCTAGGTAAGGGGATGGGGAGAAGGGCCCCGAGGCTGGCCCTGGACAAGCCTGCCTCCCCCATTCTTCTGTAACTCCCCTGCCTGCCAGGCTGCCAGGCCATCTGCTTGGACAGAAGGGAGGACAGAGGGCAGGGCAGGGCCAGCACCTTGGGAGGGGGAGTGGGGAAGAGATCTGGCCCCGCTGAGCGGCTTCTCCAGCTCCTGGCGGGAAGATGGGTGCCCGGAGCTGGGATACTGGGGACTGCAGAGGCGGGCAGGGGTGTGAGGAAGACGAGAGAGAGCGCGCAGCAGCGGCACATGGAAAAGGAACACGAAGACACAACAGACACACGAATGCACACAAGCGCACCGCGAGCAGGGGGCCCGGGCTGTGCAGGGGAAGGAGCCTGCTGCTCTCCCCAGCCCCTCCTGGTTCCTGCACTGTAGGTGGAGGCGCCCTGTCACCGGGGCGGGCCGTGAGTCAACAGGCAGCCATGCAGTGAAGAGCTGGGTGGGGAGCAGTGGGTGCACAGGGGAAAGCCTAAAGACCCTGTCTTGGCCATTAGTCAGCTTGTCACCAACATGCCTGCCAGGTGTCCTAGACTCCAGCACAGGGCCTGGGCTGACAGCCTTGGGGAACCGGTGCTCCCAACCCGGCCCCTGGGTCTCCAGCTTGGTATCTGGTCCACCCGGGCCTCCAGAGAGGATGAGGATAGGGCCGGAGGGTGGCACAGCCGGGAAGGGAGTTTAGGAAGGGAGTCGCTTCAGTAGGTGTGTGGGGGGAGTGGGGGGTGGGGGGGGTCTCCCACTGTTTTGCCAGGACTATGGGGTAGATGGCTCCCGCCTTCGAACGTTCTGGCCCCCGGCCTGGCTCTCTGGAAACCATAGTCCCTATCAGGAGAACACGGCCCAGAGGCGAGGTGGCTTGATTCGTCCAGATACAGCTGGAGGCAGGAGGTGTGCTGGGTGGTGGTGGTGGTGGGGCTAGTTCTACAGGAGCTGCCAGAAGGGGGTGCTGTGCCCACTTGTGAGGCAAAGGCTCCTTGGGCCTGGAAGCATCAGACTGAAGCCTTGGGACCCTGGCGTCCCTGCAGTACTTCCAAAGTGCTGCTATCCACAGGACCGGGTCAAGGGGTCACACAGCCCTGAAGTTCAGGGGACCAGAGAAGGGAGAGACCAGGACACCCACAAAGAGATACCGTCCCAGATGCACTTGCAACCGTCATGGAGCCCCTTCACAGCGCATGCACAGACAAGGGGAAGGGCCAGGAAAGGAACCCGATGCTTGTGACCGAAACCCAAACCTGGGGTGGGGGGTAGGAGACAATCTTAAAGGGAGAATTCCTGAGAAGATCCCCCTTGCCCGTGGACAGGCTCCTCATTTTCAAAGCCATCTGCCCTGAGTGGCCACCCAGTCAGAGGCGGTCTTCATCCCTTTAAGATGGCAGAGAGAGGGCCACACAGACGTGGTTAGCAGATGGAAGAGGGAGCAAGAGCCAGAAAAGGGGAGTTAATGACGGAGGCAGGACACAGGACACAGACACACACACACACACACACACACACACACAGCGGGCTGAACGCCTACCTTCTGGCAAACCTGAAAGACAGATTTCTAAAAAAACAAACAAAAAAAGACAAAATAAAAAAAGAAATAAAAAAAAAAACCAACAAGACAGTATGTGGATAAGCAGGTGGGGAGTGGGCTTTACAGGTTCAACGGTCACCCCATTTGTGGAAGAGCCGCTCAGCGAGACTAGAGTCCTACACGTGGTGACCTGTGCCCGCTCCGCCGCGTCGCCCTGAATCCCAGGGCTGGAGAGGGGCACCGTTTCTACTCCAGCTGAGCGAACTGACGTGAGCAGGAAGGGCAGCAAGCCTGCTCTCCCCAAGCCCGCCGCTGCTTCTGGAGCTACCCTGAGGTGGGAGAGCCAAGGGGGTGGGGGTGGGGGAGCGACAGGCGGCACCCCGCCAGGCAGGACTGCTGGCTGCACCGCAAGAACTAAAGTGGTCTCTCTGGGGAGGCTGGGGGCCAGGTGTGAGAAACCTCCCGAAGAGAGCCCCCGCCCTGCTGGCCGCTTCGGAAGGCATCAGCGCACCGGGCCGCAGGGAGGAGGCCACCCTGGCCCCCACCAGCTATTTCATTTGTGGCCTCCGTCCTGGGGAGCCCGGGGCAGAAGGACGCGGCTGGGGCAGAGGGAGCGGACTTAACCAGCCGAGTGGGGGGAAAGGAGGTCAGAGGGGGTGAGACGGAGGACCCGGAAACACTCCCCTTGCTGGCCCAGCCTGGCCCAGGCCTCATGACTTTGCAGCTGCGTCACCAAATAGAAGTTTCCATGGGAACCCAGGAGAGAAGAGGGGGGCTTTTATTTTAGCATCTGAGTTCACACTCTCCTAGAGAGGAGGCGGCATTGGCCATCTGCTCTCGGGGCCAGAGAACGAGGGGTGTGTACCGGAGTTGGGGAGAGCCTGAGAAGGACGGACAGACGGGTCTGGGATCATGAGGTGCTGACAAAGACCCCATCTCTTAGGCTTCCTAAGGCCTCTTCTAACCCCAGGACCCAAGCCTAGTGCCGAGAGTCCCCCTCCCCACCCCCAGGCAGGTAGGGAGACCTGGCCTCATTATTTCTGCCACCCTGAGCCCCCTACTCACCTGCGTACGAACTTGGAAGTGAATTTGCTAAAGATGCTCCCTGAGGCCCCCCGCCGGCCCTGGCTGTTGCCAGAGGGAGAGGCCGGGGCCACACCGTAGGGCAAATTCTGCTGGTCCCGCACCTGCCGGAGCTGCCCAGCGTGGAAGGTGCTTCGACTGGACACGCCCCGGGGGAAATTAGTTCGGTCTGGGGCTCCGCCACTGCTGCTGATGTTGTGGGCGGAGGGGGAGGCGACAGGGACACGCTGGGGGGCTGTGCTGTGGGAAGAGAGGTGGGGGTGGGGGAAATGCATCAGGGCCCGAGCATGCCATCACCAGCCATCACCAGCAAGTACCTGTGGCACCCTGGGGTAGGAACAGGGGAGGGGGGGATGCTGGGGTGGAGGCAGCCATCACGGAGGACACAGAAGGAAGGGGTGTGACCACTGAGGACACCAGAAAGGAGGACGTCTGGATGGAGGTGGAAGAGGCCGGTCTGGGGGGGGAGGGGAGAGAGAGAGGGAGGGAGGGAGGGAGGATACGTGTGTGGAGAGCAGAACAGGCCGGACAGAAGTGGCTCCTTGGGAGCTAGGCACACTGGAGCCTCAAGGGGACAATGTTGACCAACCCTCAAGGATTGAGTCCCTTTGATGCTGACTGTCCCTGGGGTCCTAAGGAAGTCCAGGAAGGCTCAGAACAGAAAGGCTTCCTTCTGGAGCCTCGGGACGGCTTCTTGCATATCTGCTCTGAGAGGGAGAACTGGAGGAAAAGAGGGGCATTAAGCTATTTTTTTGTTCCCTCTATTTCCTGACTGCAGGGGACAGAGCCATTGCTTGTGGCTAAGATGCCAAGAACAGAGCAGGGCCCCCAGGGAGGGGGGAGAACTTGTTGGGGGGTGCGGGGAGAGCAGGCTGAGGGCACCAGGTGCGCCAGCTGCCCCAGCACACTTGCCTGGGCCGCGGCACCTCACAGTTACTGTCCGTGGGGGGCAGCCCAGTGGCCTTGTTGGGGTGCACGGAGGCCGACATGGATTTCTGGTGCTGGCGGGGCCGGGCCGCAGAGACTGCGGCGGAAGCAGAAGCCGTGGAGGCCCGGGACCCTGGCATGGTTAGGCTAGGAGACAAAAGCAGGGAAGAGGCCTGGGTTAGGGGCGGGGTGGGGGCAGGAGGCTCAGGTGAGGAAGCAGGGGCGGGGCAGGCAGGGCAGGGCAGGGCAGGTGTGGGGAGCAGCAACAGGACTCCAGTCAGAGAGGAGGCAGACGGGGCTGGGGAGCAGAGCCCCGGGTGCGGGAAGCGAGGCGGGCCAGAACCCGGGGGAGGAAACCCAAAGTGCAGAAAAGCCGACAGGAGGGAACTGCCTCCGGGCTGCACTGGTACCCTGAGAATTCTAAGAACAAGGATGTTTCGTCGACAGAAAGAGCAGAGTGTTGGGGAATTTTCATTAAGCTCAGAAGAGATGGAGCCAAGAATGCAACAGACCAAAAGATGCTGACAGTCAAAGCGAGGGGAGCTCTGTTCTCACGGGCACAGCTGGGTCACCCTCAACACGGACGCCCCTCTGGTGGGCATCTCTCACTTCTGCCCTGAGCTGGGGCCGCCAGAACAAAGCCTCAGGCACTGGAGCCTAGAGGAGCACAGTTGCTGAGCCCGAGCTGCAGTCAAGAAGCAAGAAGGCGGGGGCGCCTGGCCAGCCCAGTCGCAAGAGCATGCAACTCTTGATCTCGGGGCCGTGAGTTCGAGCCTCACACTGGGTGCAAACAGTTCTTAAATAAATAAACAAATAAACAAGAGAACTAATGAAAAAAAAAAAAAGAAAAACCCCCAAGTCAGGCAAGGATGCAGCCGAGAGGACCATGGTGTCTCACTTGGTGTGCCCGCTGCAAGGAGCAGTCACAGGAGCACAGGGGACAGAGACTTGGGGCGGGGGGTGGCGGGGAGGAGGGGCTGGCGCGGGGA
>NW_027529432.1:1102942-1162495 GCF_008692635.1 Crocuta crocuta | reverse complement strand
TGGGGGGAGGGGCAGGGGCTGCTGACAGACCACCACCATGAGACGGCTCTTGGTGGGGGAGGGGGGCGTGGTAGGCAGGGCCTGGGTCCGCTCACCTGTCTTTGCCGTTCTGGATGGAAGCCTGGCCAAGGCTGGCCCTCTCCAAAAGGGGGGAGTTCCTGCTTCGATTTGTGCTGGTGGAGAGGACGCTGTTCTGTGGGAAACAGAGGGCAGAGCTGTACCACAGAAAACCAGTGTTCTGTTCACAGAGCCGGCTCCAGGAAAAGAAAGGATTCTGCTTTTCCTCGTGGCGGGTAGGCTTCATACAGTAAGCATACCTGGCGAGGCCAGGGGGGCAGCCGGAGGGAGCTGCTCGGAGCGGACGGGCCCCAGGGCAGGTGGGACGCTCACCGTGGAGGGGGTGGGGGTGGTCTTCTTCCTCTCCAGGCCGGGCAGGGGGCTGGCGGGCACTTTGGCCGTGCTGCTGGCCTTCCGCCCTGACTCCCGGTCCTCCTCAGGCCGCTTATTTTCTGCGTTGTTACTCTGAGTCTTCTTAGAGTAGGAATTAGACGTGGGAATGGCAGGACCAGCTGCGGGGGCAGAGGGATGGCAGGAGTGGGTAAGGGCGAGGGGCCAGCTGAGGGCCGGCCATGTACATGGCGCTCCCCGTAAACCCCATTTCACAGAGGGCGAGCGAAGGGAAGTGACTTGCCCAAGGCCACGCTACTAAGACGTGGCTGAATTGGGACGGAGACTCAGCGGGGTCCTCCCTAGCCCCTAGAGGCCATGTCCTTTCAGGACAGGGGTGAGCCCGCTGCCCGCAACTCCCTGAAGCACTCACCCTGGTCACTGAAGCGCCGCTGCTTGGGGTTGGCAGAGACGCTACGCTGTACCTTGTGGGAGGGGGAAGGGGCACTGCTGTTGGTCAGATCAGCCGAAGGCCGGGGCTTCAAGGTGATGGTGTCACCCTCCAGCTGCAGGCAGATAAACAGGAGGGTAGAAATCACACGGACATGCGCACAGAGGGACCCACTTCACACCGCTCTGCCTGATGCAAGTCCTTCCCGGACACCCCAGGACGTGCTCCTGCAGGACCCAGGTGCGTCTAAACATCCTGCAGACACGCAGGCCCCGACACGGCTCCCGACGAACAGAGCCAGAGACTCCCGGCCCCCAGCACACGCAAGAGCCCCCACCCCCGGAGAGGGACACATGTGCCCGTAAGAACGCACATTCAGACCGCGAGAGCACACCCTCCTGCTCCCAACAAGATCGTTCTTGACCAGGCTAAGTCCCACACTTCCAGGAGGAGAGCAGGCCGGGGAGGCCAGGAGTGCGTGTGGGGACACACAGATGGCGCGCAAGCCCACCCTCCCACGCACACACCCGTGGCCTCACACCAACACGGTTACCCAGATGGGCACGGGCACAAACACGAAGCCTCCAGATGAACAGACGGGGGACAGACATACAGGCACACAGACACAGAGAGCCAGACACCAGCGATGCAGACTCAAGACCCGTTTAAGAAGAGCACACAGACCCACACACCCGAACACCCAGAGACAGGCGCTTCCCAACTCAGAGGGACACAAACACGTGGAAACAGACACACAGATTTTCTCCATCAACAAAGAAGTGATTCAGCCAGACTGACCTAGACCCAGCCTAAGCAACACACACCGAGCCAGATCTACTCACCCATGTGGAGACCCGGACCCAGGCCTAGACCCCACCGGCTTTCCTAGCCCTTCACTGACAGAAACCAGTGAAAGCAAAGGCCAGAGAGCTTTACCCACCAGAGCTGAGGCTTAAAACTCGTCAGCAGAAAGCGCACCTACTCAGAGAGGAGCTTCTGCCCTCAACGGGTGCCAGAAGCACAGGGTTGCCAGTGACAGCAAAGCTGGCCAGCAGGGAACAGAGCAGGGGGCACACACCTCAGAGCTCTTGTAGCCCAGGAGCAGATAGGTGGCCATCACTTCGTTGTACCTCTGGCCCACCAGTGAGTCCTGGATCTCTTCCCGTGTGTAACCCATGGACACCATCAATTCTGCACAGGGGGGACACACAGTTAAGGCTGGTCCTGAGTCCTAGGGAGTTGAATCTCACGGCTTGGCAGAGCCTCACCTGTCCGCCGGGGGTCCTTGTAGTCAGGGAGTGGCTCCACATAAGGCTTTAGTTCGTCATCTTCGTGACCCACATTCATCCATCGATCTTTCATGATTTGCTGGGGGAGCAAAGGGAAGCATTAAGGGCAGGGAGGAAGGGGACTCAGCTCGGAGGCGTCCCAAGGAACCAAGGGCTTTCCAGTCAGCTGGGATCCTGGCTGCTCACCTCTAAAGTGCCTCTCTTGCTGGGATTGAGAATGAGAAATTTCTTAAGCAGGTTTTCACAGTCCGTGGACATGTAGAACGGAATGCGGTATTTTCCCCTCAGGACCCGCTCCCGTAGCTCCTACAGTAGGAGAGAAATGTATTATTATTACTTTTTAATCTTTTTAATGTTTATTTATTTTTGAGAGAGAGAAAGAGACAGAGCACAAGCAGGGGAGGGACAAAAAGAGACAGAGACACAGAATCAGAAGCAGGCCCCAGGCTCTGAGCTGTCGGCACAGAGCCCGACGCAGGGCTCGAACCCATCAACTGCAAGATCATGACCTGAGCCAAAGTCGGACGCTTAACCGACTGAGCCACCCAGGCGCCCGAGAAATTTATTATTATTTTTAAGTAAGCGCTATGCCCTACAATGGGGCCTGAACTCACAACCCTGAGATCAAGAGTCTCCTGCTCTACAGACTGAGCCTGCCAGGTGCCCCAGAGGGAAAGAAATTTACATCACCCCAAGGCCAAGGGAAGAAACCTAATGTCCAGGCTTCTGAGAGCTTAAGACTGACCAGCTAGATATATGTGAAACACGGTAGGAGACAGAGAGCCAGAGACAAGGCACCACACCGGAGAGGCACTGGTGTCAAATGCCCTGTGCCCATTAGCCTGACCAGCCCGAGGCCTTGCCATCCTGAGTGACTCGGAAGGGTGAACGGAAACAGGATCTAATCTATCCCATCCCTAGAGGAAAGAACTGAGGCCATCACGCTGGGTGCAGAAGACCCAGCCCTCCTCTGAAGTTCTGGCTTGGGAAAAGTGTACAGGTGGCAAAGGAGAGAGGTCAGGGGTAAGACCAAAGGCTGAGAATGGAAAGGAGAAGCAATAAAAATGACCTAAGCCTGGGGCACCTGGCTGGTTCAGTCGGTGGAGCAACTGACTCTTGATCTCAGGGTTGGCAGTTTGAGCTCCACGTTCAGTGTACAGATTACGTAAAAATAAAACCTTTTTTGGGGCACCTGGGTGGCTCAGCTGGTTAAGTGTCCAACTTCAGCTCAGGTCATGATCTCACGGTCTGTGAGATCGAGCCCCATGTCACGCTCTACGCTGACAGCTCAGAGCCCAGAGCCCCAGCTTCACGTTCTGTGTCTCGCTTTCTCTTCGACCTTCCCCCGCTCATGCTGTATCTCTGACTCTCTCTCAAAATATAAATGTTATTATTTATTTATTTATTTTTAAAAATCTAAGCCTGTGCTTCACTCCACCTTGAGGTTCTGTCCATCAAAAGGCAGGGACCCGCTGACCAGTGTATACAGGATAACTCCCAGGCTCCACACATCCACCTCGGGTCCATCGTATTTTTTGCCCTGGAAGAGCTCTGGGGCGGCATATGGGGGGCTGCCACAGAAGGTATCCAGCTTGTTCCCAAAGGTGAATTCATTGCTGAAGCCAAAGTCTGCAATCTTGATGTTCATATCAGCATCCAAGAGCAGGTTTTCTGCCTGGGAGGGAAGATGGAAGATGTGAGGAGGGAGCGGACCACAGGAAGGCACTGAACAGGAAGGAGCTGAGGGGGATGGGAGCACAAACAGAGGTCAACTTCGGTCTCAGAACTTTCTCCACCTTCAGTCAGTGTGAAGGGGCTGGCCCGGAGGGGGCCAACGCAGGCCACCCCTCACACAGGCAGCCATGGGAGTGCGCGGGCATCTGAGGGCTCGGAGATGCCGTGAGCTGTGCCAGGCTTCCGCCGCCACGTCAGGCTCGTGTTAATCACGGTCATGTCTGCCAGGACTCGGGGGGCCAGGCGCCTCCAGGGGAGTCCACACTCTGCTGTCTCAGGGAGAGGGCTGAGCAGGTGTGCACCTGCAGAGCAGCTTGGGGGGCAGCGGTGGGACAGTCACTGTTCCGCCCTCAGTCAGCCGCAGGAAGGGCCAGCGGAGCCCGCAGCTCTCCTGCGGCGCCTGGCAACCCTGGAAGGGGGCGTGCCCAGCGGAGGCGGCAGAGACCCTCTGTTCGCCGGCTAAATGACAGCTAAGTCCAGTTGTAAGGCCGATTTCAGAAACGGCCCGAGGGGCTTCCTCATCACCTCCAAAAAATTACAAGCTGGAGTTTCCTTGAACTCTCAGAGCCTGAAGGTTATTAGGACACTGTTGACAGAGGGTGAACAACCCAAACCTGACCCCGAGACAGGAGACGAGGGCTCGCCTTACCTTTAAGTCTCTATGAACAATAAACTTCTGGTGACAGTACTGCACAGCAGACACTATCTGAAAGGAAGGAAGAAGGGTTAGGCCAGGGGCACCCGAGGGTTGGATGGCGGACCTGTGAGTCGGTGACCTAGTTCCAATCTGCCATATAGATAAGCAGAGCTCGCAGGACCCACCACAGGCCACTCAGAGGCAGGCAGCACCTCCTCACAGGCCAAACCCCAAAGGGCAGAGGCTGGGGCCACACTCCGCAAAGGGACCCACACCCACCTGGCGGAATTTGGCTCGAGCCTCTTTTTCTTTCATCCTGCCGTGAGCCACCAGGTAATCAAACACCTCTCCTGCAAGATACAGGGGTGGGGTCTAGGTCGGAGCTTCCTGGGACTGGGGGACCCGGGGGCACACGGGAAGAGGCAGTTCCACACTTACCTCCACTAGCGTACTCCATGACAAGGTAGAGAGTTTTTTCAGTCTCGATCACTTCAAATAACTTAACTGCAAAGGAAAGGGCCAAGCCGTGAGTCAGAGAAGTAGGACGGGCCACACACTGAGCCCTAATGTGAACAGGGACATCCTGGGGATGAAAGGCTCCCCCCCCCCCCCAAAAAAAAGGGTAAGCTTCTCTCATGGCAGCCATGCTACTAAGAAGAGCCCCAGGTGCCAGAGGCAGGGCTGGATTTTGAGCTGGGCATCCCCAGAGGCAGCTTCCCAGACTCCCGACTCCAGAAAGCACCACCTCGGGGAGGGATACAGGCTGGGAAGCAGGGCCGTGCTGTAGGGGAAGAAGGAAGGAATGAAATCTGGTTCTCACCTATGTTGGGATGATTCAAAACCTTCATTATTCTTACTTCGCGGAATAGCTGGAAAAGAAAATACCAGGGGGTCACGCTTGCTTAGCTTGCTCCCCTCAGGTCCCCTCCAAACAAAGCCACGGCTCGATGGCTTCTCCCAAGAGAGAAAACAGGCCAAGGAAAGAAATGGGGCAGTGTCCAGGTCACCCAGGCCCGTTCCTGATGGCTGAGAAGTAGGTGAAGGGGAACGAAGGCAGACTCGTCAGCAGGAGGAAAGCTGGCCTCTAACGACTTGCACCCTTGGGTTCAGCATCTGGATACATCGGCCATGGGTCCTCTGCTGCACTCTCCCCAAATCCAACCCCCAAGAGCAGGCGGGTGTGGCGGGGCGCCTCTGAAGGAGGGAGTGTGAGCCCGTGTGCATGAATATTCAGAACCAGGCTGCTGCTAAAGTTCAGTGACAAAACAGACTCCAGCTTGTTCTGTGTGAGGGGCGGGGGCTTGGGAGGGGGGCTTCATCTTCTGGTTTACAGAAGTCAAAGGGCTCCGCATGGGTGGGCAGGCCCTTCTCTCCTGGGCCTCTGGGGCGGTGGCAGAAGAAGCCGCTCCTATATATAGCCGATGCCAATTTTAATCAAACCCACCTCCACACACTCACGCTCTCTTTGTGAAACAAAATCAGGGACTCCAAACCATGTACTTCCATAAAGAAAGATGAGAGAAACGAACCCCATCCCCTCTGCGGGGGCCAGAGAACTGGAGGTGGGGTTTTGGTAACTTCCAGGCCTCACCATTTGCACAAAGAGCAGAAGTAGTTGTTTATATTTTGTTTTGTTTTGTTTTGTTTGGGGGGGGGGAGGTCTGGGGACCTAATTCATGGTGTACTTCATGGAATAAACTGAACACATTTTTTCCCCTTTAATGAGGTCTCAGAGCTTTTGTGAGCTGAAAAAGAAGAGACAGCCTTTCGAATCTTCAGGAATCCGATTCTGAACTTGGCTCCCTTTTCTTGTTAGAGCCCAGGTTTCTCTTGCTTTCTTCCCTGGCGCGGCAGCTATCTGGGATGAAGAGGCGAAAGGTCCTGGACACCACCTCAGGGGGTGGGGGTGGGGGTAAGTAACGCTGAAATGGGGCTGGAGGCAGCTGCCTGGGTTCTCCCCCAGAGGGCACCTACTTGGCCTGGAAGGCGTATTCTCTGGGAGAAAGGGAGTTTCCTGGGCTCAGCTGAGAACCCTGAGGGGGCTAGATTCTTCCGTGCTGTCCTTTCTATGAATCACTGCCGGGATCAGATTTAAGTAGAGTGATTTGGCCGGAATCAGACTGGCCTGGGTAAAAGAGTATGTTAAAAGGCTTTTAAAATGCCTACATTTGCCTGGTATCAGTGCCCTCCAGCCAGCCAGGAAGGGGCAAGGAGGAAAAAGAGGTGGGAAAGGGCACGGCCAGGCTGACTCTGGCAGCTGTCACACGGCGCACGCTACACTGCGTGCTCTGAGCCAACATGTCAAGGGTAGCCCTCTTTCCCTTCCTTCCGGAAAGCTCTAAGCAGGAAAGCCCTGGTGATGACAGCAAAGTTGCCTCTGAACCAAAGAACGCTGAGGGGGTCCCGGGGCTAACAAAACACAGGCAGCACCTTCGTTCTGGCTGCCAGCGTGTCAAGGTACCTCAACCCCCACGCTGCAATTCCTCGAGTGCCTCCCTCAAAACCAGCCCCCACCCCAGGTCCGAAGCTTCTCAAGCTCCCTGGAGTTGACTGTTAGCATGAGGTTATGCCCTCTTTTAAATAACAGCGTGCTCCTGAAAAGGAAATTTCAGCCTACCTCGTGACAGAAAGAACTAGGTGACTCAAGATCAGAAAATCTGAGCCAGGGCCAGCTGGAATATGGGGGCACAAGGAAACTGGACCAACCTGAACAGGGACAGCCTTTCGGGAGCCAGACGGGCGATTTCCTCCTTCCCCTAACTGTCGGGGCCCGGCATGGGAGGAGCGGGCAGAGGGTTTGCAGTTCTACGTCAACCCCTCCCTGGCAAGCTGTCCCATTCTGCAAATCAAAGCCTCCTTTTCATGTTCCTATCAGCTCTTCATAGTTTCCCGACCAGGTTGGGTATGTGCTCCCACCTGGAGGACTCCCCGGATCAGCTAAGACTGACCTCAGTTTCCCACTGTCAGTAAAGGAAGAGAAAGTTCAACCTCATCTAGCGAACACTACATGTGGATGAGTCTGTGACTTTTAGCCAAGAGGACCTTAGAAGCGAGAAGGCAAACTGGTACCACCCATCCTTAACCTGCACAAACTGTCAGGGGTTTGAAACTGGAGTTGAGCTTCTAAGAACCCAGCCTTCTATACTCATCCCCTAAACTGCTGCTGGGACAGAATCTGGTGGCAGGCTCCCTGCCTCCTCTTATCCCTGCACTTCTAGAGCCAATCCCCTGGATCATTCTAGATCTTGGAATCACCAAACACATGTTTTTAGTAACGGCCAGGAACGTGTGTTTTTGCAGAGGGCCACAGGTCAGAAGATAACACGATCCTGATGAGCAGGAAGTAGGTCAGATAGGTAGGCCAAATGGCAGGGAAGGGCAGAAAGACTTCTAAAGAGCCAGTGCCTGTGGCCAGGAAGCCCACCCAGGGGGAGTCAACGTGGTGGATCCGATCAGAGCCCCACAGGCAGCAGAGCCATGGAGCAGTGGGGATGGTGAAAAGACCAGAGATTTTTAAAACTGGGGATTCAAGGGTGGGGGGTGGCCCACACGGGATCAGCAGATCCCTGGCCCCTGATGAGAGTCTTAGAAAGAACAGAAGGTGCGGCACTTACTTTCTGGAGGCTGGAGGAGTTCAGCTGAGTCTTGTCAATGATCTTCACAGCTACCTGCACGTGAGACACAAAACCCAAGATTCCCTCTCAGGACAGGAGAGGCCCAAGACTCGACTCTCCCTCCTCCTCTATATTTCCACTTCCTTTTACCCCAACCCCGTCAACACATCCATTTGTCCAGNCAGGTCAGGATGTGACGAGCCAGCTTCACCTTGGCGAAGTTGCCCTTGCCGATGGTCTTAAGGAGCCGGTAGTTGCCGATATGGGGCTGCTCGTCAGCAGAGGCGGCTGAGTTGCGGCCCCGCAGCATGTTGGACTTACTGCTGGGCTTGGGGTCGAGGTGTCCCAAGGTGGGCTGCAGGGTGGAAACACGCACACCTTTCAGGACGCTACCTCTCAGTTCCCCGTATCTGTGCCCTTATCTCTCCATTAAAAAAACCCTACGAGGCTGGGGGTGGGGGGTCAAGGTGGATGGCAGGGGGCTGGCGGGCAGGCAGAGTCAGAAGGCAGGGGAGGAGGAGGAGGAGATGAGGAGCAAGCCAGTCTTCAGTGCCAACGTCCCGTGGGTGCGGGAGTCTGGGCCTCGCACCCAGGGCAGTACAGTCCGCCCTTAACAACCCACCAGCCCTTTACATCCTGCGGGAGAGCGCCCCCTACTGCTCGCCCGGCTGCCTCTTCACACAGTGAGGCTGCGCAGCACAGCGCAAGTACTTCCGGCACTCGTCACCACTTCCGGCACTCGTCACCACCCAACGCTTCGCCTTTACCTTTATTAGTTATCCCTTTACACTGGTTTGCTGGCCATCCTGTTGAGATGGAGGCACATGAAGGCGGGCGTACATCATTTATTCACTGGTATGCCCCAGCCCTGACACAATCTGAATTCTGGGGGATGCTCACTCAACACCTGTGCCACGAACACACCGAATGACAGGGTCTGCCCCCCCACCCCGGTGCCCCCCAACAGCCCGTAGCTCGGGCAACAGTGTTAGGACGCGAAGTGACAGCAACAGCACAGCTCTGCAAGCGTGACACAAAAAGGGTCCAGCCCAGAGGAAAACACATGAAGGCCTGTGTGTTCCTCAAAGAGCTACAACCCAGAGTCACCATGTGACCCGGCAGTCCCGCTCCCAGGTGCCGCCCGTCAGAGCAGTGGAAACGGATGTCCACGCGGAAACTCACACACCAGTGTCTACTGGTAACAGCCCACGTTCACAACAGCCAACAAGTGGAAACAACACAAACGTCTGTCAGTTGGCAAACAGACGGACACACTGGGATATCCCACGTGGTGGACTCTTCCTCGGCAATCAAAAGAAATGAAGCCGCGACACGCGCTACAACAGGGACAGACCTTGAGAACGTTCCACTACGTGAATAAAGCTGGTCACAGAGAACCACGTACTGTATGATCCCATGTATGTGAAATGTTGAGAACAGGCAAATCCTCAGTGACAGAGAGATCAGTCCAGGGCTGAGGAGGGTGGAGAGTTAGGGGGACAACTAAGGGGTACAGGGTTTCTTTCTGTGATAATGAAAATCGCCTAATGAAATGTTGATTGTGGGGATGGATACAAAGCTCTGTGAATTTACTCAAAGCCACTTAATTGTACACCTTCAAAGGGTGAATTGTGGGGTGCCTGGGTAGCTCAGTTGGTTGAGTGTCCAGACCCCTGATTTCGGCTCAGGTCATGATCCCTGGGTCGTGGGATCGGCCCCACATTGGGCTCTGTGCTGAGCGTGAAGTCCGCTTAAGGTGTTCTCGCTCTCTCTCTCTCCCCATGCACTCTCTCAAATAAAAATAAAGACAAAAAATAAAATAAAGGTGAACTGTATGGCATGTGAATGGATGAATAAAAGTGCTGAGAGCCTGGTCTAATCTTGTTTGGAGCCCAGATTTACTCTCCAAGAGCACCTGATGCCCTCACTCCCACACACTGGGGCAAAGTGCTGCCAGAGCCTTGTCCTGGAACCATCCAGAGCTACCTTGGAAACTCTGGGTGGAGGAGAGCAGGGTAACCAGAAAAGTGTGAGTCAAAGTTCTTCTTTCACGGCCCCCTGGGGCTGTAATGAAGCCCTTCAAAACCACAGAGGAGAGAAATGACTTGCTACCACCCATAGAACTGTCCAGAGTTTCTTGCAAGAAGCTTGCTTCCCTAACCAGATGCTTTCCAGGCAGAAAAACAATAACGCAAAGCAAATACCCTGCTACTGACGGTTCCCCCTCCTTCCTTGCGTCAATGGAGGGCCTTTCTTCTCTTTGTATAGTAGCTGCTGGCTGATCTGGGGTAAGCTGTCTGACTCAGATCCCAAGAGCTCATGGATTTAGGCCTTTGAGGAGAAAAGAGATCCCATGCCTATGGTAGATTCTGAAGGGAAAGGTTCCTGACATCTCAGCAGAGTCCCTTTTAACATCTTTCGCCCTCTGGGGAGTGTTCTCTCTCCTATAAGTCCTCACCAGGTCCCCAAAGCCTCTGCTGTCTGCCCACTCTGGCCCACCTAACTCTCTCAGCCTCTCTGTGCTTGACACCCTGTTGCTCACTTAAACCTGGTTGGTCCTCAAACAGTGTTTACTAGACCAGTAGATTTTCTTTTTCTTTCTTTTTTTAATGTTTACTTATTTTTTTGATAGAGAGTGCAAGCAGGGGAGGGGCAGGACAAGAGAGGGTGGGGGACAGAGGATCCCAACAGAGACAGCAGAGAGCCCAGTGCGGGGCTCGAACTCACAAACCACGAGGTCATGACCTGAGCCAAAGTCAGGCAGTTGACTGACTGAGCCACCCAGGTGCCCCTAAGACCAGTAGATTTTCAAACATCTGCCTTTTGCCCTTCCAAAGCAACCCTAGGGTTCACACCCCTTGGAGAGAAGGGCATTTCTTGGCCCTGCTAGTACCCTAGTACCTGCCCTTGGCTCAGTCTACCAAAGGGTATCCCGAGCCCCATCCAGCAGGCTCCTGGAGGTCTGGGCTCCATGGCCTACCTCTTCTCAGCCCCATCCTCCCAGAAAGTGCTGCTAGGCTGCCTACTGCCCTAGCTGGCCTGCCTCANGCGTGCCAGCTCTCACAAGAGGATGATGGGTGGGGAAGTGTCCTCGGTAACCTCTAATTCATCTCCTGAGTTCCTTGTCACTCCCCTCTCCTGAGGATACAAGGACTTGGCAGACTCCAAGTCCTCAAAATCTGTAACAAGAATTCAGTGTAGACTTGAAGGTCTGGGCCCTTTGCCCCTCTGAAGCCAAATCTGGGAATCCTGTGGTCCTTCCTGACTTCTGCTCTGCCCAGCCCTCTCGCTGTCCCTGGCTCCAGGGCCTGGTCTGTGCGGTACCAGAGGACCGCATTCCCCGCCAGGCCCGGCTGCACACTGGGCCTCAAAACATCAGTTAAACACAAGAGGGGCCCTGCCATCCAGCTCCCTCCTTTTAGGGGTAGAGAGGTGTGGTTAAGAGTGCAAATGCCACTGGGGCACCTGGGGGGCTCAGTCAGTTAAGCGTCTGACTTCGGCTCAGGTCAGATCTCATGGTTCGTGGGTTCGAGCCCCGCATCAGGCTCTGTGCTGACAGCTCAGAGCCTGGAGCCTGTTTTGGAATCTGTGTCTCTCTTCCCCTCCCCCGCTCATGCTCTGTCTCAAAAATAAACTATAAAAAAAAATTTTTTAAAGAGTGCAAATGCCAGAGACAAACTGCCAGTTCAAATCCTCAATCTGCCAATTATTCAACACGTGCTAACTTTATTATCATCAACACCATCCTCAAGAGGGAGATGAGAGTATTGCAAAGGGTGAAGGAAACCACCCAAAAGATGACCAGTGCAGAGTGATTCCACACATCTGTGTCAGGGGATGGCCTAGTGGGTGCTGAGGAGCTCTGTCCAGCAGAACTAGGTTCAAGTCCCGGCTCCCCTACTCACTGGCATCAGTTTCCTTGCCTGTGAAGTGGTGATACAATATTCTCGACCTCACACTGGGTGAGAGAACACACATGAAATGTGTTGTCCAGTGCTCCACGGAGAGCAACCCGTGTCACTGTTCGTTTTAGTTCCCGAATGCTACTGTCTTTGTCAACAAGACCCCCACCCCTTAGTGACACCCTCCGAAGCCAGAGGTAGCTCAGCGGAGGCCAAGGCCACCAGAGATGGTCTAGCTCTCTCTACTGGAAAGGGGTCCAGGCTGAGCTGTGGCCACCCTCCCTTCTGGCCCTCGTTGCCAGCCCGCACTAGTGCCTCCAGCCTTCACAGGAGGCGACTCAGACAGGACAGCTGTGAAGGGCTGGTTCCAAGCCGGGCATCCAGAACAGAGAGAAGTTCTGCTTGTCCAGGACCCAGAGAAGCTGAGAACAGGGGCCTGTGCTCTTTGGTCCCCTGCTCCCAAATTCACCCACTCCCCTTTCAGGACCGAATCACCCGACTCTCAGGATTCAAAAGAGCATAGCCGTCCTTTCCCTCCCAGCAGGGATGTGGGCCAAGGTGAGCAGAGCCCAGGGGAGGAAGTGAAGAAAGAAGAAAGGGAGTGGAGAAAGGAGAAAGTCTCCAGTAGAAAATGTTTCTTGGACCAAGGCCCCGTGCGAAGCGGCTGCCCTGAAGGCTGAAGTGGAGGTAAGGGTGCGGACACAGTCTCTTCCATGGTCCTTACGAGGCCCACTCAGCACGGACCCAGATCTCACCACCGTGTAGGGGGCTGAGGACTGGCTGCCCTTCCGGGCCAAAAAACACCCCAGGATTTGGCTAAATCCACACCCTTCCCCCACCTCTGTCCTCCCTGCTCACAGTAAGGTAGGACACCGGACACCCCCAAAGCCCTGGCCCGCAGCACACCACAGGCAGACCCTGAAAATCCGAGGAGGCCAGCCCGCTGTGAGCTGACAGCACAGCTCTCGGGCAGCTTTCGGAAAGAACGGAGGGGGGGGGTGCCCTGCAAGGCAGTGTCGGGAACCAGAGGCAGGCCACACAGGTCACTCGGCATGCTGGGCTCAGAAGCAGGACTTGAACCGCTTCGGGGGCTCAACAGACGGTGGAATGCAGGACCCGGGGAGAAGAGAAAGAGCCTTCTATCCAGTGGGCCCTTCAACCTGGGATCTCCAAAGTCAGCCTCAGGCGTGTTGCCAGGCTCGCCCGGAAGACAGCCTCCACC
Organism: Crocuta crocuta; assembly: GCF_008692635.1. NCBI lineage: Eukaryota > Metazoa > Chordata > Mammalia > Carnivora > Hyaenidae > Crocuta > Crocuta crocuta. The sequence continues at coordinate 1,149,259 of NW_027529432.1, read as the reverse complement.
CTGGAGGCCCGGCGCTGACTCAGGTAGGCAGGGCCCCTTCGCTAGTGCTGGGGGCTCCCCTACCAACAGTCCTCCCCAAGAAGAGCTCATGCCATGGGGCTCGGCGTTCAGGCCTGGCCTCAAGTGTCCTGAGACTTCCCCAGGGCTGGGAGGGGTGACAGGCAGGCACTCCTGGCCAGAGGCGCAGGCGGCCTGGGCACCGTGGGAGGAAGAAAAGGGTCCCTTGGGCACTGGCCCCGGGTGGCCGCCCCAGACCCCAGTCTCCCTTCAGTGGAGCGCCAGAGCACCCTCCCTGGGCTTCTACCTGTCATCTGCCACCTCCTCTCACCCTGGGGGGGCACCTGCCACCTCAACCTATGGAGACTCTTCTGGAATTTGCCCCCTCTTCCTTTCCCAGCCAGTGCCTCTCTCCCTGAATTTGACTACTGTGCTAGCACCTGGCTCCACTCGGCAATTCTTTAAAGACCCTGGGCTGAGGGTGGGGGCAATCCCACAGCAGAGAAGGGGAAAACATACCCGGCTGGAGAAAGGGACAAGGACTACCAGCAACTTCCATTCAGCAGGGCCCGCAGCAGAACCTGTCAGGCAGCGAGGGCAAAGTACAGAGGCCGGGAAGAGCCGGGCCCAGGGCGGGGGCTGCCGGCTCTGGCAGCCACCCTTACTCAGCCGAAGCAGGCGACACCTTCCACCACCTCCTCAGTGAAAAACAGTGAAGCAGCCAGGCCCGAGCGGCTCCTGCCTGGGAACCTGGACTGTGTCGCAACCGAAACCACACCACTAGCAGAGAGAGACCGGGCTGGGCAGGGAGAGCAACAGGGCCAAAAAGCCCCCCGGCTTCCCGCGGGCCAGGGCCTGGCGGCCAGAAAATGCACACAGGCCCAGGGCACTACACCGGGCGCAAGGTGGGAGGAAAGGGGCAGGAAGGGAACGGGAAGGAAGGGAGACAGAGAGACAGAAAGAGGCGGGTTTAGATCAACTTCCTTCTCTCTTCCCCTCCCCCTCCCCGGAAGTGGGCTGCCCCACCCTCCCCAAGGTGCTTTGCTGGGTAACAGCTGGGAGAGGGTGAGGAGCCTTGCTCCAGCTAGGGCTGTCATAAAAGTCCTTATCTCACCTGCAGCAGGTGGGACCTGGGTAGGGGCTCCAACTGGCAGGGAGGAGCCTGCGGGAGGAGCCTGCGGGAGGAGCTGACCCAGGGAGCCAGCAGCCTTGCTGCTGGACCAGCAAACCACCCACCGAGAACAAGGCGGGGGTTAAGCAGAAACCAGCAAGCCAACAGTGGCAGATGGACCTCCTGCTTCACAAAAAGCAGTGTTTAACTTAGAAAACGCATATTCCACTTAGACATAACATATTTTGGACATAATTTCAGGGAGCTCTGGGGCCCCGTGAAGCCCTTTTAGAGGTCAATGGGTTCTAGACTAAACACCTTTGTCACTGATACGTAATGAGATTTAATCCTACAACTTGCCTAAAAGATGGAGAACCAGCCAAATGTCCCTCTGAGTCCCTTCTGGCCCTGATTCTGGGAGTCCACCCCTAGGTTCCTGCCTAACCTCCAAGTAGTCTCCATCACCACCAGCCGTGCTGCTCCCCCCCAACAATACAGTTTCAAGCACTTGGGGGGCTGGGGGCAGCAGGGATGCCGGGACCCACCTTCCTCCTGCAAAGCCCTGCTGGCTGGGCATCTGCTAACATGCTGGGCTCCTGGGGACCTCCCCCCCCTTGTCTGTGTTCTGTGTTCTGGGCACACCTTTCTTCAGGCTCCCAGACCTACCTCGAATTCATTCCATTTCTCTAGTTAGGATCTTTCCCACTAAGAAACTCTTGAAAGATCTCACGCTGGTAGGCCACCAACCCCTCTAGAGAAGGGCAAACAGAGGCTCCTCTGTGCCCTTCCAGCACCTGAACACAGAGACCCGGGAGACCACGCTACTCAGTGTTCACCTAACACACGAGCCCTGAACGACAGATTTGACATTTTGGATGCTACCTTCTGCTGCCACGTATTTCCTATGTTCCCTAGAACGGTAGGGTAGCATCCTCATGCTACACACGAGAAACTGAAACACGGAAGGTACGAGACTTGCCCGAGGTCCCCTGGCCACGCCACCACTCGGCTGTTCCTCAGGGTCCCCTCTGTCGGCCTTTCATCAACTTTCTTGATGCCTAATCTGTCTTATCTCCCCCAAAGAAGGTTCATCCCTGGCTCTGCCTCCCCACGCTAGAAGGAGGGGACAGATGCCTAGGACAGCAGGAGAGCCAGTGTCTGGCGCAGGCCAGCGCCACTGGACTGTTGTGACGGTGTCCCCGGGGGGGCCCGCAGCACACCCTGCTCTCATTCCTCTGGACCCTGGGCTCAGGCTTGCCCGCGATCACCTGCCCCTTCACTCGGAGGATCAAACAGAATCAAACAGCTTCATTTTTCTAGTCCCTAGGGTTGTGTACTGTGACAGAGAGATTGTTTCCTCAGTCCTGTTTGTGGGAAGCAGTAAGGGGTTCTGTAAACTGAGGAAGTACAGAGCACTGACCTCACACAGAGAGGCTGGGGAGAAATGGGTATGACTGAGCTGACGAGTCACGTGGCCGTGGCCAGTCGCTTGTTCTTTCACTCTTCCTCCCTCACTGCATCCAGGAGCCTTCCTTGCATCCTTCAGTCCTGAGCAACTGTCACTCTCAACTGCCAAGAGTCAATAAACCCGAGGAGCATTGTGGGTAAGCAGGATCTTACAAGGCTTCGGTAAGCCCTGACCTGTGGAGAGGTTGGATGCATCCTCCTCACCCCCAAATTAACTGTGATGGCTCCCCCTGGGGAACCCCCCACCTTCCCTTAATGCCCTGCTGCGGAGGGGAGGTGGCACTGTGTCAAACTGTCAAAAGACTGCTCCTTCTTTCGAGCCAGGGCAGGTGCCTCCCTGATAAAGAAGACCTGCGGAGCCTTCCACTGAAGCACAAAGCCAAAAGCAAGGTAGTTCGCTACCCTTTAGCTCTCTTGAGCTGCAATCCTCACCCCAAGGCAGGGAGGCCAGCACTGCAGCCTAGGCCAGCAGAGGAGTGGCCTGGAGGCCTCAGAGCAGCCCCGGCAGAGGCCAGTGCGTGCCTGGGAAGACCAGCAGGCAAGAACTGGCCTGGAGCGAGACCAGAACCGATGCAGCACCGCCTGCTCACTCCCCTCCATGCATGGAAGGTACAACGCAATAAGCGTGCCTCAAATCTCCTGCCTTCACAGTCACTTGAAATGCTGGGCTCTTCCTCAAACGGGTAGGTTGTGTTGAGCTACCACAGCTTTGCAAGTTTCCAGTACTTCATCCCTGAGAATCTGCTCCCTGGGGCCCAGCCTTGATCTCAGTCCCCAATTACCGCTGCTGATTCAGCAAGCCTTTGTTGAGTCCCTATCTCTGGAGCCAGGGTCAGTTGCAAAGTTCAGAGAGAGCTGGTTCCTGCCTTCTAGAAACTCAGAGGAGGGAACTGCCTAGTAGATTCACCACAGTATCTCTGCTTAGTGAGGGAGGCGGGAGGGCATGGCAGAGGGCACGGCAGAGCTCCGGAGGCCGGTGGGTCTGGGATGGGAGCCCTGCCTTTGCTCCTTACTGCTTTGCAGAGCACGACCAAGACTTCTCGAGAACTCAGTTTCCTCATTTGGGACATGTGGCCACCAGCTGCACCCACTTCACAAGATCGGCATGAAGACAGAATGAAGAAACGCACGTCAGCGTGGACCACAGTGGCCAGTGTGCGCGAGGTCTTGACGTTTCCTACGATCTCATTTTACTTTCGGGTAGGAACCCGCTTCCCCTCTCCAGGAATCCCTCTGGGCCCTGAGAAGAGCTGTCATCTGTCATCGCTACAGACTTGACTACAAGCCCCAGTGCAGTAAAGCTGCTATTGCTTCTGGAATAAGGAAAAGTCCAGTTTCTACCGTAGCTGGGCTGTCAGGCAAAAGGACCCTCTTTCCTAACAGAAAACCGCTCCTGCCAAGGGGAGCGGGTGAAGAAGGAGGCAGTCACGCCTCTGGCCTCTAAGTAGCCCAGAGGAGGAGGAAGGTGCGACTGCTCTTCCCTTCCTCACGGGTTCCTTAACTCCTTCCTCCCAGAAAAGGTCCAAGAAACAGCCGACATACCAGTACCACATGGTGCCAAGGGCTGGGGGAAGCTCACATTGCCAGCCTCACACTCCATTCGGCGCCGCCCGTACCAGTGGGTTCCCGTAACCATGGAGACCAGCAAGTTCCTCCATATCACAGGAGAGTCAGCCTGCCAGCAGCCCCGGGCTCCGGGGGAGGCAGGAGACAGCCTGCAGCAGAAGGGTCTGGCTCACTTTACAGAGGATTGATGGAGAGCAACTGGTGCAGCTGAGGTGCCTGGGCCTTCCTTTCTTCCTTCCTTTCCTTTGCCTAGTAGTTTCTGTTTCTGTTTCGCACACTGGCTGGCTGTACACGGCACGGGGGTAAAGGCAGTCACTCTGGAGTCACAGATCTGCAGGGGGACCCCAAGCCCCGCCACTCTGGCTGCCAGGGAGGGAACGGCTCAGAGCTCCATAGGTGCGCACACACTTTACAAGCAAGGCTCCAGCCACCACGTAACATCTTCTTTTATGGGATCCAGGTCAGTAAGCACTCTTCTCCCTAGGTGGTCCCGAATCCTTTTGTTCAAAGAATTATCCAAACACCTTCTCAGCAGAGAGTGATCTCTCCCTTCTCTGGCTCCCACAGCACCCTGTCTGTACCATTCATCTCTTCTGACTGTGTGTCTCGACGCCTTAACCTCCTGGAGCTCTGAGAGGTCAGAGACTGTGTCTGGCTCGCTTCTGTATGCCCTCAGTGCCCGAGGGTGCCGGCGCCTAGCTGGCCCATGTTGAAATAGTTGAGGAATAAAAACGGTACAAGTGTTTGATCCTTACAGCCACCCTCTTGGAAGATAAGACAGAGGCAGAAGGAAGATCAGAACCTCTTGCCAAAGACCCTTTTCTCCTCTTTCAAGGCAGTTGTTACCCTTTGAAGTTGTTGGTTACCGTCTGGCTTTCCCACCAGACAATGCTCTAAAGGGAGGGCCCGGGTCTATCCCGTTCACGGCCCACAACAACGCCTCTAGCACAGAGCAGGTGCATTCAGCAGGTACTGAAGGAAAAAATGGGTATAAACACATAAAGGAGGAGACGTGTAGACGCATCTTCATGACAGTCTCTGGGACCCGCACCTATAACCTCCCCATCTGTGTCCTCTGCGGACAGCATCCAAGCAGGCAGGAAGCCACGAGACCCCCTCTCCCAAGGATGGAGGACAGCTATGGAATGTTCTTTGCATTAACAAGCTTTCCCAGGTGGTGACGAGGCCCTTGGTGCTCCTCCCTGACCCAAAGCTGAAGGTGGTCACCAAGATGAGTGGGAGACAGACTCAGAATAGAGGTGCTGCCGGGGCTGGGAGGGCCGCCGCCCAAGCGCTCCCATCCCTGACCCCCAGACAAGCCCGAGCTCTCCTTGCACCACAGAGGGGGAGCCCTCTCCTCCAAACTTTCTGATGCCCAACCACCACTGGGCCCTCCCACTTGAGACCCATCTCTCTGGCCTCTTCACATTCAACCCCACCGCCGCTTTGCCATCAAAACCACTGTGTCTTACTGTGACACTCCAATGCGGCTCAAGCCATTTGAAGGAGCTACTGATCTGGGGAGGTGACCGTGACTTGGAGGCGACACTCACTGTTTGCTACACTGAGAGTTCTGCTTTACTATTCCCTCCTTGAACCAATGCAATGACTGTAAGGCCCCGTCAACCCTGGAGTGCCACAATGATGCACCCATACACACCTGCCTCCTGTCCTGCCGCACAAATCAGCATTCCCCCCCACCCCCCCTCCCCAAGCTGCCTCCTGTTACAGAAAAGCAGAGGAACTAAAAACGGCAGCTGGGGAGCTCAGTTGACTCACCCAGCATAATCATCTCCTCCCAGAATCTCCCATCTTCTCCTGGGGTTTTTGCCAACACAAAGTAAAAAAGAAGCACGAGATCTTAAAAAAAAAAAACAAAAAAACAAAAAACAAAAAACCTCTCTCAGCGTTTATGCAATAGCCTTTCTACCTGGGTGCAGATTTAACCCCTCGTCTCTGCCCTTTCCAGCAGGGTTTCCTTGTAACGTTTTGGGTCTTTTTGTTTTTGTTTTTCCCCCAGGCTGGGAAACAGGCCTCTGGGTCGTGTCCAGTCCCAGCTCCACACTGGAAGGTGCTGAATAAGACATGTGCCTCCTTCCACTGCATCTTCCCCTGGAAGGAGAAAACAGACTGCCTTCCTACTCCTCCAGGTTCAAAGAGGGTGTCGGAGGAGGAAATACCAGAAAAAAACACTGGGACGACGCCTGCTGCCCCAGAAGTCACCACAGCCAGAGGTCAGAGCTCGCAGCTCACGCAGGAGGTTAAGAGAAACCACGTAAGGTTGTCCCCCCAATTCTCACCTCAAAACCAATCCCCCCTGGCCGGGCTGCCGTGTGGCCGTTCCATTTACAGGACCATCAAAAATCTCCGACGGGCCGCACTCTGCGTAAGCAAACCAAGCTGCACCCCCTTCCCGACAGGGCTGCTCCTGCTCACAGGCCGAGGTGTCATCTTCCTCCTACAGCAGATCATTAGGAACCCAAGCCAGTGAGGACAACTGAGCTGTTTCCAGCGCCTCCTGACAACGAGTGCAATCAGCTAAAATTAAGAATTTGGACTCACTCGTCCCTTAGAGCGATCACGGGAGTGAGCGTAGCTCTCAGACAACCTTTCTGGGTGGGAAGTGGTGTCTGTGTGTGTTTTTGTCTTTGTCGCTTGGTATCCAGAAGGACAATGTACTCTTTCTAATAGATGGTGCTATGGGACTCCAAGCTAATGAGCGCGTCCACAGACACAGGCAACCCTGCTGCAGCCCATCAGTCAAGGAAGCAATCTCCAACTCACTGAAGTTCCCTTCGGAGGAACGGCTGGTGGCTGTGCCTGAAGCCGGCTCACGAGGGCCACCGCTGTGTCCGAAGCAGTGTGTTAACCATACGTAAGACGTGAAGCACACGACACAACAGGAACATTAACTCTGAGTTCTACCTGGGACCCAGGAACGCATCTCTGCTCCCCCAAGTAGCATGGGCAGCAGAAACCAAGGCTCTGTCCCTTCACACCCCGGGTGAGGGCCTGAAACAAGAGGGCTGAGCGGGCAGAGGGGCTTTCAAAGCATCCGGGATGGTCGAGTAGGAGGGAGGGAATGAGAAATGAACCCAGGCAGAGGCGAGAAATGAGGCTGAAATTTCAAAAGGAATTGTGAGTGGGCATTGGCTTCTAGGAGAGAAAGAAGAACTACGAAAAGACCAGGTAGGAGACCTTCCACTCAGAGAACGAAGAAAGGGGAGCCTGGGACTGTCCCCTGATGTATCAGGGGCAAGTGCTCTTTAGAACAGACTCCTTGTGGGGCGCCTGGGTGGCTTAGTCAGTTAAGCATCCGACTTTCGCTTAGGTCATGATCTCGCGGTTCGTGGGTTCAGGCCCCACGTCAGGCTCTGTGCTGACTGCCAGCTCAGAGCCTGGAGCCTGTTTCAGTCTGTGACTCCCTCTCTCTCTGACCCTCCCCTGCTCACGCTGTCTCTCTCTCTCTCTCTCCTAGAAATAAATAAAACATTAAAAAAAAAAAAAAAAAGAACAGACTCCTTGTAGGGTGCCTGGGTGGCTCAGTCGGTTAAGTGTCCGACTTCGGCTCAGGTCATGATCTGGTGGTTTGTGGGTTCAAGGCCCGTGTCGGGCTCTGTGCTGACAGCTAGGAGCCTGCTTCAGATTCTGTCTCCCTCTCTCTCTGCCCCTCCTCCGCTCATGCTCTGTCTCTCAAAAATAAACATTTAAAAAAATTTTTTTAAAAAAAGAAAGAAATAAAACATTAAAAAAAAAATTTAGAACAGACTCCTTGCTTGGCACCCGAAGCTGGGTATGTGCTTTCTATCGACCTCACTGGGCCCACTGCTGCCACTGTGGCCTCACCCCTGGGACTACGGGACCCTATTACTAAGTGGCCATGATTCGGGCAGGTGCCTTGGCTAGCTGGCCCCATGTCTGGAAGAGGGCTCATCTGTCAGACGTTAGTGTGGATCGGGCACCTGGGTGGCTCAGTCAGTTGAGCGTCCCACTTGGGCTCAGGTCACGATCTCAAAATTCATTCTGGAGTTTGAGCCCCACATGGGGCTAACTGCTGTCAGCCTGTCAGCACAGAGGCTGCTTTGGATCCTCTGTCCCCCTCTCTCTGCCCCTCCACCGCTTGCGTGCTCCCAAAACTAAAATAAATATATATCTATATATACTTTTTAAAAGTTAGGTGAAGAAGCGTTGGAAAGCTTCTCAGGGAGACTGTGTATGTGTCAGCTTCTAACTTTAGGCCTAGGTGTCCCCTAAAGCCAAACACTGTTCATTCTCTGGTGGCAATGGCAGCTTCACTCAGGGCATCCTAGCTGTGTGTGTGGTTGACTTAGGGAGCAGAGTGTGTGGTAAATGACATGACAGCCATTATCCATTACAAGTGCCTTCTTAAAAAGCACTTTTTAATAGTCAATTCCTCTTTTTAGAGAAAGTCCGAGGAAGAGAGTCTGAGCTTTCTGATCTCCGACATGAACCTGGGAGCTGGGCTCTTTGGCAACGGATTAGCTCAGTGCTGGTGGAAGCCCTCAGGAACTAGAACCACCGAGGAACAGGCGGTGCTGGGGGAGAAGGGGCTGCAGACAAGGGGACGCTGGTTACTCTGCAGGAGGCCACCAGCCATGTCCTTAGCTCTTCACCTCCGCATTCGCCTGGAGAGGCCAGGGAGGAAAGGGCGCCTATGAAGGCAAACAGACCCTGTGCAGCAAATCCCGAAGGGCAGCTCTACTGCCAACAGGCAAGGTGGCTTAAAGAAAGATCTGAAGATTGAGAGGAAAAAGCCACCCAGGATACCTCTGATCAGAAGAATCTAGCCGGGCAGCAGGAGGCCACTGCTACCCATTCTGTTGTTCTATCTAGTCCGCGCATCCACCACAGACAAAGACCCTGAAGACACAAAGGGGTCCCTACCAAGAGAAAACAAAAGGTATAAAGTCAGAATTGACAAAATATCAAAACACATCCAAAATACTTAGAATAATGCCTGGCACGTACTAAATGCTCACGACATGCTATTATTACTATAATTCCGTATGCTTTCTCAACTTACTCTGTAGGTTACCAGAAAAAGATAGGATTTTTGGCTTTAACTTCTTTACCCAATGCTCACCGAAAATCCTATCTCCAAAAAGAGATGGATCTTTTCAGACTGGCCCGGGAGAGCTCTTGAGATGAAGACCACATTCTGGTCAACTGTTGGCACGGCTTGGACTTGGACTTGGGTTTCTGGCAGAGCCAGCAAAGGCTCCAGCAGCTCAACTGTTTTATCCCTTCCATAAAAGGCCACTCTACTCTTCCCCGATAATAAGCACGTTAAACACACACATCCCACCCTAGGAAGATCCAGAGTGCAGGCCACAGTTCCCGAGGTTAGACAGCGTCAGCGATATTGCCAGTATTTGCTAGATATATGAACCTTTGCGAGCCAATAGTCACAATGGGAAATGTGACAGGTACTTAAGAAACAGACACAACATGCACACAGTATGGCCTGAGTCCCCACTATGCACCGAGGAGTGCTGCTGCCTGAGTCGTGAGGCTTGGGAAGCCTGCGTGTGGGGAGGGGGTGGCAGCCGCAGTGAAAATGCAGCTGCACCCCAGCTCCTGGGCGCCTCTGGCTCGGAGGCTCGGCGGCCTTCTGCGGCGGCCAGGCTCCCGCCACCAGCTGTCCTTCGCCCAACACAACAAGATCACTGTTGGGGAAGATGGGATTTTCGGTGCCGGGTTCTGTATCCATGAAGGAGCCTGCATGTGTCTCAGGGGCAGCTTCCTGAAACAGCTGCATGCCCAGGGCCCCCGCAGCCAGGATCGGAGATACAGGAGAAAGGTAAATGAAACACCGCAAGTGGGAATTCAGGAATGGTAAATGCAAGAAGGAATGAAACTGCCTTCTTCTTCNCCCCCCCCCCCCCCCCCCCCCCCCCCCCCCCCCCCCCCCCCCCCCCCCCCCCCGCACAGACAGCAGCAGTCCCTGCTCACCCATAGGGGCTACACTCCAGGAGCCCCAGTGGACGCCTGAAGCCATAGGCAGTGCCAAAACCCACATACAGCTGAGCCTTGAGCTGTGCGGGTCCACTTATACACGGATCTTTTCCAACACAGTATAGTACATACTGTAAATGTATTTTCTCTTCATTTTGACTTATTTATTTTGAAAGAGAGAGTGTGTGCACACAAAAGCATGCAGGTGCACACGTTGGGGAGGCGTAGGGAGAGGGGTAGAGGGAGAGGAAGATAGAGAATCCCAAGCAGGCTCCTTGCTGTAAGGAAGTCCATACGAGGCTCAGATTCATGAACCCATGAGATCATGACCTGAAATGCAATCAAGAACTGGACGCTTAAGTGAATGAGCCATCCAGGCGCCCTTTCCTTATAACTTTCTTAGTGACATTTTCTTTTCTCCAGCTTGTTAAGAATACACTACATAACCCATTAAGACATACAAAATATGGGTTAATCAACTGTTCATGTGATCAGTAAGGTCAACAGTTGACTGCAGGTAAAGTTTTGGGGAGTCAAAAAATTACACACAGATTTTTGACTGTGTGGAAGGCGGCATTCTTTTTTTTTTTTTTTAAATTTTTTTTAATGTTTTATTTATTTCTAGGAGAGAGAGAGAGACAGCGTGAGCAGGGGAGGGTCAGAGAGAGAGGGAGTCACAGACTGAAACAGGCTCCAGGCTCCGAGCTGGCAGTCAGCACAGGGCCCGACGCGGGGCTCGAACCCACAAACCGCGAGATCATGACCTAAGCGAAAGTCGGACGCCCAACCGACTAAGCCACCCAGGCACCCCTTCTTTTTTTTTTTTTTTAATTTTTAAAAAATATTTTATTTTTGAGAGATAGAGACAGCATGAGCAGGGGAGGGTCAGAGAGAGAGGGAGATACAGAATCTGGACAGGCTCCAGGCTCTGAGCCGGCTGTCAGCACAGAGCCTGACGAGGGGCTCGAATCCACGAACTGTAAGATCATGACCTGAGCTGAAGTTGGACGCCCAACCGACTGAGCCACCCAGGCACCCCGGAAGTCGGCATCTTTAACACCTATGCTGTTCAAGGGTCAACCATATACTGCGAATTTTCCTATACGTACATACCTATGAAAAGTATGACTTATAAATTACGCACGGTAAGAGACTGACCACAGTAACTAATAATAAAAGGGAACAATTTAAACAGTATACTGTAAGAAAAGTCATGTGAACCTGCTCTCTCTCAAAATATCTCACTGCACTGTATTCCCCCTTCTTGTCAGGATGTGACAATGCCTACGTGGTAAGATGAAGTGAGGTGAAGGACGCAGACATTGTGACGCAGCGTCAGGCTACTACTGACCTCCTGGCGACAGGTCAGAAGATCATCTGTTTCTGGACCGTGGGTGACCAGAGGCTACTGAAACCGCAGAAAGCAAAACTGAGTAAGGGGGGGACCACCGTACCTTCCCTGGCCGACCCAGGCCTCCTCCTGGTGTCCCCACCTCTTGACTCTCACAGCTCTGCCACATCAAGTGACCGCGGTATCTAAAGCTGATGCTTGGGGCGCCTGGGTGGCTTAGTCGGTTGAGCGTCCGACTTTCGCTCAGGTCATGATCTCACGGTTCGTGGGTTCGAGCCCCGCGTCGGGCTCTGTGCTGACTGCCAGCTCAGAGCCTGGAGCCTGTTTCAGATTCTGTGTCTCCCTCTCTCTCTGGCCCTCCCCTGCTCATGCCGTCTCTCTCTCTCTCAGGAATAAATAAAAATAAAAAATTAAAAAAAAACATAAAAAAAAAACAAAAACATAAAGCTGATGCTGGTCACCCCCTGAAGAGAGGACCCAGGTCACGTGAGCTGGCCCCACACATTCTGAAAACTGCACTTGTTTATAGGCGAGAGGATTAAAACAACCTGTCAGGGGAGGGAAGGGGGCAAACCCTGTACACAGGGCGAGCGAGCACTGGCAACACAGCGTAGGGGCCTCCCGCCAAGAAATCTTTTGCTCAAATATAAAGCAGAAATCTCTCCCCAAACGCCAAACCAGCTAGCTATGCCAAATGCCACTTATGATCCAGTGACCTTGAGACAGTGCTCAATTTCTCCAACGTTCTTTATATGAAAAGTTAATGTTATTGGGAGGAAGGGGCAGTGGGAGAGACTAGAGGGTTGGACGACACAAGATCCCAGAAAGGGCCCCAAACTAAATTCATATCCAAGCAAAGCCTTTCTGGCCCACCACGAAACGTCTGAGGTATAGGATTCGTGCATACAGAGAGGTTTCGAAAGAAATCTGGATAAAGAAAAGCACTCAGTTTTCAGATGCCTAAAAGCCCAGTCAGAAGTCAAACCACCCAAACACAGCTTCCTACAACCCTTTCTTCCATTTGTTGCCCGACTCAAAGGCAGAATTTCAGACAAATTAGGTAGAGCTCCAGGGCCGAGGGGCTCAGGGAGCAGGGAGCCTGGGGACCACACCGGGAGGAGATCATCCTCCATAACCAACTTGACAATGACAACACTGGCCACAAGACACAAAGGAGGAGTGGCGAGCAGTCAGCACCTGAGCCTGTGGCTCCAGGCAGTCGAAAGTCTTGATAGCAATGCTGCAGAGAAGCTGGCCCCTGGCTTGGTGACATGAGAGTCTCTCTCCCTTGCTCCTCTGCAAAGCCATTTGTCACAGCCCCTGAATAACCAACCCTCCCCTCTCAGCAAGCTTGGGCTACTCTGGTCTGGTCTCAGCCTCAGGCACCTGAGCCTCAGCAGCAAGAAGATGCTTCCGTTTGGGAGAGCAGCTACCCCCTTCCTCACCTTCCGCTACAGTCTTGCCGAGGCCAAGGGAGATACACCCCTCCTGTGAAAACTGACGGTAGTTGTCCGGCTTAGGAACTAAGAAACCTGGCTCAGGGAAAGGAGAGATATTGTGCTGCGAGGGATTCCAAGAATATCCTCCCCAAACCACCCACCAAGCTCTTCCGAAGAGCTGGGTGTTCAGAAGTGCTTTCCATTTCCCCCTGTGTTAGAGAAGAGGGTGGGCCTCCGGCAGACACACACCTGGCTGGCTCACTATCTCCTCTCAGGAGGCCAGGTCTCCCTAACGCCAGAATGAGTCCACACATGCCACAGAGAACCAGCCCGGGATGGTCATGCGCTCCGGAGTTCACATACTCACGCGTGCATTAATCTTCCTCCAGATAGCTGCTGTCATGTAGGGCAATTTGACAGGGCTGAGTCCCGCTTGGAGGCTGCTTGGAGCCTCTGAGCCAGTCACTCCNGGGAGGAGGAGGAAGGGGAGGGGGAGAGGGAGGAGGAAGGGAGATTCTGATCCTCTATTTTCAAGCCCCGCCCTTAAAACCAGGGCGGGCTCCGATCTCTGGGCACTACAGAGCCAGGCGGCTGCAGAAGGAACTTTGGGGGACGTGCACATCAAACACACTGGGAAAAGAGGGGAAACCAGCACGGGCAGAAGTGAGCCGGTCTCCTGCCAAGAACTCTGAATAGTACTCCTATCAGAACTAGAACATAACAGGAGGTGGGAAGGTTCATGGTCCCCGGGGAAAGACAGGGGGGGAAACAGTAAAGGCCAGACTGGTGTTGGAACAAAACTCACTCCCTGGCAGGAGAGGGGACGGCCCAGCTGTCTGCAGGGCAGTGTCCATATGTGGTCAGAAGCGAAACGCTGCCCCCATTACACCTTTTGAGGCAGACAGTCCACCAAGCTCTAACCTGAGGTCAATTTTCACACGCCTCCCCGGCTGTGCCTTGAACCCTGCAGTTTGGAGCATGGCCATTTCTACAACCTTGTAAGTTAAGGTCTCTCACTCGCGCACTCGATGACAGGTGGCAAGGGGGACTCTCACTGGCTGTGTGGCGCAAGCTACTCTGTGACCAAGGGGAGGGCAGAAGCCACAGCCGCCGGCCCCTCCCACGGGGAGGAGAGAGCTCCTCCTTCGCCAGAGCGGAGCCCCAGGCTGCCACAGAGAGGTGCTGTTTAGCGACAGAAACGTGAGGCGGGAGGGGCGGCCACCAGGTACTTCCTCTTTCTCACCGGAAAGCTACCACTGGCCAGCTGGAGCAGGCTGCCTCAGGAAGGCCCGCAGAACCCTGGGTGGCAGCGACTGGCCCTTGAGTCACTCCCCCAAGAGAAAAGGGAAATCGGTCCTGACCCTGGGGCCTGAAGAAGCTCCAAGTCCTCGGCCAGCCTGCTCCAAAGTTAAAGCCGGAGTGGTCCCACCAGGACTATAGCCTCAACCTCCTTTCCACCCACTCTAGCACATAAAAACACGGGTCCAGTCCCCTGCTCTATACCCCAGGGTGGGGGGCGCCAGCAGTCATCTCAACAGGGCACTCAGCCACTGACAACAGGAAGAGATGGCTTCACATTCAAAGCGGCTCTTAAACACACACAACTAATTTTTACATGTCTGTGTGCACATGTTTGTGTGTATATGTGTATAAATGTCTACACATTAAAAAATGTCTACACATATGTACATATGTCTACATATAAAACTGATTTTCAGACTAGATCTGCACGGTTTCTGGATTTTTCTTTCGGCTGCATAATGAGCTGGCTGGCTCCCTTTCCCTGCCTGCAGCTCCAGCCTGGCCCTTGTCCCTTCCTAGAGTCTCACTCTGGGCTCCAGCCAACTGTCTTCAAATGTAGAATGTTCTCTCAGACCTCCAGGCCTTTGCCACAGCCTCCCGCTGCCCGGAACACTTTGCCTCCATCATCCACTCCCATTCTTCTTGGTCTGCCTCCACTCAGACATCACTGCCAGAGCTTTCCCTGCTCCATCCCTCTGACTTCACAAGGTTCCTGTCACAGAACTTCAAGCCTCTTTGTGCAAGGACTTGACTACTTCACAACCCCTGGTGGCTGCCCTGTTCACTGTTACACAAGGCTGAGAGCGGCCTGAGGGAAATTCCAGGACTTAGGTCATTTTTGTGTCCTCAGTGCCCAGCACAGTGCCTGGCACCTAACAGGCTCTCCACAAGTGCCTTCCTAATTCACAAGGGAAAGTCAGGGTCAGGGTCTTTCTGCTTTTCCTCGAGTCGCCTCACCTGATAGCTCTAAGCATGACTCTGCTCCGTGTGACCCCTCCAACCTGGGTCAGGACTACAATGCTGGTACCCATTGCTTTAAATCTGGTCCCTGCGGCCTCCTGGCACCACTATGGACAAAGTCTCTGGCAGGATTTCAGAACTCATCTCTGGTGTGTGGAGCTGGGGCCTGCTGCCCTTCTACGTGTCCTTTCCCAGCCTCCCTCCCGCCAGCAGGTCTGCAAGTTCGCCCCTACTCAGGCCTTCCGAGCAACAGGAACCACTCGAAGTGGAAGCAATGCGGGTAGAGCGCCAAGGTCCCCACGGGAGCGTGATTCTAGACCCGGCCCCATGCAAACAAGTTATATTACCCTGAGCAAGTCATTCGCCCTCTTGGGACTTGTGTTTCCCCACTTATAAAATGAGGGTCTGCCTGGTGTGGGCATGCGGGCTTTCAGTGCCTCTGTGCTCGTAAGCCTTCCAGCCCGGTCCCTGAGACTGTAGCAGGAAGTGGGCATGGTCCACACGTCCTGAAGACTACATCCTGACCTTGGCTTATATCGGGTCATGCTACCTAAGTCTAGCTCCGTAAGTAAACCTCATCTAATATGCCTTAGACACCAGGCTCACACTGGAAAATCTCTTCTGCCTAGGGCTAAAAAAAAATTAAAGTTAACCCAGGTGACTACCCCAGACTTAGAAACACAGTGTGCCCTCAGGGAGGATCCTCTCCCTCCCCCCTAGACTTGATTTACCCACAACTTACAAGCTCCTCAACCCTCCCAGCCTCTTTGCCTAGCAGGAGTGTGGCTACAGGCACAGGGAAAGGCACCCTGGCACAGAGTCTATTTCCAGCAGGCCCCGGCGCTCTGCACACTGAGTGTGAGCAGAGCTGAAGAGATGCAATGCTGGTAGGGTGTGTGCTCCCCCCACCCCCCCACAGCATGATTCCCCAGTAGCCTGACTCCTTGGAGAGGTCCTGGGTGGGAGCACCCCACCTGACTGCCATGGGCAGGTGGGAGAAACTGGCCTGGCAAAGCCCCCCAAACAGCAGTTTCAGTCTCCCTGCCCTGAGTAAGGGGAGGGGGAGGCGGGGCCAAGCGGACCGGTCTAGCAGGTCCTTTTGCCACCACCCTACCCACAGCCAGCCCCAAAACAGAAGATTCAGAAGTCAGGTGGGGCTCTCGCACTGAGTCACAGAGAGCAGGGAATCAAGAAGAAAGGAGAAAATGGTCCTCCATCTCGTTCATGCCCTACCCACAGCGGTCCTGGGAAACATGGTCCCGGATGGCAGAGCTCTTGGTCAATTCAGAAAAGCAACTGATCTGCCCTGAGATGCTCAAAGAAAAATCTGGGTTCTCATCATCACCAGGCGCCGAGGTGGTGTGAAATTAGCTCTTCCTGTGCCATGCTCCTGCGCTTTTCTCCCGCTATAAATAACTCCAGCCTTCTGATACAGACCGCATGACCTGTCCAACTCTGGACAAAATCCCCAACACTCAGTGTACCTCTCTCTCTTCATCCATCCAAAGAGGGAAGGATGAGGCCAACTGAACCAGAAGCAGCTACGTAGCCAGAGATGCTGTGTGTCAGAGGCAAGACTGGAACGCCCCCCCAAATCAGGAGGGCCTGCTTTCTGGCTCTGGCCCCTCCTTCAGGAAGCCAGACAGGGTTTCCTCGGCAGCAGACTCTCCCCTTAGGCTTTCCCCTCTGGGTTCCTAACACAGCCCAGGAAGAGAGTTAACTTTTCTTCTCCTTGTCCCCGCATCCTGAAAAAGCTGTTCTCTGTAGTCATTATCACACCTACTAAGACACAAATGAAGACTTGTGACTTCTACATCCTAAAACCGGAGGAGAGGTCGGATTTACAAATCAGCATGGACAGACTCCTCCACGGGTGGTTGTATGTAAATAATGCCCATTTTATAATTTCTCTGACTCTGTTTCACAAAAAATTGAGAGATGACCTTGCACAAAGCACTCCAAAAGACTCTGGGGGAGGAAGGTACACAGAAAAGGATAAAAACAGCCGAGACTTCAAAAGGGCTGATTATCTAGGGGGAGAGATAGATAAACACAAATCATAGTCCAAGGTGGGACCAAACCCAAGAACTAAAGTTAACAGTCCACCTAATCCCTCCAATTTACTAGAAGTCTGTGACTTCTGTTTTTTCAGAAGAACCACGGGCGGAGAGATCTGAAGACCTCGGGCCGCACTTCTAGCTACGAGCACGAGATCTGCCAGGATCTATCTAAATCCTGGGGCTTCAGCGAACGGGGACGCCCACCCACTGCACCAACTGTGGGGAGTCGCGTGCTGCTGGCATCAAGAGGCGGCCAACCCAGGGAAACTCGGTGAAGAATAAATCATTTAGCCTTCCTGGTCTCCTCCCCATCTGGAAACCAGGGGCAGGCCTAACAGACAAGCCAACAATGATAATGGGAAGAACTTAAACTCAAAACGGCTGCTCCTGACTCAGGTCACAGAAATGAAGTCAGAATAAACCCCTAGCAAGAGAACAAAAGAGGGTGCTCTTGGGGAAGACCTGGGAAGGATTCCTCAAGTTCTGCATCTAGAACCCTCATCACAGTGCTGATTGTGAACAGGGAGGCACATTAAATCTTTTTCCTTTTGGGGCGCCTTGGGGGGCTCAGTTGGTTAAGTGGCTGACTTCAGCTCAGATCATGATCTCGCAGTTTGTGAGTTCGAGCCCCACAACGGGCTTTGTGCTGACAACTCAGAGCCTGGAGCCTGTTTCCGATTCTGTGTCTCCCTCTCTCTCTCTCTGCACCTCCCCTGCTCACATTCTGTCTCTCAAAAATAAATAGACGTTAAAAAAATTTAAAAAAAATTTTTTTTCCTTTTATTTCTCAATTGTTGGTTGTCAAGCCAGATCTCCCCTCCCACTCAATCAGTGCTATAGCTCCGTGCATGCTGATACCGTTTTGTTTTGTTTTGTTTTTAATGTTTATTTGTTGATTTTGAGAAAGAGAGGACATGCAGAGAGGGAGGGAGAGTGGGAGGATCCAAAGCAGGCTCTGCACTGTCAGCACAGAGCCTGACATGGGGCTCACTCGATCCCACGAACCGTGAGATCACGACCTGAACCGAAATCAGGAGCCAGACACTTAAAAAACACTGAGTGGCCCAGGTGCCCAGATGCCAGTTTTCAAACAGTATTCTCACCCATCAGGCTACCAGAGGTGTCAGAACTCCTCTGGAAGGTAATGGGAGGAACAAATACTCATTCCTGAAAGTACTTGTAAAGAAATAAAATTCCCTAAGTGATGAATCACTGAATTCTACTCCTGAAACCAATATTGCACTGTATGTCTACTAACTAAAATTTAACCAAAAATTAAAAGGAAAGAAAAAAGAAAGAAAATTCCTTAGACAGAGAAAATTCTATGCCATTAAACAAACAAAGAAGTCAGCCATTTCAGGGCCTGGGGGTAAAGATTAAGGCCCAAGTCCTCCTCCATTGTGGGGGAAAAACAATTCTGAAGCCATAACTTAAAAATGGGAAAAGCCTGGGGCGCCTGGGTGGCTTAGTTGGTTAAGCGTCCGACTTTCACTTAGGTCATGATCTTGCGGTTTGTGGGTTCGAGCCCCGCGTCAGGCTCTGTGCTGACTGCCAGCTCAGAGCCTGGAGCCTGTTTCAGAGTCTGTGATTCCCTCTCTCTCTGACCCTCCCCTGCTCACGCTGTCTCTCTCTCTCTCTCCTAGAAATAAATAAAAACATTTAAAAAAATAAAAAAAAATAAAAATGGGAAAAGCTGGTAAGAGGCTTGGTCCAAATCACCTCAAAAGGAAATCACTTCCTGAAATTAAAATAAAAAAAGGAGGGGGGGAATGGGAATTGGTTTGTTTAAAACCTTCCCCGTAAAACCTTCCCCGTAGAGTATACAGCAGGTTAGCTATACAAGACTCTTCGGGAATGGTTCCCCATGAAGAATATAATAATGTGGGCATTCTGGAGGTAGAACCGGGAGCTTAGCACCTACACATTTATTACTGAGCAAACCCTCACACACCAGTCGTGACTCTGGTGTGCCATCAGTGTCTGACATTTGGCACCAGGGTGGGTTAACAGTGCAGACTTGGCGGCTTGCCCTGGCGGCTGTTTCACAAGAAGTTTCTGTGGTTTCAAGGAAGGCAGGGTGTTTGCTTTGAGACGCTATCTTAAAAATATATTTCAGAATAGAGTTCAACTATTCCAAGACAGGAGGGAAGGAAAAGCAAACCAAATAAAGGAATCTGGGTCTACCCAACAGAAACGCAGTGTGCCGGACACGCAGGGGAGGAAAAGACCTATTCCCCACTTGCACCGAAACGGCGAGAAAAGCCAACTTAGTGCTTCCGACCAGGTTAGCAAAGAGGGGCACAGAATGGCACTAAAGACGTGAGGCTCATAAAGGGAAATCCCCGCTCAGGAACTTCATCTTTCCAAAATAAACTTACCTGGCTCAAATCTATTTGTTTATTTAAAAACAAAACAAAACGAAACCCAGCCACCCCAACAGTTCCGCATCAATGCAGAGGACTGTCATCTAATCAATTAGCAGCCACACCTCTCTGCCAGTGTGATGTGGTAATTAAGTTAGAAATTTTTCTCCCTGGGAATACAAGTACAGAAGGGCCGAGCCCCTATGGACCTAACCCATTATGACAGCCTTTTTATTAGCAAGAAAACACCGCCATGCACTCTCCAAGGAAGCTGTGGCCCGTGTCACCAAAGACTACCTGTGTGCGAACAGCAGCTACGTCTGCTGAGAGATAAAAATGTGCTGGAGATGGGATGTGGGGAGGGGGAGACCACGCAGAAGAAAGACAACAGGCTTTGCTTCTTGGACCTTGGTTCTACCCCATAACAGAAAGTCACTCATTTAGATATGGCACGCGACTGTGGTCTTGGAGAAGCAAGTAAGGCTGAATGCAATACGCTCTTCTGGTCGGACTCCCTCTCCTGCTCTGCTAGGGCAGCAAGAGGGGCCCAAGTGGGTCAGTGATGCGTGCCTCAAGGGCAGCAGCTGGCCACTTTACTCTCACCCCACGCTGGCATCTTCAAACAGCCTTAAAATTTCAGCACTTTGCTAATAAAACTCAAGACGTCTAACAGGATGAAAGAAAAGGCATTACTGGCCAGGGGAGACAAGCAAGCGAATCAAACCATAAACACGTCAACTCAAGTGAACTAAAATTCCAGAGGGGCACAGAGCAGTCACTCTGAGAAACAGCAGAGGTCCCGGAGACCCAGGGGCAGAGCTGCGGGCATCAGCCTCGGGAGAGAGCAGGGAGCCAGAAGGAAGACTGAACAAAAGCAAACAGGAAGTAGTGGCATATAAAACAAGCAGTGGGATAAGGCGGCACAGGACTGCCAGGGCTCAGCTCCCAGGATTGAACTGGCAAGTCCCAAACGCGCACAGCAGCCTGGTACTACCAGTCACGGTGCTCAGTGCCCTTGGCAGTCAAGGCTAAAAGCAAGGAGCTCGGCACCTCTGTGTAAGTGGCACGCAGAGGGTTGTAAAGGGAGAACATTACTTTTGTGATAAAATGTACACAGTTAAGATCCATGCGCAACAGCTTTTTTCTTTTTGGGGGGAGCAGGAGTGTGGGAGCGCATGTAAAAGTGTTCTAGAATCCCAGCATTTCATGGGTGCTACAGAGCAGGGCAGTCAAACCTAGGAATCGAAGCTGTTCCATGCTATGAACTCAGTACTTGTTAGCTATTAATTTTAGGCCTCAAAATTCTGGCTTTCTAAAACAGTTCTTGAAATTCCAGAAGATGAGAAGAGATGAAGAGAACACTCAGAAGCTAGGATTAAGTAATAAAATTTTTTTTGAAAGTTTCCCATAGGGGCACCTGGGTGGCTCAGTTGGTTAAGCATCCAACTTCCGCTCAGGTCATGATCTCACAGCTTGTGAGCTCAAGCCCCACATCAGGCTCTGTGCTGACAGGTTGGAGCCAGCTTCAGATTCTGTGTCTCCCTCTCTCTCTGCTCCTCCCCCACTCACATACTCTCTCTCTCAAAAATAAATAATAAAAACATTTTTAAAATAAAAATAAATAAATAAAAAGTTTCCCATAGCTCTTGCACGGAAGAGTCAAGACCAGGGAGGTAAGCCTGGCGAGCGGCATCTGCACCCCTTGGGCCACCCAGGGCAGGAAGAAACAATCTGGGGCAGAGGCGGCCACGTACGACTCTTAGGCCAACCCCACGCTGACGGGGAGCAGATCCTAAGGTATCTATCTCCTGCTGCCTGGACACAGCTGAAGCCAGAACCAAAGGATTCGCCACAGTCAAGAAAGTCTTGCTCTGACACTGATACACTCTGGACCACTTGGGTTTGTAACAAACAAGTTATTCAACATTTCTGGGCCTCTATTTCCTCATCTGTAAAAGAGTAAGACCCACCATCTCACAAAGGCTAAACGAGTTAATCAGTGTAAAACAGCTAAGCAACAGTCTGGGACAAAGTAAGTGTTTGATACATATAGGTGATCATTATGTCTGTCGCTAAAGACACTAGCTTCGGAGAAGACCAGGTCCCATGAGTGAGAATGGGCAGGGGTGGTTGGCCCTCCAAGTCCTCAGTCCATTCCCTTTAAGAGTTTCCCAACCACTTGGAAGACTAATGCACTAGAGGGCCATCTCGGAGGCACCGTTACGGAGTCACTGCCTTAGCTAATAGAGCGAACAAATCTCCTTTGAAAGCAAAAGTCTATCTTCTGTACAGACCGGCGGCCGGAGAGAGAGAGAGAGAAAAGCACATCAAGTTCAATTCTGGAATTGGAATGAAAGCCGCATGTGAATCTGAAAAGAAATAAGCTTTGTGTAAAAAGCAGAGGATTATGGGACTGCTGAGTGATGGGGAATGGAGCTATAATCCTGCAAGTCTATATGTAGACGCAAATTGATATAAGTTAAGCACCTGATTAAACAGTGTTTTTTAATGACCCGATGAGAAGTGATTCTGAACAAATGAGATGAATTTAAAAAGATCTGCTTAGAGCTGGTACAAGTAACTATTAGAGGTGGCCCAAAGGTCTACCACTAGTGGTCCCAGGGGAAGCCTTCCAAAGTCAGAGGTGCCATGGACGCTGGATGATGAGTACAAGCAAAAGAACAGGCCGAGAATCATAAGATACTTAAAAAAAAATTTTTTTTTAATTAAAAAANGGGGGGGACGGAGGGACAGAGAGGGAGGCACAGAATCCGAAGCAGGCTCCAGGCTGAACTGTCAGCACAGAGCCGGACGTGGGGCTCGAATCCACGGACTGCAAGATCATGACCTGAGCCAAGTTGGATGCTAACCGACTGAGCCACCCAGGGACCCAGCAAAAAATATTCAAGTTTATTTATTTGAGAGGGAGTATATGTGCACATGTGTGGGGGAGGGGCAGAAAGAGAGGGAGAGAGAATCCCAAGCCCTGCACTGACAGTGTAGAGCCTGACATGGGGCTGGATCCCACAAACCCTAGGCGGAAATCAAGAGTCAGACCATTAAGCATGCAAGCCATCCAGGCACCCCCATAAGATACTTGAGAAACTATGTATCTACCGCTTTTATCTGTCCCTTAAAGACTCATCAAGCATAGATAAAGTTCACACCGTCACACACCAAATCTGCCTACCTCTCCCAGGAGAAAATAAAGCGTATCTCTGTCAAGTGTGGGATTTGCCAGGCATGTTTCTTTAAGAAACAGGAAGAAAAAGGAACAAAGTGTGTAGGCTCTGCAGCCACCAGGGAACAGACTGTTGTGTGTTCTGGCCATAGCAGGTGACTGGAGCCTAGCAGCCTTCAGCTATTACAGGCACCAAGGTTCTTCAAGGATAGAGGCTAAGCAAGCTTTGCAGTTTTCAAATTTGGAATTGACCAATAGCCAATGCATCATAAGCTTAAAAAAATCCGTCATAATGAAATCCAAGTAAGCCAAATGATCTTTTTAATGGGGGGGAAAAAGGGCCATCATTCTATATTAGAAGGAGGAAAAAAGCCAACTTTGGTCAGAGTCCCTCGGGTCACTGAGAACCAGCTTCCTCAGCTAGGATGCCTCCAAACCAAGGCAGCAAGGACCTTCCTGCGGCCCAGCCAGAACTCCGGGAACGGCAGAACAAAGGTCCAGTGTGAGGTCCTATCAAGTAGCCAGCCATTCAAGAACAGGGATGATCAGCCCAATCCTTGTCTGCAGAAGACATTCTCACACTTCTGTCTGGAAATCCTTTACACTCTGTACTATTAGGGACCTTGAACAGCTTTTCTTTATGTGGGTATAACCACAGTATTCTAACTAAAACTTCAAAAATGCTAAATTATCTATTAATTCATTTAAATTAGGGGCGCCTGGGTGGCTCAGTCAGTTGAGCGTCTGACTTTGGCTCAGGTCATGATCTCAACGGTTCGTGGGTTCAAGCCCTGCATCGGGCTCTGTGCTGACAGCTCAGAGCCTGGAGCCTGCTTCAGATTCTGTGTCTCCCTCTCTCTCTGACCCTCCCCTGCTCATGCTGTCTGTCTCAGAAATAAACAAAACATTAAAAAAAAATTTTAAATAAATTAATCATTAAGCCAATTACAACATTTCTTAATAACTATATCTTCTAATATACCAACTCAATACGTAACGCCATAGTAAAAACCCAAGCTAACTTCTAAAATGGAATTAAAGCTACAACACGGATGAACCTGGAAAACATTAAGTATAATAAGTCAGACACAAAAAAACAAACACTGTAGGATTCCCCACTTACATGAGGTACCTAGAGTAGCCAAATCCATAGAGACAGAAAATAAAATAGAGGTTACAAGAGACTGGGGGAGGAGGAGATGGAGAGTTACTATTTAATTGATTCAGAATTTCTGTTTGGGATGATGAAAATTTTCTAGAGATAGTAAATGGTTACATAACATTGTGAATGTACTTAATGCCACTCGACTTAGAAATCATAAAAACGGGGAGGGGGGGGCGCCTGGGTGACTCAGTCGGTTAAGTGTCCGACTTCAGCTCAGGTCCTGATCCTGTGGTTTGTTTTTGTTTTTAGTTTGAACCCCACATCGGGCTATCTGCTATCAGCACAGAGCCCGCTTCGGATCCTCTGTCCCCCTCTGCCTCAAAAATAAACTTAATTAAAAAATTAAAAAGAAAAGATTACAAGGGTAAATCTTATGTGTATATTTTACCACAATGAAAAAAATGGGGAGTTAAAGCACGAGGCCATGAGAAAATTTTAGGTTACCATAATTAGGGAACATTCTATAAACTAACCAGTATTCTTTAAAGCTGTCAACGTCAAAAAAGTCCTGGGAAGACTAAGCAAACGGTCACAGATTTGAGGAGACTATGGAGACATGACAATCAAATTGCAATGTGGGCTCCTGGACTGAGTCCTGGAACAGAAAAGCACATCGGTGGAAGAACTGATGAAATCTGAACCAATTCTGTGCTGTGGTTAATAGTACTGTATGGAGGCGAATTCTTAGTTCTGATAAGTGTCCTGTGGTCAGAGACGACGTGAACCCAAGGGGAAGGTGAGAAAAGAATGTACAGGAACTCCTTGGGTTAGTTTTGCAACTTTTCTTCCTTTTAAATTATCTCAAAATTTTAAAAAAATACTGTTTAAAAAACCTCACAAGACCAGAGCTCTGTTTTTGAAGGAGAAAATGAGCCATCTTTGGTCACAGTCCCTCAGGTAGCTGAGAATCAGCTTCCTTAGCTAGAACAACAGAAAAACCAAGGCAGCAAGCGCCTTTTTGAGGCACAGCCACGACTAAACAGGGGTTGGGAATTGCAAAATGGTTTTTTAATGAAATTACCAAGAAATCGGCCAACCAAAGCCAGGGAGAATTAATCCAAGTTTTGTCTACAACAGTGATTCTAACGCTTTTTGGTTTCAGGAACTCCTTGCAACTATTAAAAACAATCGAGTCCCCCAAAAACATTTGTTTATGTGGGTCATATCTATTAATATTTACTGTATTAGAAATAACAGAGAAGATTTAAATAGGTACCTATTCGTTTAAAAGAACAGAATAAACCCATGACATGTAAACGTGAGTTACTTATTTTTACTGAACAAACTGTATTTGCCAAACCACAATTTCACACATACCAAAGGAAGTCCACCCCATGAACTGATCTCATAATCCAATCAAAACACAATGCCAGACAAACCCCCTAAGCTCCCACACTAGAACACTAAAGAAAAAAGAAAAAATGAAAAAAAAAGGGGGGGGGAGGGATATAAAACAGGAATAAAGAGAAAGGAAAATGAGAAAAAGAAAAAAACGTAAGGAAAAAGGCAGAGAGGGAATAAAACAAACCACTGATAAAACACCAATGAATGCCCATGGGGCCAATGCTGTATGTATTAGAAGAAGGAAATAGGCTGGCTGGGGTCAAAGTCTCCAAGGCCCCGACAGGCACTGTACTGCAGCCTGAACTGTAAACAAGGGTCCCTATGAAGTCAACGCCAAGTAACCAACCCAAGATGGATAATCAACTCAAGTTTTGTCTACAAACAAAAGTTTTCTCACTTTTTGGGCTCAAGAACCCTTTACACTCTTAAAACAATTACCGAAGACTGCACAGATCTTGGGTTTATGTGGGTTATCGTTATCGATAGCTACCTTATTAGAAACTAAAATGGTAATTTAAAAATATTTTATTAATTCAAATTGAGAAACCCATTCATGTGCATACAAATAACCTAACTGTTTTTACAAAAAAACCCAAAAAACCCTGCACTTTCTAAAACAAATTCACGGCAAAAGTTTTACAGTTATACATCTCTTTAATGTCCAGCTTAATGGAAGAGAGCCAACTCCTATCTGCTTCTGCATTTGATGTGCTTCAATACGTTGTTCCAGTTGTAAGATATGAGGAAAAATCTCACTTCATATAGACCTGTATCTGGAAAATGGAGTTTAATAGCCTTTTGGATACTGAGAATTTTCTTTTTTAACACCAGACCCAAACTCAAAAGTAGTAGTTTTTAAAAGCTAGTTGCAAGGTGCAATCTGAAATTTTATCAATGAATTTCTTCTTCTTAAGTTTATTTATTTATTTGGGGGGGGGGAGCAGAGAGAGAGAGAGAATCCCAAGCAGCCTCCGCACTCTCAGTACAGAGCCCAACTTGGGTTGGGGTTCAATCTCACAAACTGTGAGATCATGACCTGAGCTGAAATCAAAAGTCAGACGCCCAACCGACCGAGCCCCCCAGACACCCCCATCAATGAATCTTTTGTGTGCTTTTTATGTTAAAATACACTGGTCATCTTGCACTTTGGGAAATACTCCTTCACTGAATTATACAGAATTTCTAAACATTGACATTTCATACAATATCAAAAGATCACATTCCACTAATTTTACCACGGGTCTCATCAAAAACGTCTGACAAATCCAAGTTTTCGAAAATTCCCATTTTCACTTGAAAGCTTGAATTTTATTGCTGGCAACGGTGACAGACTCACTTTGTTGAATTTCAAGAAAACGTCCACTAAATACTCAAGTATGAATAACTGTAGTTGATCCGTCAGTTTTTCTTTGAAGTAAAAATGATGATCCATGTGGCTGGTTCAGCTCCAACACATTAGTGCATCTTCTCAAGACCGTCATTGTACGATGGGATACGGCAGCAACACCCCATGGATACTTGGCATTTCATCACTCAAAATACTAAAGAGACTTTTATTAGAGGGTTGAGACTTAATAAAAATTAACAATTTTTAGGACATACTCAAGTGAAAATGCCCTCCCTCTAAACCACAAGTGTCTAGCAGGAAAGAAGTCCACGACCATGACCACTAGCAGAATTTGCTGCCACTGCCTTGATTTACGTTACGCCGCCAGCCATTTTCTCTGCCATTACTTCTGCACCAACAATGCAAATGAAAATGAAGTTCTTCCAGGACGAACCATGAGAATCAAAAGAGTTATTCAACCCCTTGCATATTTATCACTACTTGTGTTCACTGCTGAGCGTTCACATAAAAGAAAATTCCTTGAAGCGTGGTTGGTACTGACACAAGTTGAGCCACGTCTGTAAGTCTCACTTGTAAGGCGAAAAGTACACTTCTGTAAACAAGATGGGAACTCAGTCTTTCGATTCGTACCTAAACCTTTCCGTTGACGAGTCATGGTAACACACGCGGTGGCACACCCAGTGGCACTGTCCTGTGTTTCACCGACTCTCCATCCACGGGGCATTCAGCGATGTCTGCTGTTCGAGACCTTAGTCTCTCGGCCACTGGGTGGGCTTTTCCAGCCAAAGCAATGTCAGAACTCATCCTTTAAGATCCAGTGACTTTTTCATTTCTAGGTTGAAAAGCTGGAGCGACTTTTGGCTTTTAAAGAGCTCATGGTGTACACACTGAAATTACTCGATCGATTCCTTTCTCTTTGAACTCTGAATGACTGGTCTTGACATGTTGGGGCACCTTAACCGGCACTACGTAAACGGTGTTCAGTTGCGTAAGACACGATAAAGTACAGTATTAACATCTATAGAGCTGAGGAGAAGACAGCTTTCATTACAATATCATCTCTTCTAATAATTTCTCATTCCTTATTTACAGTTTTGCCTAGACTCTTCAGATTCCTCCCATTCACTTGTTGACATGTCCATTTCAGTAAACAGAGGCTGCAAGTCTTCTAATCTCCCTTTTTAAAGCCAACAATCCATCCTTGAATATAAGAGAAATATGATAAATTTTCCTCTGTGTTAGGATAAAATGCTAAAATAAGTTGTGAGTAATACTTAAAATTAGAAGCTTTCCCGAAAGTTTTTACAAGTAAGTTTTACAAGCTGTACTTACTTGTTGTGTTTCCTCGAAGATGCCAGGAAAATGGTGGGATTTCAAAATAATGATTTACAGGACAATAATGAGGTTTACAAGGCTTATGGCAGGCACAAGTGAAGAAAGCTTGCAAGAGTCCAGAAGCACTGAAAACAAACTGAGCGCATCGCTGAAAACGTCTATATTTATACCTTAAAGGACAACCTTAAAAATTCTAGAAAACACAAGAACACAGAAGCACACATTTCACTAGCCAAGAGTGATGATGTCAGCACACATCATTCAGCCTCTGGAAAACTCCACTGTATACGGACAGAGCGAGAGTGATAAAAGGCAGATACCGCATTCATGTTCTGATGAAACTCATTTTGATTTCGTGTCCCGCTGAACGGGCCTTAGGGAGCCCCAGGGTCCTCAAACCACACTCTGGGAGCCAAATTCAATATCGCATTGCCAAAATTCACAAGTGCCTCTTTAGATCCCTCCCAAGAGGGGGTCCAGCTAACCTTCCGGATAGCCCAGAATTGCCTTAGACCCTGTCACCAGGGAAACCGGGATGCCGACCCTAATAAGTTGTCAGATCGCCAGGCCTGGCTTTACTAAGGAAGGTGGCTCCAGAGCCATAAAAAGAAAATATTTTCTAAAGCAGCAAATCCTTAACTTTACAAAAATCAGACGAATGGGAGAAAGGACTGGGTAGTTCTGGGATTCTATACATGAAGGAGATCTCAGACTATCAGAATTCCTCTCCTGAGCCATGCCACAAAAGAGGCATAGAAACAGGTAAGGCAGAGTGGGGCATGGAGATGAACTGAGATGGACAGTGATAATGAAGGAACAGAGTTCAAAGAAACCAAACAGAAAAAAAAAGGAAGTGAGATAAGTCAGCAGAGGGGTCAAACGAAAGAGGAAAGTACAGTGAAAGAAATATTCCCTGATGAGCTCTGAGGCGACACTGTTACCTTTCGCCTTGGCTGCAGTCGTAATGTGAAAAAACTAAGCAAGTTACTTGCTGTTCTGACCAGGCCTTCAGGCTCTAGGAGCGGCCAAGACATGAAGATAAACAAGGAACAGACTGAGACCAAAATCTCAGTCCAGGATTCAAAGTCCACAAACTCACAGGAGCAGCCGAGAAATGGCTGTGACCCGAGAAATAGCTGTGACCCTTATGGGGACTCACAAAGGGGAGGACAGAGATAAGAAGGGCTTGCCCTGAAAGCCACTTTGCTAGTATAAAAGGAACCTAAAATCATTAGCTGCTAAGTTCCCACGCGGTCTTTAAGAGAAACAGGGAGCTTTCTCCTGTTGCCAAAGGGTAAATACTGCACTTGAAGAAAGGAACCGGAAAAAAATCCCATGCGCTTGGCGGGGCCTCTTTAACACCTGGATCCCAGCCCTCAGAAACACCCATGGTCTGGTGACTTTGGACCTGGCCTTCCACGCACTGATGAGGCGGCCCACCACCACCACCACCACCACCACCGCCCGTGACACAGAAATACGGGCAGGCAGAAGGTAGTGTTTTGGGTTAGTTTGTTTTACTCAATCAATTAAAATCATCTGATATTGATATTGTGTACATGAACGCACCCCCATTTTAAAAAATAATCTCAATAGTACATAAACCTTTCCAACAGCATTCTACTCAGCTAGCTGGCTGACTTCGACAAAAGAAATAAAATAAACATAAACTGATTTTTTTTTAAATGCTGGAAAAAGCACCTGAGGGACCCTAATGACTGAAAGAAACCAAGACTCTTTCAATCAATTACAGAGAAATCCCAACGCATACTGACCTGGAGCTGTGTGGTGTGCAGAGAAAACCCACTAAGTCGCTCAACTAAGAACGGTGATGACGAGGATGACCACGTCCTGCCAGGCAGTATTTTAACGCGTTTTATGTTCGTTAACTCTTCTGCTGCTCAAAACAACAATGCCTCCAAGATAGGGCCTAGCACCACTCGTGTTTTTACAGATGAGCTAACAGGCCTGAAACACTCACACAGTAGGGCTGACCAAGATTCCAGCACAGGGGACTCACGCTGCAGAGCCTGCTCTAACCAGAACGCAGCACTTACTGGAAGTCCCCAAGTGCTGGGATCTCCTTTCAACTCTGCCAATAGCTCAGCTCAGTTAGGATGCTATTGCCAGACCAAGCAGGCCTGGGGGGCCCCACTTCCTGTGACTACAGAACCAACCATTCAAACACTTGCGGGCCCAAACGAAGTGACAAGCCACAAGCACATCCAACACCACATGCAAAGACACTCAAATGATGGCCAACTGGGGGGGCCGGGGAGTGATGGAGGTAAGGGAAGGCCAGCAGACCCTCAGGTCTAAGGTGCGGGAAAAGGAGCCACGCTGCACACAGGGTATGGGCAACCAAAACAAAACCCTCAGTGAACCGGCGCTCAGGAGAAGCAATGAGTAGATCCTTGTAGCAGTGACAGAAGCAGCCAGCCCCCAAGGGCAAGGGCAAGGGCAAGGGCTGGAACTATGTTTGCAGGTGGTTTTACTCATTAATCACCAAACTTTCAGACGTGGGAATTTTCAGTTTAGAGGGGGACTGGGAAAACAATCCTGCTGTACCAGTAGCTCTGATGGTCAGAGGAGCCTCAGAATCCCATGTCCTTTCCCTGAGAAAGGTCTCCTGCTGCTGTTCAGGAAGTGCCAGTTTGTGACTGACGACTCCCACCTTTCCTACAGGTACCTGATCAGGAATAAACTCAAACTGTTAACCTGCTGAGCTGCCAAAGACCAAAAACTACTCTCTCTCCTTTTTTCTTCCCCAGCAGGCCTGGACAGACAGTCCCACTGCACGGAGCCAGAAGGTCTGGGGTCTCAATGGATGTAGCAGCCAGATCCCAACAGCCAGGAGTCAGCTCCCCGCCTATAAACCACAAACCCGGTCCCTTCCCCCAGGCCAGGCTGCAGGGGCCTTTCGCCAAGCTGTGACCTGCAGAGGGGGCCCAAGGAAAGGAGTTGTATCTTAGGAGTTGCCAGTGACAGGAGCGTGGGACAAAGTTGCCTTGAGCAGCACTGGGTGTAGAGAAAGCCCGCTCATGTAGGGAGGCCCTGCTCAGAGGCCCACTCAGTATTAGGGGCAATGGGGGTGTTTACAGGCCTCATCCAAACTCACACCTCAATGAGCAGAGCCCCAGAGGAGGCAGACCTTTGTACTGCCAACTTCCCAAAGAGCACAGGGGAAAATAGGCCGAGGCTGCTCAAAACCAGCTTGACTGGTTCTACAGAGAAGCCTCTGGTCTGCTCCGCCTTCCTTATGTTAAAAAGAAAAAAGGTGGCTTGGAGCCAGTCACTGAACACACCCCTCTCTCTTTCCTCCCTCCCCATCCCCCTTCTTCCCCTCTCCTATCTGTTGTCCCTCAGGACTCACCTAGCCATCAATGTCAGTGTCCCGCCCTCGCCTTCCAAACCCGAGGTTAACCGTGTGATGAGCAAAAGGAAATACGTTTGTTTTTGCCCTTTTCAAGTAAGAAATGTAGGGATAAACGGACGTAGAGAGAGAGAGGGCGCAGGGACTGAGTGAGACACTTCAAACCCTCTAGCAAAGAGCAGACACACAGACGAAGGGCTCTAGCTCTACCCCCTCAAGGAGGAGCAGGCCAAGTGGGCAAGAGAAGAGACCGGACTGCCGCCTCTGAAAGACAACTGGACACCAAGAGACCAGATCCTCTCACGGTGGTTCAGAATCGGGCGTGCCAGCAGGAAAGACAGCGATGACATTCAATGCCTCCACGAAGAGGGCTGTGTGCGGTGGTGACATTCTGCTCCGAGCACTAGAGCTTTCAGAGTTAACGTCGGGATGGATGGCCTCTTCCCATGCCACCGGTGGGAAATGGGTGGTTTCCTCCCCCACAAAGTTTGTAAAGGCTCCCTCTTCCCTTTGCTGAGACAGAAGGGGAAAAGGCAGAGATAACACTGCAGTGACTCACTCTCGTTTGATGAAGGCTGCGAGGAAGCCTGGAGAATCCAAGCTGTAAGTGCAAAAGGTACGAACGCCAGAGTCTCCCATCAACAGGAGGAAACTCAGCCACCTATCTGGTTTGTCACCGTGCTGAACTTCCGCTGAAGGAGGAAGGTCTGGGTTAAACTCCACCCACCCTTTCCACATCCTTCTCGGTTTCTGCTTTGATAGGAAAGTGCAAACCCGGCAGCACCAGACGCTACAAGAGACTCGGGCCCCTTCCCCACCTCCTCTCATAGCAGAAGCCTAGCAGCCGCAGGCTACAGCTTAACCAAGCGGACGGGGCTGGGGCTGGACCCCGAGACTGCAGGAAAGCCCCACCGCGCAGTCCTGGGGAAGGAAGGACAACCACCCTCCTCGTCCTTTCCATCTGCTGAGGTTACTTCATCCCAATCCATTAATGGGCTTCAGAGTGCTGCTGTGGGGGGGGGGGGAGAGTCCACTTAGCAGAGCTTTCATGGGGCCAAAGGTGGCGCCCAGCCCCCACCCCGCTCGTCGATAATGGGCCACAGAGTCTGAGGCTTGGCTGCACTCTAGGCATAAAATATTCATTCCAGTCGGCAGAATACATATGTAGGAAAGTCATGGAAGCTCCCGGGAGGAGAGAAAGGCCAGCCTGGTGGCTAAGTGCGCAATGGGAAAGAGTTTGTGAAGGCACGGGTTAGTCCTGGTCAAATACCCACTGAGATTGTTCTGGGTTCTTCTGTCCAAAAGGGAGCCAGTCTAGCCTGAGAAGTTTTGGACCCCCCAGGAGACCTGACCATGCCAACCACTCAACGCAAACGAATTCTCCATTTTTCCCCACCTCCCAGGCATCCGTTAAGCTCCTGACCGGGAAGCGAATCTTGGGCCCGGTCTTCGGTCACCATCCAAAAGATGCAGTCATCCCTGTGCGAACTTGATTTTAATCTAAAGCAGACCAAGTTTCAATGACTGTCTTGTACCCATCTGTTAAGTGACTTCCCAAAGTGCACACGTTAAGAGAGAAATTATTACAATTTACTAAGCGGTGACCTTTACCGGGTTCAAAGATTATGGTGTGGCGAGCGATGCTATGGGCTCTAGACTCCCAAAGCCCTTGCTCTAACGGGGCCTCGCTCCTGATTTCTAGGGCTGCACAGGAAGCGAGACTGTATGGTCTGACATCCACCCACGCCGCACCTCTGGCCAGAAGGCAACACCACGGAGGGGCCCTTGGCCAGAGTCAAAGGGCAGAAGTCAGAGCCTGCACCCAGAGCACTGTGCCGCATGGCTCGCAGGCACGGACGGGGTGAAAGGAGAGCCACCTGAGCCCTCCACCAGCGGAGATGCTAAAACCAAATTATTCAGTGCAACGTTCAGCCAGAATCAACCCTGGCATCCAAGGGAGACGTGTTTGGAGTGGCTCGGTTGTTCTTTACAGGATTCCAGAAGTCGGCTTTGCTCACTTCATCCAGACTTCCACACTCCCCTTCCTAGAACCATCCGAGAGAATAAACAATGCCACTGGCTCTCTAGAAAAATGAGAGCAACCCCCCTCGCTCACTGCAGCAGAAGTGAGGCCGGTAGGGAAAGCCTCCTCTTTTCCCTCGGAAGCCCGCTCGCTGGTGGTTCCTGAGGCCCAGAGGTGGGGCAGGTCTGAGCCATGTGGCCTCCCTCCCATGTGTTTCACGGAGCAGCTCCGGCCAACGGCAGGTGGACTCGGGAAGGTGGACCCCTCTCCGCACTTGCCTATCGTGGCCACCACTGGCTGGAAGACAAAGTCATTGCGTGCTGACTGCTGTCACCACAGTCAAGCCTTCAGGCCAGCAGAGAGCCATCTGGAGAAGTGGACAGAAAGCTCAGCTCACAGACTGAGAATCCCCAAAACTACCAGCCCCAAGTCACAACACTCCTTCTGCGAAAGAAAGAAGAGTCTAGAGCCGCGAAAAAGCACATTCGAAACCAGGTGTCACAAAAATCATCTTAAAGACGGGGCTTGACTTTCTTTTAGCTTTCAGCGCGAGGAGCAGACTCGACAGCAAACAGGCAATCTTCCTGCAACACAAGGTTTATTTTTATGCTTCAACATTTTGTGCGTGTGTGCGTGTGTGTGCGCGCGTTATGTGTGTTTAAATTCAGATGTGATCAAAGAGCTCCTGGAAACAGCTTCTCATCGGCCACATGTTTTAAAGCAAGGGGGAGAGGAAGGGCAGAAAGAGATTGGAGCTTGAAGACAACCAGTAGAGTTTACGTATTTCCTGGCGAAACCAGTTTAAATAATTTAAATCTAAATAAAGTGACAGAGACTCTTCGTGGGGAGGGAATCTGCCCAACCAAATCCCTTGCTTTTTATTTCCTAACATTCTGATTTACCGCAACGACTGAACTTCTATGACTACTTCAGCCAGAATTACAATGGGACCGAGAGCTTCCTAGCTCTCACCTGGCGGCAATGAGCCATTCTAAAGGAGGCCGATGGTTCTGGCATCCCCGGCCTGGTGAGAGGGGCCGCTACATGCCTTTTCTCTTGTTCTGAAAAATACGGGAATCTGCCGGCAGCCGGTGGTTCCACACTTTTTCAAAGGCTGTGTGCTGACTTAACAGCAAGCAGACAGTGTGACCGGCTACCCTGAGGACGGCCAGCAGAAGCGATGAAGTGGCGCAGGGGGGAACCCAAGTCCACAAAGAGCGCAAACAGGATGAGTAATGCCTGATTTGGAGCGGGACGACAAGGTATGCAGCCGCCGCTCTAGACGAAGTCGGCGAAGGGCACTTCCATTCCCCAACGGTACACCCGATTATCTCTCATCGCCTCGATGGGTGGGCACTGGCTTCCTACTAGCGCGCTCGGCAGTATTTGGGGCATGTAGGGAGGAGAGGGAACCAACGCACGCACCACGAGGGGCAAAAAGCCCATGGCGAGAACACATTTACATTTCGTAAACGGCACAAAGAAACCACGTCGAGGCAGTCGGTTACTCTCCTTTGTTGAGCACAATGTCCCCCGCGGCCTCGCCGGAGAGGAGGCCGTCCACAACCACGCCCCGCATGCCTGAGGGTGCCAGTCAGTCCCCCGGCCGCCTCCTACTCCCACCGGCGCACAAGTCAACAGGCTGGGAAAGTTCTCCGGTCAAGCCGGGTTTACCTGCTAAAACAAAGGTTGCGACAGGCAAAGGACTGGAACAGGGAACCCCAAGAGGGCCTAGAGAAAGCGGTTCCCAGCAAGGAGAGAGACAGCCGGCAAGTGAGGGCAAGACTGTGTGAGACGCAAACCGCGCTCGGGTTCCCAGAGACCTCGGGTCCCGTGCGGAGCCAGTTGCAAAACCCAGTGATGAGACACCCACCATCCCTCCCTGTCGACTCACTTCACCCCCAGACCCAATCAATCCATCGGTAACGGAAGGGGCAACCGGTGCAGAGGAAACCTTGGGGCCGCAGCTGCTCGTGAGCTCCTGGCCGCCCAGGTGACAGAGAGCAGGGAGGAGGGGTAGGGGGCGACACCAGGGAAAAACGTAGGAAAATAAAACGAGGGAAGATTTGTCAGGGAAGGATGTGAAGAGGCGACAGATTAGGACAGGGGTTCTATCGGGGTGCGGAGAAAGCCGGGCAGGACAGGAAGGCAGCAAGGGTGTAGGAAGGGAAGAGGATGCCGCAGCCCCAAGGGAGAAGAGCTCCTTTTTCAAGTCGAGTTTTTCTGGCCCAGTAAACTTCTCCACCACCGAGGGTGTGCCAGGCAGGGGACTCTCCACACAGCAGCCAGCAGTCAGCCAGGGACGCCCGGCGACAGAACGGGGAGGGGTGGAAAGCGGACGCCTCTCAGCTCAGCTCACAGGTGAGGTGACACAGAAAACGCTAAAGCTTGGGTGACAGAAGATAGCAGCGATTGCCAGGACGCGGAGGACTGGGGAGGGGGGCGGCGCAGAGCTCGAGAACCTAGTAAGCCCGATCCCCGGGCGGCGAGTTACAAACACTGGCCAGTCTGGAGGGAAGGGACAGGGGGCCAGAAGAGACACGACGTGAAGTAGGCGAGAGACTAATCCGGGGATGAAGGCAATCCTGATGGAGAGGCGGAGCGAGGAAGACCGGGTGAGGGTAGAGACACCGCAAGGCACCGAACAAGGAGAAAGAAACTATGAAAAGTGAGAGGGCCGGGAGTGAAGACACAGGAAGGCATCACTGCCTGTGTGGCAGTGTGAAAGGGCAGAGGGGCCAGCATGGTAACGCAGCGTGGCCGGGCAGAGGACTCAGCAACAGGTAGTACCCAGGGAGTGGGGCCGGAGGAATGTTCTCTCTCTGGAGGACGAGTCCAGGGAGCAGGCCGGTAAAGCACTGGGGGAGAAACGAGAGGCCCAGAGACTTCAGCCAAACCCTGGAGGGGGTTGGGGGTGGGGAACAGAACGCGAGGGGAGCCTTCAGACTGGAACCCCAAAGACAACCTGTGGGAAAACCATGCGCATGACAGCAGTCTGGGAAACACGGAAGTAACAAATGCCAGCGCGAGGCACCAGGGAGCTCCTGGAGAAAGGAAGGGAAAGTGATGAGCAAAGAGTAGGCGAACCATTTGGAAAGGTGATGAGGGTGGAGCTGGTGGGTTGCAAGCATGAGGGAGAGCACAATTTGCAGAAGGAAGAGGGGGAGAAGGAAAAAAAAAAAAGAAAGAAAAGAAAAGAAGCGGGGGAACTGGAAGGGGAGAGGGATCGAGAACACACTCCGGGGCAGGGACCCTGAGGGTGATAACCAGGGGCGGGGAGAACCGGTGCGGGAGCAGAAGCGAGGCTGGAAGAGATGGAGGAAGAGGTGGACACCGATCTGGGGCAAATCGCGGGGTGCTATTCGAGGAGCAGGAGGGTGGCGGCTTTAAGCGTGGGTGGAGGAAGACCAGAAAAGGCCCCTGAGAGAAAAAGGGAAGAGAAGGGGAAGCTAGGGAGGTAATACGGAAGAGCGCAGGGGGGCGGTGAGGGGAAGGGGGGGGGTCAGCAGAAAAGACAAGTGTGCAGCTTGGAGTCGGGACGAGGTGGGTCCCAGGACGGGACTGAGAGGGGGATGTGCGAGGCCGAGAGCCAGATGACAGGGCAGCCGAGGCTTGCAGGGTGGCAGCAGGGGCACGCGGAGAGCAGAGGAGGGAGGAGGCTCTGCAAGGTGCAGGGGCCCAGCCAGAGAATTCGGGGAGCCCTCGGGGCTCCTTACCTGCTCCGTGTCCCTCTCGTTCAGCGTGGGTAGGGGGGTCCGGGCGCTGGACATGGCGCCGGTATCTCAGGGGAGGGAACCGAGAAGCTTGGAGGAAGGGAGGGAAGGGAAGGCNTCTCTGCCGCCGCAGCCGGCCGCCTGCCTCGCTCCTCCCCTGCCCTCAGCGGCACTGCTCCGCGCCCGGCACACAGGCAGCCACCGCCGGACCTGCTGCTCCCAACATGGCCGCCACCACCGCCGGCCCTCGGCTCTTTCCGCCGGCGGCAGCCGGAAACATCCGAAGCGGCGAGGAACGGGAGGGGGGCGCGCCTCCTCCTCCCGGCCTCGGACTACGCTTGAATTCCGGAAACACCCGAAGAAGATTACCGCTGGGGACGCGCGCGCCGCCTCGACTCCGAAGACCCAGCTTCGGCTGTGTTTACGGAAATCTACGAAGCCTCTCGGCAAATCCAGCCACGCCCATAGACCTTTCCCCGCCCACCTCAAGCAGGCTGGCTGCGGTTTCCGGAAACACCCGAAGTGGCTCCGCGTGCGGTGAGCCGGCCACGCCCCCGTCCCGCCCCGCAGCCGACAGCGGTCGTCGGCCATTTCCGGCAACACCCGAGAGCCGGCGAGCCCCGAGTTGTTCCTGGAGTAGTACCCGGTCTGACTCTTCGTTTCTTTCCGTCAGTTTCCGGGTATTTTCAAAATCCTGAGCAGGGAGCGTGGATAACCTGGGCACATTATTATTTGACTAATAATTTGACTAAATTATTATTTGACTAGAAGATAAGGCCGTTAGCCATCCCAACTATTGGCATCCTTTGGTTCTAAAACAATTTCTCCGTTTGCGTATCCGATTATCAGTCGGTCTGTTCATAAAATCTATCTCTTTTTTATCATCCAACCTATCAACATGTGTGTCACCTGTCAAAGGCGGCGTCAGTCTATTACCTGTCTACCTAACATTCTTCACCTGCCGTCGTCTGTCTTGGATTCTGTTTATCCATACACCCCACATCTAATCTGCACTCTTCCTTAAGGTCCGGGGCAGGCACCCGGTCGGCCTCCTTGGCTCCCAGCTGTGGGAGACTGCAGGGGTCCCCCCAGCCCTGTGTTCCAGCTGCAGCTCCGGTGGAATGAAAATGCTCTGTGATCTTGGAAAGATTACATAACATCTCTGAGTTTAGGCTCCTCGACGTCCTTATATGAAGAGAATTCATGCCTTTGTTTCAGTAATGACATTCTAAATAACGTCTTTGAATTTCACTTACCTTTTTTTTTTAATTGTTCAAAATAGCACAAAATGACATTGCATTATGGTAATATTGAGTCACGCCAGTTACCTTTCAAAATGCCCCTGTAAAGTAAGGCAGAAGAGACATTCTCTTGGTCTCTTTTTAAAAATTTTTAATGTTTATTTACTTTTGAGAGAGAGAAAGCACGCAAGCAGGGCAATGAGAGAGAGGGAGGCACAGAATCTGAAGCAGGCTCCAGGCTCTGAGCTATCAGCACAGAGCCCCGAACCCACGAACCGTGAGATCAGGACCTGAGCCAAAGTCAGACACTTAACCGACTGAGCCACCCAGCAGCCCCAAGAGACATTCTTGTCTTAATTCATTTTTTCATTTATCCCCTCTAAGACAAGAAAACTCGCAGAAAAGAGAAACTGGTTGACAATGAGGATTCTTCGGGATGGCACAAAGAATGGGCACCTGGAGAAGTTCCCTTCCTTTCCTGGACTTCAGTTTCATCAATAAAGTGAGGTCCCTCTCATCTTTTCAGAGGCTCTAACTCCAACAGGAAGTCCACTTGGCAACCTGAGTCCACTCTTCACTTCCTCCTAGACTGTCTCACCAGGGAGAGGCAGCAGGCTCCTTTGATTTCTCTGGCTCCAAGCTGTCCCCACCCATTGTACTCTGGACATGTTGGAGCTTGCCCCACCCCCACCTCATGGCTCAACAGTCCCTTAAGGTGGGCAGAAGCCCAGAATGTCCTCAGGAGCCAGAGACCAGGCTCAAGCAGCAAGTCCCCAAAGATACAGGAGCAAAGAGGTCCCAGGAATTGTGGGGGAAAGTGCTGGATGGACTTCCGACACTTGATGACTTTTACTTCCCATCTACAGCATCTTGATCAGAGCCCATGGCCAAGTCACCCAGAGAAATAGACAGCTGGACAGATGCAATGAGAGGATGGGACGGAAGTACTTGTTTAAATGCCAACAGGTGCCACCTACATTACTCCAGGACACCTCCCCGTGGCCCACTCCAGCTGCAGTCAGGCACCCAGCCATCGAGGAAGAAGTTGATGAAGGAACACAGAAGGAGATGAGGGGGAAAGAGAGGAGGAGGTGAGGACAGAGGACAGTCCACTCCCCCCACCCCAAATTCATTCCGAAAATCCATGAGAATGATCTGCCCTCTGGTGGCCAAGGAGAGACACACCGCTGATTTCTGTGCCCACACCACTCGGCTTGGGGGAAAAGGGAAGGGGGTGGGGGGGCAAAGGAAGGTGCGCCCGCAGGGGGTCTTTCCTGCCATGCTCTTGTCAAAGCAAACTCTACCTCTTCCATGCTTCTCANCCCCCCCCCCCCCACCTCCACCCCACCTGTCCCCTCCTCTTCCTCACAAGGCTGCCTAATCAGTCTCCCTGCCTAGATTCCCCCCAACCTATCCCACCGGACGTGCCGGAATAATCTGCCTCAAGTCCGGCCCCAATTACATTTCTGCCCTGCTTGAAGGCTCTCGCCAGCTCCCTTGCGTGATAGGCAGAGCTGGCTTCCCGGGCCTGTGACCTGTACAGTCACGCAAAGCCCTACTCTTCGAACGGCTTTGAGCTTGATTTCACACTCTGCTGTCACCCTCTTGACATTTTTACCAAGAGCTCTTGCATTTTCACTTTGCATTGGGCCCCACAAATCGTGTAGCCAGTCCTGGTGGTGGGAAAGGGGTTGGCCTGCGTTCAAAGCTTTGCATGACCTAGCCTCGACTTCCCTTGCTAACAGCCTCTCCAACTAGGGATTACTGGGTGACACCTTGCCCCTAGGTCCTGCCCTGCGACCAAGCTCTCTCACCTCCGTGGCCCATCAATTGCGAGTCACCTTCCTCAGCTTCCAGATGTACTTCAAGATGCGGTTCAAATGTCACTTTCTCAAATCCCTTAGCCAACCTCGGTCTCCTCCAAGATTCGTTATTGTCGCCCATTTACCCCTCTTTCACCTGCATATTCATTCGTTCACAAATCTCTATGGGGTACCTACTATGTGCAAGACATTGTTCTTCAAGTGTATCGGTCAACAAAATAGACAAAGATCTCTGCCCTTCGGGGTGGGCCGAATATGAGTTGCAGTATTACAGTGTAGGCCTCACTGAGAAGGTGACACTTGAGCAAAGACTTAAAGGAGGTGAGGGAGTCAGTTCTGTGGATATCTGGAGGAGGAGCTTTCTAGGCAGAGGGAATGGCCAGTGCAAAGGTCCTGAGGTAGGGACCAAGAAGGCCAATGGGACCGGAGCAGAGAGAGAGTGAGTAGTAGGAGAAGAAGGGCAGAAAGGTGGCAGGGAACCAGGCATCGTGACCACTGCTTTGGCCTTTCCTCGGAATGGGATGGGGAGGTGCTGCAGTGATGTGATCAGACCCGCTGCTGGGTTGAGCGTCGGCTAAAGGGGCAGGGCAGGAACAGAGGCCTGGAGACCAGGAAGGAGGCTTTTAGGATAATTCAAGGGAGAAGCGACACTGGCTTCAAGAGGGGCAGCAGCTGTGGAAGTAGCAAGAAGTGGCTGGACTTGGGATTATATTGGGAAGGCCAGGCCGACAGGATTTCTCAATGGATTGGCTTAGAGGCGTGTGAGAGAAGAGTGAAGGGTAATTTCAGGGGCGCCTGGGTGACTCAGTCACTGACTTCGGCTCAGGTCGTGATCTTGTGGTTTGTGAGGTCGAGCTCCATATTGGGCTTTCCGGGGTCAGTGCAGAGCCCGCTTCGGATCCTTTGTCCCCCTCTCCCTGTGCACCTCCGCTGCTTGTGCGTGCTCTCTCTCTCTCAAAAATAAAATAAAATGGGTAATTCCAAGCTTTCTAACCTAAACAAAATAAAGCACACATAAAAAAGACATCTGCCATAGGTCTCAGGGTAGGTAGAAACCAACGAAATGGATCAGGGCGCCAGGGGAGTCTTGAGAGTCCCCTAGAATGAGGGAAGGTAGGGGTCGTGGGGTTCCCAGCCCTGGCAGGCACAGAGGGGTTAGGGTAACTCTCCCTCCGTGGGTGGGCAGAGAGGAAAGAAGTCAACGGGAGATAAGGCTGCTCACATGGAAGACATCCTTATTCTCATGCCTCCAAAACAATGCAACTCTTCATCTTTCTCCTTCGAACCTGTGGAGCCAGAGAGCATGCCCATTCCGGGCGGGCCACTCTCCAGGGTGGGAGGCAGGGGCCAGAATTACTCTCTGATCAAGAGTCACATGTCTGGGGTGAAGCAAGACCCACGTATGCCCCCTGACCCTCCCATCTCGCAGAGTTTTATCCTGTTTTTCGTGAGGTCTCTGAATTCCCATCGTGCGCTTTATCCCCACTGCCAGACACCCTATTGCATTTAGGATTGCTCAGAGATGTTGGTGTGTGAAAAAAACCAAAAACGTGCATCTTCGCACGGATGGGCTAGAACGTTTGCTATCAGTGCCCCTGCCCAACTACTGTTCTCGGTCTCCTTTCTTGGTTTTGCTAACACGTACTGAGCTGGGTGCTACGTGGAACACTATCAGACTCACAAGGAGCAGGAGGCACTCTTCTTTCCCCCCAGCGTACTAATAAGGAAATCAAAGTGAAGAGGGGCTCAGTCCCTTGCGAGGGGAGTCAACCTCCATCACCTTGGCCCATGAGAGGTAAACAGGGTAGTGAGTAAACACACACGCCTTGCTGCCAGGGTGTTCCTTGGTAGCTACGTGATCTCAGGCAAGCCTCTTAACCTCCGTCTACCTTAATTTCCCCATCTTTTAAATGGGGATAATAAAAGCACCCACTTCATAAGGTTGATTGGTGAGGATATGAGTTAATATATGAAACA
This sequence comes from Crocuta crocuta, assembly GCF_008692635.1. Lineage (NCBI taxonomy): Eukaryota > Metazoa > Chordata > Mammalia > Carnivora > Hyaenidae > Crocuta > Crocuta crocuta. Next base: position 1,107,144 of record NW_027529432.1, on the reverse strand, counting down.
TGCTTAGACAGCCTGGTGGACGGCCAGCGCTTTGCGAAGGCTGCCATGCTAAGGTGTGCGCTAGCCAGCCTCCTCCCTGAGTCTCCTTCTTATTCTCTCTGCTATAACCTCCCCACTTCCCTGGAGAACAACACTGGACCAGAAACAAGAGAGCCCATTCTGGCGGCATTTCTGTCACTAATGGATCACATGAGCCATTAGGTAACTTCCCCCCTCCCCCCGCCCTTGGGTCTCAGGCTCCTTGTCTGTACAGAGAGGAGGAGCCGGACTCGCTGCTCTCTGTGGAGTCGTCTGTAATGGTATCGTCTGAATGCCTGTGTCCCCCCAGGACTCATATGCTGCAGTCCTAACCCCCCAGGTGACGGTGATGGCCTTGGGAGGTGGTTAGGTCAGGAGGGCCCTGCGTGACCTACTGGGTGTAATGGGATTAGTGCCTTCGTAAAAGGGACCCCACAGAACTCCCCAGTCCCTTCCATCGTGTGAGGACCCAGAGAGGAGACCGCCTTTTCTGAACCAGGAAGCAGGCTCTGAATCTGCCAGCACCTTGATCTTGCACTTCCAGCTTCCAGAACTGTGAGTAATAGATTTGCTGTTTGTAAGCCAAGAGTTGATGGTATTCCGTTACGGCAGCTCGAGGTCTCAGACAGGTACTCAGACACAGTACCACCATGCCTGGGATGGAGGGGACAGTGTCCCTCCCAGGCTTACTTATGTGTCCTCGTGGTGCAGCAGGAAGGCCACCCCGGGGGGAGAGAGCAGGGAGGAAGAGGCATCAGGCAGAAAAGCCACCTTGAGGGTCTGTTCTGGGAGGAGGGTTGCCCTTTCGACCAACCGATGCACACTGGGTCCCTGCCCACAGGCAGGGGTCTGCGGCCACTGTCACTGAAAAGGCTGGGCATCCCGGATGGGGTGCGAGGCGGCCGTGTTCCAGAGGTCCAGGGGAAAGCAGAAGTGGGCAGTTTTTAATGGGGTTCAGAGGGAGATACCCAGAGTGGACGATCTGGGGCTTGTGGGAGGATGGGAGCTGGACCGAGCAGCAAGGAAGGCGTCTTAGAGGAGGTGATGTTGAGTCTGATCTCAAGGGTAAGTAAGCGCTACAAGGAAGGATGGGCAGAAATAGGAGCAGCCTCTGGCGGCATGAAGGAGGCTGGTCCCCGAGGAGTTCCCATCTCACGTGGATGTCGCATGGGCCAACAGCAGCCTCTGACTTAGAGTTGGCAGAGGGGTTGGTACCAGCTGGTGTCCAGGGCTCTTGCTGGCTCCTGGAAGGGGGGAGGGGGCAGGCCAGGCCAGGACTCACCAGTGTGCCAAAATGACGTCCCCACATACCCTCCACCCCCGGGGCTGTGCAGTCACACCTGGAGCCGGCAGGCAGGGTCTGTAGATGAAATTCCCATTTTCCTCCCCTATTGCGCTCCCTGGGAAGAACAGCGCTCACCCCCAGGAGAGCGGAGACGCAATGTGGTTCCTGGTAGTGTCCCTCGTACCTCGTACCTCGTGCAGAGCTAGGGCTGTAGCAGGCTGGCTGTGAATCCCCAGGGAATGAAAGCCACAGAGCTTTGGCTCACCTTGTCCCCCCTGGCCCAGAAATCTCTTGCCCCATTGAGCTGCAGGACTCTCTCTACTTAAATGTCTCCTCCAAGGAAGCCCTCTACAGCCCCCCCACCCCCAAATTGCATCCCTTCATGGGTGAGCATGCCAGTGCCGTCACAGGAGTGCGATCCGCCAAATCCACGACAGAGGGAATTCTGTTTACGGAACAAGTCACCAGGTTCTTGAACAAGGAAAAAGAAAAGAAACACGAAGAGAAGAAAAAACAAAAGGAAAGAAAGGCTGCTGAAATGCAGGCCGTGGATCTTATTTAGCTCGTGATTCAAACAAATCAGCTGTAAAAAGAGACTCATGGAGGAGGCACCTGGGTGGCCCAGTCGGTTGAGCATCTGACTCTTGATTTCAGCTCGGGTCATGATCCCAGGGTCGTGTGTAAGCTGAGTGTGGAGCCTGCTTGGGACTCTCTCTCCCTCTCTCTCTCTCTCTCTCTCTCTGTCCCCCTCCACACCCCCCCCTTTGCCCTTCTCCCTGGCTCTGTCTCAAAAAAAAAAAAAGTTAAAGAGACTCACAGAAGAGTTCTAGAGACTGGCTGCACAACAATGGGAATGTACTACTACTACACTTAAACATGTGTAAAAGGGCAAATTTTACAGCATGTGTATTTTGCCCACAATTAGAAAATTGAAAACAAAAAGACATTCATGGACCAACTGAGGAACATGAACACTGACTGGATATTAGATGCCATTAAAGGATTATTATTTTTTTTAAAGTAGGCTCCATGCCCAATATGGGGCTTAAACTCATGACCCTGAGATCAAGAGTCGCATGCTCTACTGACTGAGCCAGCCAGGTGCCCTAAGGGATTGTTAATTTTTGAAGTGTGATATTGATGTATTTCATTGAAGACTGTCTCTTAGAGATACAAAGAAACCTATTTACAGATGAAATGACACCATGTCTGGGATTTGCTTTAAAATAAACCAGAAGGGGTACCTGAGTGGCTCAGTCGATTGAACGGCTGACTTCGGCTCAGGTCATGATCTCAACCGTTCATGAGTTCAAGCCCCGCACTGGGATTTCTGCCTTCAGAGCAAAGCCAGCTTCAGAACCTCAGTTCTTCTCTCTCTGCCTCTCTCCTGCTTGCGCTCTCCAAAGTAAATAAATCCTTCAAATGAAATAAAATAAACCGGAAGGGAGGGGGATGTGGGGAGATAAAGATAAACCCAAATTGGGCCATTTTTGTTGAAGCTGGGTCATAGATACCTTGAGGTTCATTACTACATTTTCTCTTTCTTCTTCTTCTTTAAAATTGTAATGTTTATTTTATTTCTGAGAGAAAGACAGACTGCAAGTGGGGGAGGGGCAGAGAGAGGGAGACACAGAATCCGAAGCAGGCTCCAGGCTCCCAGCTGTCAGCACAGAGCCCGACGTGGGGCTGGAACTCACGAACCAGGAGATCGCGACCTGAGCTGTGAAGTCGGATGCTTAACTGACTGAACCACCCAGGCGCCCCCTGATTTTCTCTTTTTTCTTTTGGGTGTGTTTGAAAACGTCTATGATCAGAAAAGAAATAAAGAAGACTAAAAAGAAAAAACCGTGCCATCCTGGCAAGACATACTGGGAACCTCTTTGTCTTGCTGTCTGTCTCGCCCAGAATGGCTCTGGGTTCCCGGGACCCAGAACAGTGCAAGCACCTCACCCAGCTCGCAGTCTGGGCCAGGTCTGCTGGCTTCTTGAACCTCAGCTTTGAACCACTGTCCATGTGCAATTGTCTCGACCCCCAGCTGTGACATCAGAAGGCTGTGGGTGGGTGTCTCAGAGGCAAACTGCTCACCCAGCAAGCTGGGGGTGCCGTGGTGGCCCCAAGAGGACTCGCTCCAGGTCAGGGAGGAGGAGGGGAGGGGATGGGGCAGGTTCTGGGATGGAGAAGCCCCCCCCCCCGCGCACTGCCCCCCGGAGCGGCCCAAGTTCACGTGGACATTGTTGTACCAGTCACTGCTTTTGTTAGCCACTGAATACCAAGCCCAGCCTGATTCAGCGTCAGAGGTCGCTGAGTGAAGCCAGGGCCCCCACTCAGGGGGCCAGGAGGCATTTTCCGGAAGAGGAACAGGTGAGGGGCAGGACTCCCTCCACCCTTGAAGCCCTCAGCTTGGTTTCCAGACCTTGTCACCCGGCACAAAGGAGCCAGCACCCTCCCGCATCTCCTGTGAGCCCCTTCAGGTGTCACTGCCAGGTGCAAGGTAGGGTCCCAGCGGGTGCCAGGGCGAGGGGGACTCTGGAAACTGGCGTGGCGAGGACACTGGGCACCACTGTCTGAGGGCCAGAGCGCAGGAGGTGCCGAGCGCTTTTCATTGTGAACGACCTTCCTCACTCTCACCCGACCCCACCCCACCTCACACCCCGAACCTACCTACCGCAGGTCCCCAGGCCCTCAAGGGAAGAGGCATCGGTCGCTCCTGAGGCAGAAACTGGCCACGGCGCAGGAGACCAGAGCGCTGTGGTCAGACAGCTCCAGGCTCAGCCCGGCTCTGCTCAAGTCACCAGCCCTGGAAGAGCAGGCTGGCCACCTCGTTCACCTTGCCATACCTGTCCCTCTCCTGCGGAATGGGCACAGTGCGGGGTGCCCCACGATGGAGACGAGGCGGGTG
>NW_027529432.1:1099865-1102817 GCF_008692635.1 Crocuta crocuta | reverse complement strand
GGGGGCTTCATTCTCCTTTGTGGAATCTGAGGCCTGCGGGCCAGTCGTCCCAACCCCCTGCCTCCTTGCTGCTACTTGCTTCCTCAGGTCACCCAGTCGTGGGGTCTGAGCAGACCTGAGGAGAGCTGTTGGGGGAACCAGAAGTCCTAAACTGCTTCCTCCTCCAGAGGCTGGGGTGCTCTGTGGTGCAATGAGGCTGTTCCCTCTGGGCGGGGGGGAGGGAGAGGAACTAGCCAGTTTCGGTGTGAAGACCCTGGACCAAGGCGCCTGGTTCCAGGAAGTTTGGAAAACAGACACGCTGAGGCCGTGGAGCCCCCTTACCTGTCCCCGCCTGTGCTGCCTCCCAACAGCCCCCAGCTCCCCATTCTTCCACACCTGGAGGGGGTGAGGACTTTACAGTCTCACAGCTCCCCGGCTGGGGCGGGGTAAGCAGATCTTACACAGGAAGAGGAGGTCAGACTGCAGGAGCTGCGGAGCCTGGACCCGACCAGCGATGGACCCACATGGGGAGCGGAGGGGGGCGCGGGGGTCTCTTCCCAACCACAGCCTTACGCATGCGCATGCTGTATGCCAGTTTCTCTTTGAGGAGGGAAGGGGCTGCTTCTTCCTTTGTCTTGGACCAGCTTTGACTCTACGGCTATTACTTGTATCCAGAAAGGTCTCCCCTACCTGGACCCCAAGGAGGGCAGTTGGGAGCAGCAGGTGGTGGCTGGTATCAGAGAGCAAAGGGGACCAGAGGCACAGGTCTCCCCACCCCCTTCACTCGATGTCGTGATTGGGCCTCAGCATCACCCCTGGAGAAAGTTGCCACCACCGGCCCCCGGCTGACAGCGTGGGAGTCTTCCTTGGTGTTCTAGGCAAAAGTCTGCAGCAGCCCTGGGATGGCAGTTCTGGTCTGTGGGTTGGGGACACACCCCAAGTACTGGGTCACCGATGTTCAGAAACTTTGTGCCCTCAGCTCTTCCCTCCCCCTCTCCCTGGAACCCCAGAGATGCCCACAGTGTGCTCCCAGCCACAGACACTCATATGGTCCCTCGGGTCTTGGCCAAGGCTGGGCAGACCCCTGCCAACCAAGACGTGGGGACGAAGTCACAGGACCACGATGCCACCCACAGTCACCATGGCTGCCACCCTGTGTGGGGAGCCGTACTCCAGGGACCAGCTTGCGCTGGGAAAATGTTGCATAGGAAGACACAGCAAGAGGGCACTTGACAAACATTTATTGAGCACCTACGATGTGCTGGGCCCCTAAGCAGCGCCTGGAGAAAACAAAGTCAATGCAACCTAGCCCCTGCCCGGAAGGAGCTCACAGTCTAGTGGGCCGCCCATCAGTCACATCGACGGCAGCGAAGGTGCACTTTACTTCAGGATCTTACAGCGAGCTTTTATTGCTTTTCTAGATTGTAAACACCCAGCCACACAGCCGCGTGGATTTAAAAGCACACTGGCAGACCTGTAAACACAGTCAGAAGATTGGAAAAATGGAAAGAAATCACCCGCGATAATTCACGTTCGTGTTTCAAAGCCCGATTTTCAGCACTACTTCTTGCCGCCTGTTAGGTAAGGCAGCAGTTTTACCCAATTTACAAAAATGGCGGAGACACGGTGGTAGTGGTGGGGGGTTCCGTGGCCCACCTGACCTCACGCACGGGTGAAGCCACCCAGGACACAAGGTGTTCTGAACCTCTACCCGCTGCCTTTTTTCCACAACGTGCCACACCCGTGCCTTCTAATCCCTCCCAACCGGGCACTCCTCTCCCACGCTTGTCAAAGAAAGGGCCACATCCCCAGAAGCAACCAGGCTGTGAGATGGCTCGGGCCTGGCCCGTGCACGGTGGGGACACCAGCTCAGAGGAGCAGGCAGCACACACCCAGGTCCTCCCTGGTCGGTCTCAAAAGCTGGCTGGGTCAGTGTTATAGGGGAACAGGCCTCTGGGGTGCTACCGAGGCCCTGCCTCTCCCTGGATGCACAGTATTTATCAGGAGCAGAAAAGTAGCCTCGGTGCGGAGGGTGGACTGCCCCCATCCCTCCCCTTGCCTCTGGATTTTAAATTCGACAGTGGGGCTTGAGGTCTAAGACGGAGTCCCCCAAGCTCCTCTTCAGAGCCCATGTCACCCAAGGGGAGAAAAGCACCCCACGTGGATTTGGCCTATGATGCTGGTTTAGGAGAATAAGGAATCTGGTGAAGAAACCCCAAACGGATGGTCTCTTGGTCCAGGGAATGGGGGAGCCAGGCAGAGGAGGGAGTTTAAGGCCAAGGAGAGGGGCACCTGGGTGGCTCAGTCGGTTAAGCGTCCAACTTTGGCTCAGGTCATGATCTCAGTTCATGGGTTCGAGACCTGCATTGGGCTCTGTGCTGACAGCTCAGAGCCTGGAGCCTGTTTCAGATTCTGTGTCGCCCTCTCTCTGGCCCCCCCGCCCCCCCCCAGCTCATGCTCGCTCTCTCTCAGAAATAAATAAAAAACATTAAAAAATAATTAAGCCAAGGAGAGGGCGGTTTGGAGCATCATGGGATGGGGGAGGGGAGGCATCTCTCCCCACTGCGGGCTGGCCACCACCATTTCACTTTAGAAAGGTCAGGTTAGGGGTGCCTAAGTGGCTCAGTCGGTTAAGCGTCTGACTTTGGCTCAGGTCATGATCCTGCGGTTCGTGGGTTCAAGCCCCACGCTGGGCTCTGTGCTGACAGCTGGCTCAGAGCCTAGAGCCTGTTTCAGATTCTGTGTCTCCCTCTCTCTCTGACCCTCCCCTGTTCACGCTGTCTCTCTCTCTCAGAAATAATTAAAAAAACAAACACAAAAAACCCCCAAAACCTTAGAAAGGTCAAGTTAGTCTCAGCTCCTAAGGCCTAAACGTCCTGAGCAATGCCCCCCCGCCCCCCGTCCCCTTAGAGGCTTATCAAGTGAGTCAGAGGGGCACAAAACATTAAAGGTGTTTCTGACTCCATCTCAAGG
>NW_027529432.1:1088289-1099796 GCF_008692635.1 Crocuta crocuta | reverse complement strand
ACCCCTTCTCAAGGGCAGGGGGAAGGGGGAGGGGGGAGGGGGGAGGTGTCCCTCTGACCAGCACCAAATCAGCCCCAGTCCTCCAGCCACCAAAGCCCTGGCCTGGCCCTGCTCTGGCCTCCCACCCAGAACCCTCTTCCAGCCCTCCTGCCCCTCAAGGTCTCACAGGGAGGCTGGATGTCCCCCTTACCCCAATGACAGCCCAGACGGAACTTACTTAATAAAAAAAAATAATTTATTGTCAACAAAGGAGAATATATACAACAGGAAAACAGGTGAAAGGAGGGAGTGAACAAAAGCCCCCAGGTGGGCTGCTTAGGCCTCCTGCAGGGATGGAGCGGGAAGAGGTAATGGAGGCCTCCTGGTTTAGGAGCCTAAACAGGTGGGGGAGGAGAGGCGTCCCCCGAGGTAGTGGGACTCAATTCAAACCCCATCATGACCACCTCTTGTGTAAGGCACTGTGCCAAGGGAGAATGGTGGGGGCTGAGAGGGGGGACGGAGTGGGGACAGAGAGGTCTGGGTCAGCAAAAGGATCAGGGTAGGTGTTCTCCACAGGCCCAATGCCCTACCGCACGACTGCCCGTCTCGGGGCCTGGCCCCGAGCCCTGCCAGGAGTAGCCAGCTTCCAGCGCCCCCAACAGACAGCGGATGCCACCCCCCCCCCTCCTCTCCTCCATCCTGCCTTGGCACCCGGTTTTACTCTCTCCATCAGGCAGCCGAGCCGGGCAGCTCTGAGTGATAAGCCAAAGGGGGACCCTGCCTCCACCCTCCCCTCCCCCAGGAAAGCAAGAACCTATACACCGCCCCCTGCCTCTGGCTGCCCCCCCACAGCGGTGCTGGATTCCGACAGAACTGCAGGCCAGTTCGGGGTGTCACCTGCTCCCACACCCTTGGTGCCCTGGGGATGCTTGGGCCAGTCCTGCAGGAGGCTGACTGCCGGGGGCTCCTCCATCCGCACACGGATAACCTGGAGATCCAGTGTCCCGCGAAGCCCCGGAGGGGGAGCTGGGCAGGGATGGGAAGCAGAGAGCACACACAAGTCAGGGCCCTCCAGACCCCCCCACGAGGACGCCCCCTGGAGGCCTCTGTAAACCGCACCTCCACTTCAGGACCCTCATTTCCCCAGCCCGGGGCCTGGTATGAGGGGAGAGCCCGCGGGCAGAGGGGCGCTCCACTCTTGGTTCATCCAGGGAGCATGGGCAACGGGAGACCAAGGTCACGGCTCCTGCGGCAGAAGCCGGACACGCCCCGCACGCTTCCTCCCTCGCGTAACAGAGGCTCCGTGCTGTGGGCCTCCCTCCCTCAGCTCTTACCTTCGGTGGACCACTTCATCTGAAACTTAGAGGGCGCCCGAGCCTCAGGGCTGCTGCCCCGCGTGGGCACGCCCGCACACAGAGTAAGGCACAGCTCTGCCCACCAAAGGGCTCGTGAACGGAAACGCAGGGCAAGGGGAGCGCACTGGATGGACGGGCCGGGCGTGGCATCCCCAGCCCTGCTTTGCAGCCTTCACCAGGCTCATCACCTGCTGAGAGTCGGCACCCACCACACGGGGACCAGGCGTCCACCTGAGCGGTGGGGCGGCAGCCTCCTAAGAAGCAACACCGGGCCCTCACAGCGGGAAAGAACGGGCTCCCCAGAGCTCTCGTGCGGCCCGTGTGCAAAAGTTACTTTACACTGAAAAGCAAAACAGAATACGCGGACGGTTGCAACGTCTGTTTTGAGACGGATCAGTTTGGCGGTGCTGTTGTTCCTAGGCTGTTTTTAGAGACCGCATTTAAAATGCGGCCGAGAAAACAGGCACAGTTTTGCCGTACAGTTTGCGGAGGCTCTAAACTGCTTAACGGCTGCCAGTGTTGTTCCGCAACTGAGCAATTCTGCTCCGCGTTTGCAGAAGCTGCCCCGCATCTCTGATGAACTAGATGCTCCTTGAGAGCAAGCTCGAGCCCGTTCATTTGTCCCCGACTTCAACAACAGGTTCTCAGGCACCACGCTGCGCCCAGCACCGTCCCCGCTGTCAGGGCTCGGACCGTGCACATAGCAGACACGTGGCCTTCCCAGAAGTGCTGTTCCAGTGGTGCGGGCCGGTAAGTAGGATAAACCAACACAAGATGCAGCGTGCTGTGTACAGACCGAAACAAAGCAAAATGCTATATATACCAGAGCAGGGAGGTCCTTCTACAGCGGGTGTGTTAGCAAAGATGCACAGAGAGCGAGCAATCGGCCGTGTGGGCAGCTGGGGAACAGCATCCCAGGCAGGAGGAAGAGCAAACGCCGACGCCCTGGTGGTGTACAGCTGCTGCTGTAGAATGGCGGACCAGTGGCGGCACAGAGTGCGCAGGGCAGGGGAGGAAGGACGCTTGTCGGGGCGAGCATCACGGTCGCCACGAGGACTCTGGCTTTTTATCTGGAGTGCCCCAGAATGGCAGTGACAGCACCCGACTTGATTTTCATTAGGGACCCTGGCTACTTGTAAGAGATCAGACCTCAGCAGGCTAAGGCCAGATGCTGGCAGGCCAGGGAGATGGCCTGGACCCAGGTAGCTGCAGTGGGGAGACAGGAAGGTGAAGTCTGAACAGATTTTGGAGGTGGGGCTAACGGGATTTGCCGACTGCTTGATGTGGAGCCTGGGAAGCGAAAGGGGATGAAAGGGAGAACTTTCTTAGCCTGAGAAAGTGCAGAATGGAGAAAGGGGAGAGAAGGCTGGGGGCAGGGAGTGGAGACGGGGCTTCAGTTCTGATGTGCCAGTTTGACAGATCTTCTAGACAACCACAGACATGTCACCCGGGCATCTAGAAGAGAGGCTGGAACCCGGGGGTGGAGGGGGTCAGATCTGGGTGGGAGCTGTGAACACAAGAACTTGGGACCAGATTGCTCTGGGAGTAAGGCCCTGCCCCATGGCTCAGGTATCCAGTCCCTCGCTTATCCACTCACTTGCCAAACACCTTAACAACATCTGGATCCCATGCTGGAAAATGGGGAGATCACGGGAAACGGAACAGACACAAACACATCCGAACCTGAAGCAGCTTACATTCAAGAAAGGAGAGGAAAGATAAGCATCAGCCCCGACTCAGGGAGCCTTGTGTAGAACAGACGGTAGAAAGAGAACAGCGGGTGAGGCTGGAAGAAGACCCCAAGGGCAGAAGGCAGCTCTGGGAAGGAGTCAGGGGCAGGGTCACCATTACTGCTAAATCAGAAAAGGTTAAGGTAAGGACAGAGGACTGACGGCTAGAGTTTCACCTTAGACGAGTCAACGGTGACCTGGCCAGAAAAGCCATTTCAGCAGGAGACGGGAGGAGGGGAATCGGACGGAAATGGCTCCCAGACAGACGAGGGCAAGATAGTGTAGAAAATGCTCCCCAGCTTTGCCGAAAAGGTTTGGGGACACACGGTGCAGTGGCTAGGGAGGGCTGCGAGGTCAAGAAGGGAAAAATCAGTTTGGTGTAGGCTGCTGGGTAGGATCTGGAGGAGAGGGACAAACTGACGGTGGACAGAGGAGAGCGCAGCCAGCAGGGTGGGGGGTGGGCGCAAGCAGTGGGTCCAGAGGCCTAGGCTTTGCCAGGAGCCGTCTCGTCCCAGCAGCAGAGAGAAGGCGGAGGCTGCAGCTGGGATGCTGGAGGGGATGGGCACAGGTGGCAACGCACAGAGGCCGCTGCTTACTGGGTGAGGGGCCCTGAGAGGTGCCTTACGTCCCCCCGGCTGTTTCCTCTTCTCCAAAACGGAAATCATAATACTGTATGCGGTGACTGGGGATTTAAAGAGAGAACACGCTACAGTGCTAACGAGTCCAGCATAGAGTAAGAGCTCACTAACCTATGGGCTTCTCAAAGCAATGGAATGAAGTACGGATTCTTTGTGGTAGCATGGAGGGCAGAGGTGAGGGCGGGTGGAAAGGGGAGCATCAGGAGAGTGAGGCCTGAGGTGTGATGTCCTGCCAGAAATCATGTATGGTCAGGGGTCCCAGGGCCAAGAAAGAGCAGGCCAGGAGGGTCTATCAGTCCCCAGGGCCAAGCCGACCCCGTTTTGCACTCCAAGCCCAGAACTGATCCCCTTCTGTCCTGGGAAGCCCAAACCTCGTGGCTTCTCCAGTCTCGTTCCCCCCTTCTTCTCCCACATTTGTGCACGCGTGCACACCTGCACACACCTTCTCCAGAGGGTGGGCCTGAGTTCTTTGCTCTCGGTTCTCATTAAGGCTTGTTTCTAGCAGCAACTGAAAATGTCACTGCCCGATGACACGTAAAGGCAGCTGCCACCCATTCTTCCTCTAATAAATCTTCACTGAGGGCTTTCTTTTACACCAGGCATGTGACTGGGTGCAGAGGATACAGCAGTGAACAAGGACCCTAACCCTCGTGAAGCTCGCACACATGCACACGCACACACAATCTTTCCTTGGCCCACCCTGTAAACGTCCCGGGCCTGGCCAAGGAATCCTAAAAGCCAGGTCTCAAGGTCTTACTCAAATTCACCACTAGCAAGACAAAGAGGCTCTTTTTCTCACAATTTGTGAGTGGGGTCTTTAAGGTTCACCTTCTCTCTCTCGGCTTGCACACGTCCCCACTCTCATCCTGCAAGGCCCCTGGAAAGTTCTAGAAGGTCTTCCCTGGCTTCAGAGTTACATCCATCAGCTCAGCTGACCTCACTGCAGTGACCTTTTCCATTTTCAGAGTCCTTGACTTTCTAATAACTCTTTTAAAGTGGAAGAATCTTTGCTCAGAATCTCCTGAGAACTTCAACATGTAAAAGCAACCCGAAGTGAAGACATTCTGGTGGATGCCTCGCAGGTTTCTGAGAAACCTGTCCGAGCTTTGGGATCCAGAAACAGTCAGACCACTGCTCTAGAGCCTGTGCTCTGCACAGAACTATGGCGGGTACCCCACTGTCCTTTACCCGCTGTGGTACTGCCTCCATCCAACCTGTACACCAAAAACAGGAAGTTTCTTGGGGACAGAGGCTGCCTTGCTCATGTCATTTTTCCAGAGTGCATCCCTCAGGGCTGCATAGTGTCTGCTGCAGGTTCTGGGCCCCCCTCCAACCTCCCTAGATCCTGCCGCTGCCGAGAAAAGCCCTCTCACAAGATTACGGAACCCCCAAGGCCTCGGAGACTCTGCCCACGCACCCCAAAAGAACCTGAGACCTCAGGGACTCCCTTCTCAGCTACTCACCACTCCAGATGGGTGGAATTTGGGCACAGGGTACCCCAGGACTCAAAATGAAGGCTCCCTTTCGAGAATGAAACCAGAAGACCCGTTAAACAGTGGAAGCGGTCAGCCACTTAGAGCAGTGATCCACCGAAGAGAAGGAGGAAGCTCGGGCAACGCTCAAGTCCAAGCAGAGCACACAGTCTCGGGGAGGCAGGACTGGAATGTGGCTCAAGCTGAAACTTGAGACAGTTACAACCGTGATCTACGTGAAGGGGTGAGGTCTGCCTCAAGATTAGAAAAAGCAGAACCCACTTCGGTAAAACATCACCAGGCAAAAGGGCGCAGGTGCACGGACACACGGACGCACCCCGAGCTCTGTAAAAGGTCTCGAGGACACAAACCGAGTAACGGCAGTCACCGCTGGGGAGCGAGGTGGCGCGGAAGGGACACGCCGGCAGTTTTCTTTATGCAGAAAGGACAGCTCCTTTCTGAGAGCCCTGCTCTGGGGAGCCCCCGGCACCTCGTGTGCTAGCTTCCCCTCAGCGCTAACTCCGAACTTCTGACAGGCCAGCACCAGGCGCTGTGCACGCGCCACTCACTCGCTCCTGCAAGAACCACTTCCTGAGCCCACGATGTCTGGCGTGGAGAGGTGAGTAGGGAGCGGGCTCAACCTCTGCCCTTCCAGAACGCGTTCCAGTCTAATGTGGATTCTGCCACTGCTTGGCTACGTGACCGCGGCAGGCAGAGTACTGGTCACCCTAATCCCCGGGACCGGAGAATACGGTCTGTTACGGGGTGAGGGAGAATTAAGGCTGTAAGTGGAATAAATGTTGCTAATCGGTGGACTTCAAAATAAAGGGACTGTCCTGGATGATCCGGGTGGGCTCAATGTAATCACAAGGGTCCCCATGGGGGAGAGGGAGGCAGAAGAGACAGACCAAAGATGGCATCCGGAGAAGGACTCTACTGGCCGCCGCTGGCTTTGAAGACAGAGGAGAGCATGAGCCAAGGAATGCCCACAGCTTTGGAGAAGCTGGGCAGGACGAGAAAATAGACTCCCCCTCCCCACCTGCCAGGAGCCTCCAGAAAGGAACAGGACCCTGCCAACACCCAGCTTTTAGCTCAGGGAGGCCCCTTCCAGGCCTCTGACCTCTGGGACTAAGACACAGTAAACTGTGGTCTTGTAAAAGCCTGTGCTCACCACGGCTCCCGTCTCCCGTTCCAGGCCCCGCTCGGGCCCTTGCGCCACCAGGGCGAGGTGGGCAGCTCGGGTGTTCCGGGTGGAATCAGACTCAAGCGTGGTCGTGGGTGCCAGGCTCTGGGAGCGCTGGCCTAGCCCGACCCAGTGACCAATTCCACGACACTCCCCAAGGAGCCAGCCGGTCACTTGTCACTCAACTCTGCCTGCCTCCGGCCCCGCCTCTCAGGACGGCCGAGTGCTAACCACCTCTACCCCAGCCTCTGCTGCAGAGCAGCCTTGAGGAGGCCGGGCCCCAGGGATGCGCCTGCCTGACATACCCCCCCCCAGGTCCCCTCTCAGGAGCTCACCTGGGGAGGGGCTTTCCGGCGGGGGAAGGCCTCCGTCAGCAGCTCTGCCCTCTCCGGGTGAGTCCTTGTTGTCCGCCGCCCTGAGCTGGGTGTGGGAGAAGAGCTGAAGGGCGAAGCCCGGGGGGAAGCTGCCGTCCGTGAAGTGGCGGACCTCGGCGGGAGCCGCAAACGTCTCAGCGGGCGAGTCAGGTGACGGGGGGTCTGGAAGGAAGCACGGGACGGAACCGTGGGTCTGAGAAAGCCAGAATCCGACGGCCTGGATCGCCCTCCCCACCTCTCGACCCCACTCCCCTCCCCCTCACTGGCTGGGCTTTCCTCTCGGAGCACTGTGGCCAGAGCCCACACCTGCGCCCGCACCAGGCCTCCCCGTCACCTGGGTCAGGGCCTGGGTCCAGGTCCAAGTTTTTGGTCATGGGTCTGCCTCTCTTCTTTCTGACTGGCTCTTCCCCAGGAGGCTCCTTCCATCTCTGACCACGGGGCTTCTTATTTCCTGGCTCTGAGGCAGGAGCAGCTACGGAATGAAAAGACCCCATACCTTTTAAAGGGGCTGCGCCTCTCCCTCCATTCCTCTCCACCGCTCCCCTCCCCCCCAAAAAAGAAAAAATAAAGTAAAACAAAACAAGGAAAGAAAGGAAGGGGCTGCTCCTGAGCCTCTCTCCACACAGAACACAGGGCGCACGCTCCCCTCTCCCCAGCTCAGCCTCAAGGACTTTCGAAGACTGACCAGGAAACTCGAGGGGGCGGAGTCCCCTGGGCCGGCTCCTTTTCGGGAGAGACGGGTTGTCCTCGGAGTCAAGGAGAACGACAATCTCTGCTGGCATTTTGGCAGGGTCCGCGTCGGAGTCCGGGTCGGCCTCGACATCGTGGCCCAGGTCTGCAGGCGGCCAACACCCGGTGAGCTCCAAGCGCTTGTCTTGCCCCTCCGCCCTCCACCCCCGGCCCCCCGAGTCCCAAGTACCTGAGGTGGGTGAAGAAGGCTGCTCCACTCTGACGTCCTGCAAAAGGGCCACCCCCTCACTCCAAGCCTCCAGGATGTTGTTTTTCTCCGAGGGGCTCAGGTCCAGGGTGTGAGGGTGCTGCTCCAGAATGTGCATGCGTGCTGTGTCCGCGGAAGGGGCCCGGATCTCGGCCCCGCACACCATGCACAGCGCTCGCCCGCTGCCTCCCGGGCTGTTTCCCACCAGGAACTCCTGCTCCCAAGACACCTGCTGCCTGGGCTCCTCGCAGCCATCGCCGCCCGCCTCCAGCAGGCTGGGCCTAGGCGGTGGCGTCTTCTCCTGCTGGGCCACTGCAGGGGGAGAGGCGGCGGCGGGGGTGATCGGTAAGGGTGCCCACGGCTGGAATACTTACAACATGACTCCCCAAACTTGGGGGAGCGGGGGGGAGGGAGTTGCGGGGAGGAACGTTCCCACCCAGTGTCTCTCTCTCTCCCTTCTCCTGCAGACCGCGAGGCGCTCACTAACCGTATGAATCACAAGCTGTGTGCCTTGGCATTCTGCTGTCTCACTCCGGACCTTCTCTCAATCTGGTGTCGGACCACAGGTTTTTCCAACAGGCTGTGGGCCTGCCTGCCCTCGGCCTGGGCACACCCATCCAGGCCATCCTGACCAGTCCGACAAATTCTTCTACTACCTTTTTTTTTTAATTTTTTTTTTTTTAAGGTTTTTTTTATTTATTTCTAGAGAGAGAGCGAGCGTGAGCAGGGGAGGGTCAGAGAGAGAGGGAGTCACAGACTGAAACAGGCTCCAGGCTCTGAGCTGGCAGTCAGCACAGAGCCCGACGCGGGGCTCGAACCCACGAACCGCGAGATCATGACCTAAGCGAAAGTCGGACGCTTAACCGACTAAGCCACCCAGGCGCCCCTCTTCTACTACCTTTGCAGCTCTGCTCAAGGAGCCACTCCTGGGGTGGCTTCCTGACCTCCCAGCCCTGGCAGCTGGTTGTAGCCACACCTGACTTCCAGGCCACGGTGCTTACTTTCTGGAGGACAAGAGCGGTAAATTTCATCATCTTGTCCCCACAGGGCCTGGCACGAAGGAGAGGGTTGGTGAGCCTTCAGTGGGTGAGTGACGGGCATGTCTGTTTCCGTACCTGGTGAGGCCCCTTCACAAGGCCATCCTATGCCGTCACAACCCCTTTCCAGAGCATCTGCAGGCGCGAGCTCATTGACCTGCCTCGCATCCGCTCTTCGTGCACACGGACCACAAGCTCTGGGAAGGCAGCAACCCTTTCCTGCTCGATCCATGTTAGCTTTCTGCAGAATCCCCGTGATCTCTGCTGGCCGCACCTCTCTCTTCCCTGAGAAGACGGGGTGGAACACAACGGGAGGCCCCCACTCCTAGGGACTGCGTGCAAGCAGTGGCATTCGACACGGGTCCGAGGACTGGCCAGGGCTCGGAAGATCCAGGTCTTATCTCCCCTGTGACTGTGAACACGAGCCCTGACCTCCTGGTTGCCAGCGGGCCCTTTCCCACCATTCCTCCAATACAGCCCTCGTCAAGGTCACCAACGCTCAACCCAGCAGTTGCTTCTTCAACTTCACCATCTGACCCGTCCCTCCTTCTGCCTTGATTTTTGTCGCTGGGCTTCCGGGCACCAGCTCCTGGGGGTTCATCTTGTACTTCCCTGGGGCTCTTTTCTCAGTCACTTGTGGTGGTTCCTTGTCATGTTCTCAGGCGCTTGCTCGGCTCCTGCTTCCTTCAGCGCGCCGCTGAGGGACCATCTTCTCACGACGGCCTTCTCTGGTCCCTGCCGTCTGCCTCACCGAGCACCCCACTCCCCTTCACTCCTCGTTTCCCCCCTCAGCCCCCCCAACCTGGCCTAATGTGTGTTCCACTTGCGCACTGTCTCCTCACTGGACTGTAGGCTCCAGAACGCCATGACTTCCGGTTGGTCCCACGGGTACCTCCGGCGTCAAGAACAACGCTTGACATGTAGAGGCTTCCAGAAATGTTTGAGGAGACTGGGGCGCCTGGGTGGCTCAGGCAGTTAAGTGATCGATTCTTGATTTCAGTTCAGATCATGATCTCACAGTTCACAGGAATGAGCCCAGAGTTGGGCTCTGGGCTGACAGTGCTGAGCCTGCTTGGGATTCTCTCTCTCTCTGCCCCTCCCCCGCTCGCTCTCAAAATAAACAAATGTTAACAAAAAAATGTTTGATGAGGGAGGGCTCCCCAAGTCAGTCAGTTCTTGGACCCCTTCCGTCTTCCTCTTTCCCATCGCCTGCCTGCTCACGATTCCGCTATCTGTTACCTCAGGCCAGACTCTCCCATGGAAGCTAAACACACGTGTTTGATGCCTCTCCGACCACACCACTTGTGTGGCATCTCTAACCCACCCTGTTCAAACCTTAACTCGGTATCTCCATAGGCCTACGCCTTAGCCTTCCCGCCTCGGTCTGTGGGAGGCCCGATCCTTCAGCCGCTCAGGCCGACACCTCGAATCCACCCCTTCTCCCTCTTACCTCAACTCTTTCAAAAAGCTCCTGTTTTAGGACATTTACACCTGCTCTTCTCTCTGCCTAAAATACTTTCCCTCCAATTATCTACAAGGTCCACCCCCTCTCTTCCTTTGGGCCTGCGCTCAAAATTCACCTTATTAGAGAAGCCTTTCCTGACCACTCGATAATCTGAGTAAAATGCCCCCACTCCCTTTTCTCCAGGGTTCTCTGAACCACCTATCACCACCCGACACACGATGCATTTCTTTCGGTTCGTCCTTGGTCACTGATTCATATATATGTTCCAGAAAAAATGTTTCATCTTTCTTTACGGCCATTTTAGCATGCCTGGCCTAAAACTGCCTGGCTTATAATAGGTGCCTGCTAAAGACCTGTTGAATGAAATAACTTCTCTAGACTTCTCCTTCCGGAACAGGGTGCCTCCTGCATGGTTGTTGAATACAACTGACACAGCCTGGCATCCAGCATTCAGTAGATATTAGCAAAAGTGAGGAAAGAACTTCCATGCAAAGCTCTGAGAAGGGTAGCGGCCTTTATTTCCCTGACTTTTTTTTATAACCCTCCAGATTCCTCTCAAAAGGAGAGGGAGTGCAGGGAGAACGCAAGCATGCTCCGCTCAGGTTAAACCAACTTGTTCTCGATCTCTTTTGGGCACAGTCCCCGCTACGGGAAGAGGTAGCTGAGGATGAACAGCTATTTGCATTTTTCATGAAAAAAATTTTTTTGCATTTTCACAAATATTAAGTTTTCCAGGAAGATGGCCCTTTGTTTTCTAATGGCTTGCAAGATCCTGCGAACTAAAGAAACTGCTAAAGGGGGGGAGGGGAAACCGAGTGTCCCGAGATTGTTTCTCAAATCCCCTCCCGAGGCAGTCTCCTTCCTGCGTGGCCGAGGGTCCCCCCTCGAAAGCACGTCTTTCCCGAAACGGAGTATGCTCTACGCAATCTCATTCACCCCCGAAGCGCTAGGAGCTGACACCTGTGGCTTACGCAAGTGGAAGGCCTGGGATGCAAAGGAGGGGGGGGATTGGGGGACCAGGAAAGCTTTCTGCGTGGAGGGCCCTGAAAATCCTCCCCTTGGGGAGCGGCATCCTCGGGATCTCTCCGGACACCAGGCTGCCGAGCCCAGCCTCGGGCCCGGAGGCCTCGCTGCCCCTCGGCCTAGAACACAGCCTGGCCCCCGCGTCTGACTCTCCCTCCGCGGGGCGGGAGACCGCAGCCGCCGGGGCTGGGCCCGGGCGAGGGGGCGCTCGGGCACCGGAAGATCCGGAACGCGCCGGGTGTGGATCGAAGGCTCCAGACCCTGGACGGGGGCGGGGGAGGGGGAATTCGGGGAGGCCCCAGATTCCAAACCCT
>NW_027529432.1:1079284-1088156 GCF_008692635.1 Crocuta crocuta | reverse complement strand
CGGGGCAGGGAGCGGGGCCTGGGCGTGGGAAGGAAAGGGGGCGGGAGGGGGGGCGGCAGGGAGACTGAATTCCTTCGGATTTTTGTCAGCGCTGCGACCTTGGGGCACGTTATCTGTTTTCTTGGACTACCCCATCCTTTCTCTCGGAAAACATATGGAACCTTCTGGACAAGGGGATGCAAAGATGGAAAAGCCAAGTGGAGTGTGGGCACACGCAGACCACTCCGATGGCGTTGATTTCCGTGATTTAAATGTGAGTCTAGAGATTTTGAGCCTCCCCAAGGTCACACAAATCTTCGAGAGCCTCAAGACCAGAGTCCCGTTGCCATGACACTGCGGCATCATAATCCTGCTCTGGGGCTGCTTGGGTGACATGGAATGGGCATCTCCCTGGGCTGTGGGAGCTTTCGTGGCATTTCAGCTGGGAAAATGTCTGACCCTGGAAATCCATCTTAAAATGTCACCGTATGGGACCAGATACTCCTCCATTTGTCCCTCCAGTTTAGGAGTTGTGGGGAGCTTCTTGCTTTTGCTAATCTCTGGGTCGCCTCCCTGTCCCCTGTTGGAATTCTCAGTCCTTCCACCCCCCTCCCCTACAGGTGTCACCAAGACCTGCATTACATTGTTTTGTTTTAGGTAGAGCGGTTCCCGTTTTCACCGTTGGACCTGAGTGATACACCCAATAATATGCCAGGCACTTTGTCTTCACAGGTCTTAAGTGGTACAATATATTGTTCCCATTTTATAGAGCAGGAAGTTGAGGCTTCAAGGGCTAAATTACTTGCCCAAGGTAATATAGCAAGAATCCTATGTCATCAAGTCTAGGGCATTTTCCCTACACTTTAACATCCTTGGAACAGGAATACTTTCTATATGGACTTCACTGTGAAGTTTTCAGAAGATCGAGAAAGTTTAAGATTGCCCTCTGATAATCAGACTGTGATATTACCAGCAGAAATAAGTCATATTCAGAATGAGACATAGGTGAGGGCACTTCGTGACCACAGAGATGACTCCTGAGTGATTGCTGCTGCTTTTTTTTTTTTAATGTTTATTCATTTTTGAGAGAGAGAGAGACAGAGCATGAGCTGAGGGAAGGGCAGAGAGAGGGAGACATAGAATCTGAAGCCGGTTCCAGGCTCTAAGCTGTCAGCACAGGGCCCGATGCAGGGCTCGAACCCACGAACTGTGAGATCATGACCTGAGCCACAGTTGGACACCCAACCAACGGAGCTACCCAGGCGCCTTGCCCCTTCTTTCTTCTTCTTCTTCTTCTTTGCTGCTGCTGCTGCTGCTTCTTTTTAAAAATTTTTAATGTTTTATTTATTTTTGAGAGACAGAGTACAAGCCGGGGAGGTGTAGAGAGCTAAGGAGACACAGAATCAGAAGCAGGCTCCAAGCCCTGAGCTGTCATCATGGAACCCGACGCAGGGCTCGAACTCGTGAACCTCGAGATCATGTCCTGAGCCAAGGTCGGACACAACCAGCTGAGCCACCCAGGCGCCCCGTCCTGCTGCTTCCTTATCACAGATAACGTTAGCCCTACTTGCATCCTGTTTCCTAGATGAACGTTGTGCAGATACCCAATCTCTAGATTGCTCTTGCTTTTTGGCAGCATTCAATCGAGAACTGGTCCCCACCTCCCTAATTCCTCCACAGAACCATGGAACACAAGCCCCAATTTAAAGAGACTCACGCGAAGGTTTCCTCTAGGGTGCATTCTCCTTTTAAGCAGCAAGTTAAATAAACCTAACTTTTTTTTTTTGACGACAGTTATGCTCCTGATGGCTTTGACAAGCTTAGCCAATTTATTTTGCATACATTTACACACACACACACACACACACGAAGAGTAATATCAACATCTATTCAAAGTATCAGTAAGTCTGGAAGAGGTCTTGAACTATAAAATACAAGACACTGTGTCATAATTTGGCAGAGTTTTTTTTCTTTTAAATGTTTAATTTTTTTGAGAGAGAGACATTGAGCAGGGGATGGGCAGAGAGAGGGAGGGGGCCAGAGAGAATCCCAAGCAGGCTCCTTGCTGTCAAATGCAGAGCCTGAGGTGGGGCTCCGACTCACCAACTGTGAGATCACGACCTGAGCCAGAATCAAGAGTTGGACGCTTAACTGACTGAGCCACCCAGGCGCCCTTGGCAGTGTTTTTTTGGTAAGGATACATAAAATAATGTCTTGTCCTGCTGGCATGGTAGCTTAGATTTAATGAAACATGGTTTGTTGCAAAAGCAGGACTCAGCTCTGGCTCTTCCTGTCCCCTGTCCTTGCTCTTTCCATTATAGTTCTGTTCTGTTTCTCCGTGAACTTGAAGTACTTTTTTTTTTTTTTACTTTTTAATAAATATTTATCTCTGGGGGGGGAGGGGCGAGAGAGAGAGAATGAGAGAGAGAGACAGAGAGAGAGAGAGAGAGAATCCAAAGCAGGCTCCAGGCTCTGAGCGGTCAGCACAGGGCCCTATGCGGGCTGGAACCCCCGAACAGCAAGATCATGACCTGAGCCAAAGTCGGACGCTTAACCGATGAGCCACCTAGTCACCCCCTAGAGTATTTGTTAAATGAACAAAAGGGTAGATATTATTAGCTCCAATCTATACATGAAGAAATCGAATCTGAGAGAAATGAGTCCTTTGAGATCAAACAACTTGCAAGTCACAGAGCAATTCCATCCCATTGCAAAACCGGGGCTCTTTTCTGTCACACCTGCTGCTGAGCCAGCCCTCTCTGCGCCAAGCACTTGAGGGGGAGCTCCAGACCACCTTAGGTGGAATTCCAGTCCACTGGCTGCAGAGTCAGTGGCAGATAAGTGCTTGCTGAGGGATCTCGGTTGTGGAGATAGCCCCGTGCGGAGGAGAGAGAGTAGGCATTTCCCAGACAAGGATGGCTTGTAACTTGTCTTTTGAATTTGTGAATTTGAACTTTGTGAATTTGGCTTTGGGAGATGAGATTCCTAAAACAGGAAGGACAGCCTGGAGATAGGAGATATGGGAATGAATTGCCTGTTTCCAGCAATTCGCCGCTCCAGGCCACATAATGTCCCCTGGGCCAGAGGCCCACGCTGGGATGAAGCATTTCCTTCGGGTACAGCTTTGACTATTGGTGGTGGTGTTTTTTTTAAATTTTTTTTAATGTTTTTATTTATTCCTGAGAGAGAGACAGTGTGAGCAGGGGAAGGTCAGAGAGAGAGGGAGACACAATCTGAAACTGGCTCCAGGCTTTGAGCTGGCTGTTAGCACAGAGCCCGACGCGGGGCTCGAACCCACGAACCATGAGATCATGACCTGAGCTGAAGCTGGACGCCTAACCGACTGAGGCCCCCAGGTGCCCCTTGGTGGCGTTTTAAGACCTCAGCGCTGAGGTAGGGACAGTGAATGGAATGCTGCAGGAAATAAAGCTGCATGAAGCTCTGACTGTAGACAGGGCTGTTGAAGAGAGCGGACGTGTGGCTTTGCTCCCAACTTACTTGGCATTTCATAGCGGTCTTCAGCAAAAGGCATAATAAATATCCGTCCACGCTCTTCGGCTCAGGAATCCTATTGCCAAGAGTTACCCCGAAGTCATCCAAAAGAAGAAAAATAATGACCCAACACAGACATCATAGCAGCGTTCACCACTTGAACTACTCAATCCCTAAAACTCAGGACATTCTCACTCCTGGGTGAGATTTTACTCAGTTTTTGCAGGTAATCAGAGGTCCCCTTCTCTTGGGTCTTGAATCCTTTGGAACGCTCTACTACGAAAGTGGAGACAACACACGGTGATGATCTGTTTGCATGTCCCTGTCCCTTGCAGGCTGTGGCTCCTGGAGGGAAGGTCCATCTTTCTAGTTCCAGCATTGGCCCAGGGGCTGTGGTGTTAGCAGCAGCTTGGAGCCTGCACGTCAGGGCTCTTGCTGCAAAAATGTCAACTCAAAGTAGCTCAAACAAAATGGAGGATTTGTTGACTCTTGGATTTCAAGGAAGGGCTGAATGCCCGCTCGTGGGAAGAGCAGGTACATGGGCAGGCTTTGGGAATAACCGGACCCAGGTCATGAATGCCACTAGGACATTCTTTTCACCTCTGTTCTCTGCCTCTCTCTGTGTATCAGCTTTATTTTCTCCTTGTAGAGGGGCTTTTCCCACATAGCAGGTGATATGGCCGCTATTTCCATAGACAAGGCTCTCACTCTGTACATTTCAACCTCCTTTCCCTTCCACTGCCCACACGTGCTTCCGTGCCGGGCTCTGTGGGACACACTCATATCACCAAATGACTTCTGGCCCTGCACTTTGGTGCCAGAAAGTGAGCTGAATCAGCTTAGTGGCCAAAAGAATTTCTGGAAGCCATTCCTACTGAGGACAGCTATCAGTAACTATATAGGGAAGTGGCTCTGAACTATGTAAATCTATAGCGGTAAGCTGTCTTACTGAACTGCTGAACCATTACTGAACTCAGCAGTTGGAAAATGCCAACCACCTGGCCATCTCCGCTTGATCTGAGGGGAAGAACGGGAGAAAAGAAGGCAAAAACAAAAAACAAAGAAACCCCTCAGCCAATCAATGCAATACGACTTTTGGGGATGAATGAATAAAATAGTAAAATACTAGAAATAACCGCAATGTCTAACAAGAGGAACTGGCTAACAAATGATGGTGGGTTAGCACCAAAAAAAGAATAGATAATCCAGATTGTAACAATGTGGAAAAGCATTTATGAAATAATGCTAAGTGTGCAAACCAACAAACACTTATGCTATGATTATGCTGAAGCAAAAAATTGAACAACATTGATACAGATCAAAAGTAAACATGAGGGGGGCACATGGTGGCTCAGAGGGTTGAGCATCTAACTCTATTTTTTTTTTAATGTTTTATTTATTTCTGAGACAGAGAGAGAGAGACAGCGTGAGCAGTGGAGAGTCAGAGAGAGAGGGAGATATAGAATCTGAAGCAGGCTCCAGGCTCTGAGCTAGCTGTCAGCACAGAGCCCGATGCAGGGCTCGAACCCACGAGCTGTGAGATCATGACCTGAGCCAAAGTCGGACGCCCAACCGACTGAGCCACCCAGGTGCCCTGAGCATCTAACTCTTGATTCCAACTCAAGTCATGATCCTAGGGTGTTGGCATCAAGCCCTGTGTCGGATCTGCACTGAGTGTGGAGCCTGCTTAACATTCTCTCTGTCTCTCTTTGCCCCTTTTCCTCACTTGAGTTCTCTCTTTTTTTGCTAAAAAAAAAAAAAAGAAGTAAACATGAGAAATGGAAATAAATGTGTTATGATAACAGAATTATTGATGAAAATGTTCATAAACACATGCAAAATGTTGTTAAGTACCATAAGATTCACATGAAGATTAGAAATAATCTGTTTCTTAGGGGCGCCTTGGTGACTCAGTCAGTTGAGTGTCTGACTTCGGCTCAGGTCATGATCTCATGGTTCGGGATGAGCCCCACATCGGGCTGTGTGCTGACAGCTCAGAGCCTGGAGACTGCTTCAGATTCTGTGTTTCCCTCTCTCTGCCCCTCCCTTGCTTATGCTCTGCCTCTCTCTCTCAAAAATAAACATTAAAAAATATTTTTGAGACACCTGGGTGGCATAGTCGGCTGAACGTCCGGCTTCGGATTTTGCAGTTTGTGAGTTCGAGCCCCATGTAAGGCTCTGTGCTGACAGCTATCTCAGAGCCTGGAGCCTGTCTTCAGATTCTGTGTCTCCCTCTCTCTCGGACCCTCCCCTGCCCATGCTGCCTCTCTCTCTCTCAAAAAAAATAAATAAATAAATAAAATAAAGTTTTAAATGATCTATGTTTTAAAAATGTTTCACTTATTTTTGAGAGAGAGAGAGAAAGAGAGTCTGAGTGAGGGAGGGGGAGAGAGAGAGGGAGACAGAGGATCCTAAGCAGGCTCGGCGCTAACAGCGGTGAGCCCGACGTGAGGCTTGGACTCACAAACAGTGAGACCATGACCTGAGCCGAAGTTGGATGTTCTCAGCTAGCTCAGAGCCTGGAGCCTGCTTCAGATTCTGTGTCTCCCTCTCTCTCTGGCCCTCCCCTGCTCACGCTGTCTCTCTCTCAGAAAGAAATAAAAGCATTTTAAAAAATTAAAAAAAAAAAAGAATTGTAATTCCTACAAAAGAAAAAAGATCGCAGTGCAGCAGACATTAGACAAATGTCTCATAAGGCAGGAATGACAAGTATTTGGCCCAGTAGCTGTGGTAGATTGGCTTGTTTTCAACTATTCCACTCCCCCTGTAATAAGATTACACGCCCGACCCCGTTACCTTGAGACTTTTCAGTGCCTTTTACTAGGCAGTGAATGCTTCCCCATCCCACTGACTCTAGACTTGGCAACGTGACTCACCTTGGCTGACAGAGAGGGGTAGCATGAAGTACGCTATATCCTAACTGAGGCATTGTGGGTATTTGCATGCTGTGGTTTGGTCCCTCGTGTTGTGCCGTCCACATGAGAAGAGTCCAGGGAGATGCTGCCCCTTCAGCCTGGGTCCTGGAATGGGAGACACCCAAGGGCACTGGAGCCCAGCTGGCCCACGACAGGCACAGTTCACCCTCAGACCTGTGAGCAAGAAATAAATGCTTGCTATCATAAATGACTGTGTTTCCGGGTTTGTGACACAGCATTGCAACAGCACGCAAATACTGCAGACTTTGTGATCTCTTCCCGGCCCCCTGGTTAGTATTATTATTATTACTGTTTTTTAAATGTTTATTTTTGAGAGAGACAGAGACCGAGTGCAAGCAGGAAAGGGGCAGAGAGAGAGGGAGACAGAGAATCCGAAGCAGGCTCCAGGCTCTGAGCTGTCAGCACAGAGCCTGACGCGGGGCTTGAACTCATAGACCACGAGATCATGACCTGAGCCAAAGTCGGAGGCTCAACTGACTGAGCCACCCAGGCGCCCCAACTTTTTAAATGTTATATCGCTGAGGGTGGCATGAGGGGGACAAACTTTCTTGGTTTGCCTGAGTGACAAAGAGGTTTCCTGCAATGCGGGACATTCCGGTTATTAAAAATAGCTTTATTGAGTGGTGCCTGCTTGGCTCAGTAGGAGGAGTATGTGATTCTTGGTCTCGGGGTCGTGAGTTTGAGCCCCTTGTTGGGTGTACTTAATAATAACATCTTGAGGTGCCTGAGTGGGTCAATCAGATGAGCATCTGACTCTTGATTTGGGCTCAGGTCATGATATTACAGTTTGTGAGATTGAGCCCCGTGTTGGGCTCTGTGCTGACAGTGAGGAGCCTGCTTGGGGTTCTCTCTCCCTCTCTCTCTGCCCCTCCCCCTGCTCTCTTTCTTTCTCTCTTAAAATAAATAAACTTTTAAAAATCTTAAAAATTGCTTTGTTGAGATATAATTTACATTCAATACAATTCACTCATCTAAAGTGTACAATTCCATGTACAATCTACATCCCTACAGTGTGATTTCAGAACATTTCTGTTCCTCCTAANCTTACTCTCTCTACGTATTTGCATATTCTGGGCATTTCATATAAAGAGAATCATACAGTATTGGCCTTTTGTGATTTACTTTTCGTGTGTGTGTGTGATTGGCTTTTAAATAGCAAAATGTTTTCTGAGTTCATTCCTGTAACGTGTATCAATACATTTTTAATGTTAATTTTATTATTACTTTTGAGAGAGAGAGACAAAGCATGAGCGGAGAAGGGACAGAGAGAGAGAAGGAGACACAGAATCTGAAACAGGCTCCAGGTTCTGAGCTGTCAGCACAGAGCCCAATGTGGGGCTCGAACTCAGGAACCGTGAGTTCATGACCTGAGCCGAAGCCAGACGCTTAACCGACTGAACCACCCAGGCGCCCCAGTACTTCCTTTCTTATTTTTTGCTGGGCAATATTCAGTTGGATGTACATACCACCTTTTGTTTGATGATGGACATTTGAGTTGCTTCCACCTTTTGGCTATGGTGAATAGCACGGCTATGAACATATATACACAAGTTTTTATTTGGACGTCTGTTTTCAGTTCTTTTGGGTATAAACCTGGGAGTGGAATTGCTGGGTCATACGCTAGGTATATGTCAAACTTTTTGAGAAATCGCCAAGATGTGTTTCCACAGTGACTCCGCCTGTCATTCCCACCAGCAATGCAGGAGAGATCTGATTTCTCCACAACCTTGCCCACACTTGTTATTGTCCATTGTTTATAGTATAGCTATCCTACCAGCTGTGTGGGATATCACAGTGGTTTGATTTGCATTGCCTTAATGACTAATGATGCTAAACATTTTTTAAAGGTGAATTCTACCTCCCTCCCACCCCCCACGTAGGGCTCGAACTCATGACTCTAAGATCGAGAGTTGCGTGTTCTACTGACTGAGTCAGTCGGGCACCCCTAATGTCTTTTCATGATTGTATATCTTCTTTGGAAAAATGCCTATTCAAATCCTCGACTCGTTTTTAAATTGGGTTTCTTAGTCTTTGTACTGTTGAGTTGTAAGAGTTCACTATATATTCTGGATACTAGACCCTTAGCTCATATGAGATTTGTAAATATTTTCTATTCTGTGGGTTTTCCTTCTATTCTCTCTCCCTCTCTTTTATATTTCTTTTATTAAAAAGGGTTTATTTATTTATTTTGAGAGAGACAGAGGGCACAGGCATGTGTGTAAGCTGGGGAGGGGCGGGGAGAGAGAGAGAGAGAGAGGGAATCCCAAGCAGGCTCTGCACCGGCAGCACAGAGCCCAGTGTGGGGCGCCAGCTCCCAAACCATGATCATGACCTGAGGCGAAATCAAGAGTCAGACGCCCAACTGACTGAGCCACCCAGGAGCCCCTTCCTTCTACTCTCTCTCTCTCTCTCTTTTTTTTTTTTAATATTTTTATTTATTTCTAGGAGAGAGAGCGAGAGACAGC
>NW_027529432.1:1044495-1079239 GCF_008692635.1 Crocuta crocuta | reverse complement strand
ATGGGAGCATGACCTAAGCGAAAGTCGGACGCTCAACCGACTAAGCCACCCAGGCGCCGCTTTTTATTTATTTATTTATTTATTTATTTATTTATTTTTTATTTTATTTTATTTTTTATTTTTTTAAAATATTTTTTATTTTTTTATCCTTCTACTCTCTTAAAGGTATCGTTTGCAGCACAATGTTTTTAATTTGATGTAAGCCAATGTATCTGTTTTCCCCTTGGTCCATTGTGCTTTTGGTGGTCTATCTACCTACCCTTGATCATGGCAGACGTCTCTAAGCAGTTTTGGTTTTCATTCTCACTGAACTTGGATGCCACCTACACTGAAATTTCCCTTGACATTGTTCTGTAGGCCTTGTAGTGGTAAAATCCCAAGCTCTGGAGACAATCTGTGTGGGTTCAAATCCCCACTAGTGCTACCGCTTACTGATGGTGCTCCTTAGTGACTTCAGGGTTACTTACTGAGTGAGCAGAATGCTGGATGTGGGTGAGAGAAATCAAGAAGGGGATAGATAGATGAGGAAGATAATGGATATGACTTATTCCATGAATCCTCTTATAATGGACTGGATTGAATGGAGTGGAGCTGAGAATTCTGGAAGCAGACTTTCCAGGAACTCTCTTTTGCATTACTTCAAATCTTCTCAGTCATACCTTGTTTCCAAGCTAAACCAGTTTTTAAAAACATTTTTTTTAATGTTTATTTTTGAGAGACAGAGACAGAGCGTGGGTGGGGGAGGGGCAGAGGGAGAGGGAGACAGAATCCGAAGTAGGCTCCGGGCTCTGAGCTGTCCACACAGAGCCCAACGTGGGGCTCGAACTCACAAACCACGAGATCATGACCTGAGTCCAAGTTGGACGCTCAACCGACTAAGCCACGCAGGTGCCCCGAGCTACAACCATGTTATGCAGGCTTTGTTAACTTCATGTGGGCACTGTCTGATTGCCCCTTGCCTGCACCTTCTTCTACTTTTTGCTCTGGGGTTTCTCTGATACCTCAGTGTGGGACACTTGTGGGACCTTACTCAGGCCTGACACATGTGCATCCTAAAAATGGGTGGTCTACGGAAGCATCATTGACCAATAGGGTCACGGGCCAATGAGAGCTGATGACCAAATAACGTACTTATTCATCTCTCATTCTGTTTCCCCAAAGGATACCAAAGACGGGGTGAAGAATGCCGAATGGGTGTAAACAATAGCTGTCCACTCTTTCCACAAGATCAGAATCTTTAGAAGGATTCTAGGAACCTATATTGGTAAGAAGCCCTATAGGTGATTCCTATGCTTACAAAAAGTTTACAGAACACTGAATTAGGCCATTTTCAGAAGGAATTTACATTATGAAGGGAGCAAAGATTATAATTCTGGCTCACTTGAACCTTCCTTTGTATCTACACAGAAAAGTATTATATGACTTGAGACTTTGTTCCATCTTCATCTTCATGGATGATTCTCTTCTGACTGCTTTTCAGTCCTGCGTGTGTTCATGAACTTCCTTCTCAGTCTCTGAGTAAGACAACTTCTTTCTTCCTAAGGAAGACTCCACCCCTTTCCACGGGAGGAGATTCTGCTTCTGTGTTCCTTCCTGCATCCTGTTGTCTAGAGCGGGTCCTGGGCTTCAGCTGGAAGGTCACTGATGCCCACTTCCTGCCAGGCCAGCAAGCTCTGGGTGATGAATGGCCTCTGGCTCCCAGAGCAGAGCTGAGTGTGGTGAACCCACCAGTTTAACTCATTTGGAAGAGTGAAAGCTGCAGAGCCCGCTGGTTCCTTTGTTGGGTTTCTTCTTAAGTAAGCACATCTTTCAACCCCCACTCTTGAAGTTTCTGGAGGCAGTAAGTATAAATATGTATCTAAAAAGGCACCTCCCACACCCATTTGCATGGCTCTCAACTTATCTTTTCAGATAAAATTCCTTCCTCCATTGCCTGGGTCCATCATAAATCCATGCCTACTTTAAAAAAAAATTTATTTACTGTGAGAGAGAGAGAGTGCATGCACATTCGCACAAGTGGGGGAAGGGCAAGAGAGAGAGGGAGAGAAAGAATCCCAAGCAGGCTCTGTGCTGTCAGAGTGGAGCCCAATGGGCTCAATCTCATAAACCCTGAGATCATGACTTGAGCCGATATCAAGAGTTGGATGCTCAACCAACTGAGCCACCTAGGTGCCTCAATCCATATCTACATTTTTTAAATGTTTATTTATTTTTGAGAGAGATAGCAAGCAGGGGAGGGATAGAGGATCCAAAGTGGGCTCTGCGCTGACAGCAGCAAGCCTGATGTGAGGCTGAACACACAAACTGTGAGATCAGGACCTGAGCCGAAGTCAGACGCTCAGTCAATTGAGCCACTTATGTGCTCCCATACCTACCTTCTTAAAAGACTTTTTTATGTTTATTTTTTTAATGTGTACTTATTGTGGAGAGAGAGAGGGAGAGAGAGAGAGAGACAGAACCTGAGCTGGGGAGGGGCAGAGAGAGACACACACAGAATCCAAAGCGGGCTTCAGGCTCTGAGCTGTCAGCACAGAGCCCAACACGGGGCTCGAACTCATGAACCATGAGATCATGACCTGCGCCGAAGTCTGACACTTAACTGACCGACCCATCCAGGCGCCCTGCCCACATACCTGCTTTTATTGGCTGCTTGGTTTATTGTCCAGGGAGTGGTACCAGCACTCATTAAAGTCTTTTGATTTACAGTCTACCTCTGATCAAGTTGATAGTGATGGGGTTTGGGGATTCGAGGACCAATATAACATAGTGGATCTGGTTTTGGCCTGGGGCGGAGGAATGGGCTCCACAATTTCTGTAAGAGGGACCATGTTTTTCTCTTGCTTAAAACCCATCTATGGTCCCCAGTTACCCCAGGATAAAGTCCAAACTTACCAGCCTTACATTCAAGTCTTTCGTGATTCCGTCCCTGCTTGTTTCCTGTATCATTCAGGACTTTTCAATCGCAGACGATAGAAACCAAATGCAAACTGGGTCAAGTGAAAGAGAGAGGCATTAGCCCAGGTGTCAGAAAAGCCCTGAGCTACACTGACTTCATTTTTTTTTTTTAATTTTTTAATGTTTTATTTATTTCTAGGAGAGAGAGAGAGAGACAGCGTGAGCAGGGGAGGGTCAGAGAGAGAGGGAGTCACAGACTGAAACAGGCTCCAGGCGCTGAGCTGGCAGTCAGCACAGAGCCCGACGCGGGGCTCGAACCCACGAACCGCGAGATCATGACCTGAGCGAAAGTCGGACGCTTAACCGACTAAGCCACCCAGGCGCCCCATACACTGACTTCAGGCATCGCTGGATTCAGGAGCACACATGATATTTTCAGGAATGTCATTTCTCTCCATCTCCAGGTTCGATCTTCTGCATTGGGTTGGTTTTTAGGCAGAATCCACTATGTGGTGGCAAAGAGGAACATCATAATTGATGTGGAGAACAAGGGCAAAAGCAAAAGAAATTGAGCTTCCTTACAACTGCAGCCCACTGACAAGTACTGAGACAGGAAGAGTGACCTTCCTCAAGGAGCTTAGCTGCCTCAATGTTAATACGTTGCTCGAGGCAAAAGGCAACGTAGTTTGACATTAGCCTGACTTCCAGGATCCTGTAAAAAAATCCTTTTGAAACTTCTTTATCTCTATCCCCACCCCCAAAGATATATGTTAGCAATCATCCTCTAAACATATGGCCCGCTGATATACATCTGAAGGGCCTCATGACTGAGAGTTTACTAGACTGTGGTAAAGGACCTGTTCCTAACACCAGCTAGCCCCTCTAGGTTCTGGAAACCTGGCTTCCAAATTCCTTAGAGGTTTATGCAATTTCTAACCCCCTCCCAACTTGGAAGTATATAATCAGTTGCTCTTCACAACCCCAGTGCAGCTCTTTCTGCCCACGGGTCCTGTCCATGCGCCTTAATAAGACCATCCTTTCTGTACCAAGGACGTCTCAAGAATCCTCTCTTGACTGTTCACTCCCTGACCCCAACATTTCACATCATTCTGGCACCCAATGTGCAGACTGTCTTCTCCTCTGGACTCCCGGGCTCAGTGCAAACTTGGTGACTACTTTCTCTTCTTTTCCTTTACTTTCATTTCAGGGGCTTTTCAAAGAGTGTGGTCTTATTGGAACACTTTCTTGTCGATTGTTCGGGCTGCAGTCCTATAGCTGTGGCCTGCTCTATGGGAGGGAAAGAGCCTGCCTTTTGGCTGGAAGTTAGTACCGTGTCCAGAATGGAAATAAGACCCAGAAACTTGATGTCCTCTCTTTATTCTGTCCTTATACAAAGCTGTCTGTCTTGGGCATGGGACAGCCACCTAAGTCACCAGGATGGCTGCCAGTCTTAAAGGACTCCTGTGTGAGCTATCCCCCTCATTGGTCTAATGTGATTCCCCTTGACACTCTTGGTCTAGTTGCTTCTGGCTTCGAGACCTCTGCTTAGAGCCAGCCAGAACCAGTACCCGACTGAATTAAAATCCAACTGGGGATAATTTCCTAGGGAAGTTGGCCCATCAAGACCACATGTGTTAGAATGTTGCTTCGACCATGATTCATTTCTCTTTTCCGTCAATGGCCCCTACTAACTACTTAAATCACAAAATTGGGTAATTTTCCTTTGTAAACCTTTTCAAGTGTTTTCCATGGGTTAAAACCGGCAGGTTCTTCACCCATGACACAGCACAGTATTCCTTTTCTTTTCTTTTTTTATAGTTTATTTTTGAGTCAGAGAGAGACAGAGCATGAGCAGGGGAGGGGCAGAGAGAGAGGGAGACACAGAATCTGAAACAGGCTCCAGGCTCTGAGCTGCCAGCACAGAACCCAACGTTCTGTGAGATCGTGACCTGAGCCAAAGTTGGGACGCTTAACTGACTGGGCCACCCAGGTGCCCCCATAGCACAGTATTTCAGTCCACACACCAGCACCCATGTGTAGCCCAGGGCGCAATGGGGAAGCAGGGGTGTGCTGGCAATCCTTCCTATGGGGGCTTTATGGCAGGCAGGGCGGTGATCAATAGTGATTTCGTTTGAGGGAAGCTTTGGGTCGCTTTGACACCAGGAGCCTCTGATATATCCTGCACGTGGGACGCCACCCCAGAGTCAGGGCGAGTTTTCTTGATAATAGATCTCTAGGCTTCTTCTTTGGTTCTCAAGGACCCTCCCTTGGGATGCCTTTTAACCCACTGGAAATAATTCGGATTGTAAAAGTTAAAAAGTCTGATCTTCCGTAACACTGCATGGCCTTAGTATGATCTATCAGTCAGATCTCTCCTGCAGGAAAGAGGGCAAATGGACCGAGGTACCCGATGTCCAGGGCTTCATGGCCCTAAAACATGACCTCGACCTAAAGTCCCCTTCCAAAATGTGTTTGCCCACAAACCGGGCCGATAAACTCCCTCCTGACATATTGGATGATAATAATAAGCCTCCTCCTGATAGAACCCAGGTTGCTGGAGGAAACACGGGCCCTCATTTGGGGGCCAAACAAAGAGGGCACTGACCCTCTTTCACTGTTCCTCCTCCTAATAGATGTGGGGGCTTCTCCTGGGTTAGTGACTATGATAATTGGAGCCAACTGTGGTTAGTCTACCTCGGGCCAGGGACTTTAAGGAGTATTCCCAAGCAGCTGCTAAAACTCCCTTTGTTTCAGGAAAGTTCCCTCTGTTCTCTGGCCCATCATGGACTGCCTAATTCCATTTGTTGAGGGACAAAAACAAATGTGTCATCTGCTCATCTGTTCGAGCTGACAAACTTTAGAACAGGAATCCTCTTTCTCTGCCCTCTGGCAGCACCTCGAATCTTCTGCCTCCTCCTCCCCCTCCCCTTGTTTCAGCACTCTTTGGGCGATGCCTGCGTAACTGGCTCCTATATCATCCTTGGTGCCTCTGGCACCCTCAGCTCTTGCTCCTTCTTCTCTCACTGTCAAGGAGCAAAGACGGATTTACACCACCCACTTCAGATCTCCCCACTGGTGTCCCAGGTCAAAACTGACAATGGGGAACAAACTGATTGACTTTTTTTTTTTAAATATTTTTATTTTATTTCTAGGAGAGAGAGAGAGAGAGAGAGAGGGAGACACAGACTCCGAAATAGGCTCCAGGCTCTGAGCTGGCAGTCAGCACAGAGCCCGACGCAGGGCTTGAACCCACGAACCGCGAGATCATGACCTAAGCGAAAGTCGGATGCTCAACCGACTAAGCCACCCAGGCGCCCCAAACTGATTGACTTTTAAGTGGACCTAGGGGGAACATAATTTGGCACTTAAACTAATTTAAATTTGTTGGTTTAATTCAGATAGACATGTCTTTAGAGTTACCAGCATTACATACGAAATTTTTATTCTACCCTGGCTTACTGAAGGTCAAATAAGCTCGTGTTATCTCTGTTGCAATTTGTCACCAAAACGATGACTTAAAATGATGGTTGACTTAGTTCGTCTTAAAGCTTTCCTGGGTAATTGTTAAGATAGTCTTTGGTAACCTGAAGCTTTGCTTGGATGATAAATTTAATTGAATTCATTGGACATATAAGTCTTTTCCAAAGGAGATAAAATACTAAAACATTGATCACTGAACATAAGGTTTATCTGCTTTTGATGTCTTATTGCATAGAAAGTAAGGACATTTGAGCTTTTTGGAAAACATGCTCGGTGCTTAATTGCTTCATAAATTTGCCATCCCAAAGAATTCTGGTGTAACAGTTTACTATTGGCTACTACTTAGTATTCACTGGAGACTAAGTTTTCTAAGAGTTAAAATTCTGCTAAATGTAATTAAGACTGATGGAAATTAGGGAAGCAACTCTGTATGTAGGAAAGTAGAAAATGTGTGAGAAAGATGCAAGGAATGGGAATACATTTTTATCTTATAATTTTTAAAATTTAAATGTTTAAGTTAATATACAGTGGAATATTGGTTTCAAAAGTAGAATTCAGTGATTCATTACTTACATACAACACCCAGTGCTCATCACAAGAGGTGCCCTTCTTAGTACCCATCCCCTATCTAGCCCATCTCCCACCCACCTCCCCTCCATCAACCCTCAATTTGTTTTCTATCATTAAAACTCTCTTGCGGTTTGTTTCCCTTCCTTCTCTCCCCCACTATATGTTCATCTGTTTTTTTTCTTAAATGCCACATATGAGTGAAATCATATGATATTTATCTTTCTCTGATTGACTTATTTCACTTAGCATGATGCATTCTGGCTCTATCCACATCATTGCAAATGGCAAGATTTCATTCTTTTTGATGGCTGAGTATATATATATATATATATATATATATATATATATATACCACTTCTTCTTATATGCATTCATCAGCTGATGGACATTTGGGCTCTCTCCATAGTTTGACTATTGTTGATAATATCCTCTAAACATTGGGGTGCATGTATCCCTTCAAAACTGTATTTTTGTATTCTTTGGATAAATACCTAGTACTGCAATTGCTGGATCATAGGGTAGATCATTAGTTTTTTGAGGAAACTCCGTACTGTTCTCCACAGTGGGTTCATTAGTTGGCATTCCTACCAACAGTGCAAGAGAGTTCTCTTTTCTCTGCATCCCCACCAATATCTGTTGTTTTTTATATTAATTTTAGCCATTCTAACAGGTGTGAGGTGGTATCTCATCGTGGTTTTGATTTAGTTCCCTGATGATGACTGATGTTGAGCATCTTTTTATGTGTTTGTTAGCCATCTGGATGTCTTCTTTGGAAAAGTGTCTATTTATGTCTTCCGACCATTTCTTAACTGTTTATTTTTTTGGGCTGTTAAATTTGATAAGTTCTTATAGATTTTGGATACTAACCATTTATCAGATATGTCATTTGCAAATATCCACTCCCATTCCATAGGCTGCCTTTTAGTTTTGTTGATTGTTTCCTTCACCGTGCAGAGGGTTTTTTTTTTTAAGTTTATTTGTTTATTTTGAGAGAGAGAGACAGCAGGAGAGGGCAGAGAGAAAGGGAGAGAAAGAATCCCAAGTGGTTCCACTCTGTCAGCACAGAGCCCATTGAAGGGCTCAATCCCAGGAACTGCGATATCATGACCTGAGCCGAGATAAAGAGTCAGACGCTGAACGAGTTGAGCTACCCAGGCACTCCCAGAGGTTTTCATCTTGACAAGGTCCCAATAGCTCATGTTTGCTTTTGTTTCCCTTGCCTTCCATGATATGTTTAGTAAGAAGTTGCTCCAGCCTAGGTCAAGGAGATTGCTGCCTGTGTTCTCCTCTAAGATTTTGATGGTTTCCTGTCTCACATTTAGGTCTTTCATCCATTTTGAATTTATTTTTGTGTATGGTATAAGAAAGTGGTCCAGTTTCATTCTTCTGCATGTTGATGTCCAGTTTTCCCAACTCCGTTTGTTGAAGAAACTGTCTTTTTTCCATTGGGTATTCTTTTCTGCTTTGTCGAAGATTAGTTGACCATATAGTTGTAAGTCTACTTCTAGGGTTTCTATTGGGAATAAATTGTTGTTGAAGAAAAAAGAAAGTAATTTTGTCCTACAATGAGGCTGGTTGTTTGGAGAGAAATGGCTTGGGGGCAAAATCTGAGTGCAAAAGCCAATTGTAGAAGTTTTGTGAAGGGAAATCATTGGAAAGGAATTTTATGTATGGTCAGGATGGACTAAAGTTGACATAAATGGATTTTATTTATTTATTTATTGACACTGCGGGGGCGGGGGGAGGAGAGAGAGAATGAGCGGGGCAGGAGTAGAAATAGAAGGAGAGAGAGAGAGTCTTAAACAGGCTCCACTCCCAGTGTGGAGCCCGACTTGGGACTCCATCTCATGACTGTGAGATCATGACCTGAGCCGAAATCAAGAATGGAAAGCTTAACCAACGGAGCCATCCAGGCACCTCAAAATAAATGGATTTTAAAAATAAACTGGTATAGGTGCGCCTGGGTAGCTCAGTCGGTTGAACATCTGATTCTTGATTTTGGCTCAGGTCATGATCCCAGGGTAGTGGGATTGAGCCTTGTGTCGGGCTCTGTACTGAGCATGGAACCTGCCTAAGATGCTTTCTCTCCCCTTGGGCCTCTCTCCCCCACTGGTGCACTCTCTCTTTCAATATAAAAAAAATACACTGGTATAAGATTAAAATTCTGCTTTCTCGGGGCACCTGGGTGGCTTAGTCGGTTAAGCGTCCGACTTTCGCTTAGGTCGTGATCTCGCGGTTTGTGGGTTCGAGCCCCGCGTCGGGCTCTGTGCTGACTGCCAGCTCAGAGCCTGGAGCCTGTTTCAGAGTCTGTGACTCCCTCTCTCTCTGACCCTCCCCTGCTCACGCTGTCTCTCTCTCTCTGTCCTAGAAATAAATAAAAAACATTAAAAAAATAAAATTCTGCTTTCTCTCTATTAAAAAGACAATGTTTTCTTGGATTATTTGTCTGCCCTTGATAAGAAAATGTAAATAAAGTTGTTTTCTCTTTGCGTGGAAAAACCAGTTTCTAAGTTTGTGTCACAGAAATAACTGAGTTTCCTTGTCAGTTACATCGTAATAAACTCTCATATCAGATCGTTAGCAATGTCCACTTCTAAGAATTTTTTTGTCATTTATAGTTATTGTTCTGATGCTCTTGCAAAATGAGTTTGACTTTCAAGGAGATTCATAAGAAGGGCTTTTGACAAATACAGTCTCATTTTTTTATGAGACTAAAATAGGTAAGAATTTCCAGAACTAAAAAGCTGCATTCAAGCTGAACAAGAATTAGTAGCATGGGACATTGAGGAAGATGCTTATAGTTTTGTAACTCTTGTTTGAAACATTGCTGGTTCTCTAACGTTTGCTTTCCAGATTAAGGAAATTTTCTCTTTTCTCTCTTTTTTTTTTTAATTTTTAAAATGTTTTTTATTTATTTCTGAGAGAGAGAGAAAGCATGAGCAGGGGAGGATCAGAGAGAGAGGGAGACACAGAAGCTGAAGCAGGCTCCAGACTCTGAGCTAGCTGTCAGCACAGAGCCCGACGCGGGGCTTGAACCCACGAACCATGAGATCATGACCTGAGTCGAAGTTGGACGTTTAACTGCCTGAGCCACTCAGGCACCCCAAGGAAATTTTCTCTTAAGATATCGAAGACTTACAGAAATATGTTAAAATATTCATTTATAAATGAATTGAAGCTTTTAACTCTCCTCTCTATCTGAACCTTCTGGAATTCAGAAAAGCCTCAGTGAGTATTCTTTTTTCCATGGCAACCATAGTTATTGATGTAAGTTCAATAAGAATTTGTTCTTGTAACAGGATGCCATTGGAAACATTGGTTATTTTACCAAGGCTTTGACTGGAATGTTATCATGCATTGACTCAGATATGACCAAACAGCTTTAAGGAATTAAGGTTGACTAAGCTTATGGAACCAATAAATCCCTCTGGAAATGCTGGCCTGATACCTTGCTTACAAGAGTTTCCAGCACCCTTACCAGGTGAATAACAAATGTCACTTCCTGGTAGGTGCAGGAACCTCAGGATATTTTGGGGACCTCGAGAAGAGAAATTCACCCAAATCTACAAGTATTGTAGGCATGTCTCATGGCAAGTACTTGGCTTGGCTTCTGGCCTAGAGGAGCTACTAAAAGTTCAATCTAGTTTTCTTATGAAAAGTTCTAGCAAAGCAGATTTTTTAAAAAAATTTTTTAATGTTTTATTTTTTTTTTTGAGAGAGAGAGATAGAGACAGCATGAGCAGGAGAGAGGATCAGAGAAAGAGGGAGATACAGAATCTGAAGCAGGCTGCAGGCTCTGAGCTGTCAGCACAGAACCCGATGCGGGGCTCAAACCCAGGAACCTTGAGATCATGACCTGAGCCGAAGTCGGACGCTTAACCAACTGAGCCACACAGGCACCCCTAGCAAAGCAGGTTTTTAATTTTTTTTCAATTATTTACTTATTTATTTCTAGGAGAGAGAGAGAGAGACAGCGTGAGCAGGGGAAGGTCAGAGAGAGAGGGAGTCACAGACTGAAACAGGCTCCAGGCTCTGAGCTGGCAGTCAGCACAGAGCCCGACGCGGGGCTCGAACCCATGAACCGCGAGATCATGACCTAAGCGAAAGTCGGACACTTAACCGACTAAGCCACCCAGGCGCCCCTAGCAAAGCAGGTTTTTAAAAGAACTATATGACCAATCACTATTCTTGTTGAGCTGATGTAAATAATTAGGCCAAGTTTGTTAAATTTGGACTTGTTTTGCAAACAAATTAGTCTTCATTTGTCTGTCTCTGGAAACAAGGGTGATTATAAGGAGAATAAACCTAAACCTTTCTTTCTTTCCTTCCTTCTTTCTTTCCTCTCTCTCTCTCTCTCTCTCTTTCTTTCGGCTTCACGCCCAGTGTAGAATCCAACATGGGGCTTGAACTCACAAAACTGAGATCAAGATCTGAGTTGAAATCAAGAGTCAGATGTCTAATGGACTGAGCCATCCAGGTGCCCTGAAAAATTATGTTTCAATAACACACCTTTGCAAATGCTAAATTCTAGTTCTGATTGTCTTTGAATGTTTGTTGTTTGCCTAAGCTAGACAACTTGAAGCAAACTTCAGAGAAATTGCCACCATAGCTCATGTATGGACAGTCTTCATGCTTGTTATTCTCTGGGAATGATGACAGGCCCCCAGGGGCATATGATTATTCAGTAGCTGGAAAATGGGATGAATTCCCCAACAACTGTATAACTCTACTATGGCCTCGACCAATTCTGTGTGTCTGGGGTGACAAAATCACTCCTTAAAAGCCAGAGTTAAAACCCTGCACCATGGGGTTAACTATGACTTGTGGAGATAACGAACGGCCCCACTTTCCCTATAATTGGATTAGATGATGCACTTAGGAATGCCCTTATCTCCTGAGACAAGTCATCTCTCAACTGCCAGTGATTCCTTGTAATTAGGATATTGTTAAAGCTAGACCTCAGAGAGAGAGGGCTTCTTCTTCTTTTTTTTCTTAAGGGCTTATTTATTTTTGAAAGAGAGAGAGAAAGAAAGAGAGGGGGGTCACAGGGGGGTGGGGATAGAGGTTCTGAAGCAGCAAGCCTTATGAGGGGCTCAAACTCACCAACCCTGAGATCATGACCTGAGCTGAAGTCTGCTCAACCAACTGAGCCACTCACATGCCCTAACGAGAGAGGACTTCCTGATGGTTTTATCCCTTAGCCATATTTGTCCTAGGAGCCATTTCTATTGATGTAATTGCAAACAGAGGCTTTAGCCAAGCATACAGCGGCCATCTTTATCCAGACCCAGCTTAGAGTCACCCACAAATTTAAAAGGTGGCTCTCCAAAACCAAATGGTCCTTAATATCCTGACTGTGGCTCAAGGAGGACCAGAATCAGCCAGCTGGCTCCTAACAGGACCCAATGGCTATGTGGCTGGAACCTGTGGCCATGGCTGCCCCCAGGCTGGATAGATCACCCTACTCTGGGTTTTGGCTGCATGCACAGTTGCATTATTAAAACCATTACCAACCCAGCCAACCTTCCAAATTTAACATAACGGTGGACACATTCTGTGTTTCGTTGGTATGACCTCCTAACATCCACCTGTATTTCCTCTTTAAGACTGGAGGATGTCGTTCAGCGCATGGAAACTCTTAATAAGTACACGGTCAAAGTCCTAAATGACACTCAAAATAGCATTTCCCTATTAAACGCTGAAGTAACACAAATGTGGGAAACAGTTTTACAAAATAGAATGGCATTAGATGTTTTCACTGCTGTACAAGGCGGAACTTGTGCTCTCATAAAACCAGAATGCTGTGTATACATTCCAGATTACCACGGAAATGTTTCTGGGTTTCTAACTGACATGAATACTTCAACTGGCACTTTAAATGATCCCTCTCTTTCCTTTAATGATTGGTTAAATTCTTGGAATGGAGGAAGATTTTTGTTAACGATCAAAGGACTCTTATTTGGGCTTCTTTTTCTTTTTGTTATTCTAATCATGTTTTGCTATTTTCCTTCATGCCTTTCCACCTGGTGCCATGACTCCTTCACTGCCATAACTTCAAGCCAACAGATGTTCCTTTCCACTCAGGAAGATCCATACTTTCTGCCTTTTGTAACTCCTATATATATAGAAGTCGCCAACTGACCAATGTTGAGCCATAGGAAGGGACGTGTCTACACCCCTATTCAGCAGTAAGAAGTTACAGAAGATGAGACCTTCCACCCTCAGCAGCCTTAAAGGTTTAAGGGTCAAAAACGTTCATTGGGGAATGATGTGGAGAAGAAAGGCAAAAGAAAAAGAAATTAAACTTCCTTACAACTTACAGGCCATTGACAAGTAGTTGAGTCAGGCAGAGTGACCTTCCTCTGGGAGTTTAACTGCCTCAATGTTCATAATTTGTTAGAGGCATAAGTCAGTCCTGGCTTGACATTAGCTGAAACTCCAGGATTCTGTAAAGAAAATCCCTTTGGAAACTTCCTTTATCTCTACCCACCCCTCTACCCCAAGATATGTGTTAGCAATCATTCTCCAAATATAGGGCCCACTGATAGACATCTGAAGGGCCTCATGACTAAGAGTTTACTAGACAGTAAATGACCCCTCAAGGTCCAAGAAACCTTGCTTCCTAATTCTTTAGAGACTTACACTATCCCTAACCCTCTCCCAGTCACTCCTCATGACCCCAGTGCAGCTCTCTCTGCCCATGAGTTCTGTCCTCCATGCTTTAATAAAACCACCCTTTTCGCACCAAAGATGTCTCAAGAATTCTTTCTTGACTGTCTGCTCCCAGATGCCAACATTTCACATAAAAAAAAATTTTTTTTAATGTTTTATTTATTTCTGAGAGAGAGAGAGAGACAGCATGAGCAGGGGGGGGTCAGAGAGAGACACACACAGAATCTGAAACAGGCTCCAGGCTCTGAGCTGGCATTCAGCATAGAGCCCAAAGCGGGGCTCGAACCCACGAACCGTCAGATCATGACCTGAGCCAAAGTCGGACGCTTAACCGACTGAGCCACTCAGGCGCCCCCAGCATTTCACATCAATAGCCACCTCAGGTTTATAATCTGGTAGTTCAGCAAGCTCAACAGAGAGTAAATACATCTTTTCCAGTAAATTCCAGAAAAGTTAAGAGGATGCCTCTCATTCGTGAGACAAGACGTACACCCATCCTTGAACCATCACTGTGACTCTTACATCTCATTTGAACTACGTTTTTGAGAGTCATGTATGGGAGTTTCCAAAGTACTTGTGGGATGGTATTATTATAGAAGAAGGATGTAGCATACACCACCACCTATCTCTCAAATAGC
Organism: Crocuta crocuta; assembly: GCF_008692635.1. Lineage (NCBI taxonomy): Eukaryota > Metazoa > Chordata > Mammalia > Carnivora > Hyaenidae > Crocuta > Crocuta crocuta. Next base: position 1,064,984 of record NW_027529432.1, on the reverse strand, counting down.
TATATCCCTCTTTTTCCTTGCTAACAGGGTATAAATTCTATTCAGCAGCCATGTGCTAAAGGAAGGACAGCCCTTTGCTAAAGCCTCAGATGAACTGTAATTGGTCTAACCCGAGCACCAGAATCCTATTTCTTTTGTAGTTTATGGTTTATGGGTTGCATGTGACGAGGCTCTAGCCAATGAGATGCTAAGGGACAGTCTGCTGGAAGGTTCTTGGAAGGGTTTTCCTCCCTAAGAAAATGGTATTGTCATGTGAGGATGGGCAGCTCTAAAGCTATGGCAGCCATCTTGAAACAGAGATCCACAGAAGAGCTAACCTGTCAACCTGCCTTTATTGAGAAGTTGAATTATCCTCCCTTAGTGCTCCATTTTGAGACTTTCCTAAAAAACAACAACCCATACACATAACATTAAATTCACCATTTCAACCATTTTTAAGTTATTTTTAAAAACATTTATTTATTATTGAGAAACAGAGAAAGACAGAGCATGAGTGGGGGAGGGGCAGAGAGAAGGGGAGACACAGAATTGGAAGCAGGCTCCAGGCTCTGAGCTGTCAGCACAGAGCCCAACGTGGGGCTCGAACCCATAGACTGCGAGATCGTGACCTGAGCTGAAGTCGGACACTGAACAGACTGAGCCACCCAGGCGCCCGCATTTTAACCATTTTAAAGCCCATAATTCAGTGGTATTTGGTACACTCATAATGTATGACACCATCCTTACAATCTAGTTTCAGAGTATTTTCATCACCCCAAAAGGAAACCCTTGTATCCATCAAGCAATCACTCCCAATTCTGGCAATTCAGTTTGCCTCTGGCAAGCACTGCTCTATTTTCTGTCTCTCTGCATTTTCTTTTTCTGAGTATTTCATAAAAATGGAATCTTATGATATAATTTCTCTCCAGCTTCTTTCATTTAGCAAAATGTTTTCTTTTCTTTTTTTTTAATTTTTAAGCATTTATTTATTTTTGAGAGACAGACGGAGCATGATCGGGGGAGGGGCAGAGAGAGAGGGAGACACAGAATCGGAAGCAGGCTCCAGCCTCCAAGCTGTCAGCACAGAGCCCAACGCGGGGATCGAGCTCACAAACTGCAAGATCATGACCTAAGCCGAAGTTGGACGCTTAACCGACTGAGCCACCCAGGTGCCCGAGCGCCATGTTTTCAAGATTCATCCATGTTGTAACATATATCAATACTTCATTCATTTTTTAAGGCTGAGCAATTTTACATTGTGTGGATATACATTTTATTTGTCCGTTTATCAGAGACAGACTTTCAGGTTGTTTCCTACTTTTGGCTCCCATGAATAAGTGCTTCTATAAACATTTATACACACGCTTTTATTTGAACGTTTTCACTTCTGAGGATCCACCAAGGAGTGGAATTTCCAGGTGATATGGTACTACCATATTTAATTATTGAGGAATCGCCAAACTGTCTTCTCCAGTGGCTGCACCATTTTATATTTCCACCAGCACCGTAGGAGGGTTCCAAGTTCCCTACTTCCTCACCAAAACTGGACTATTTTCTATTTTTCTGATTATAGCCATCTTAGTGCGTGTGAAGAAGTCTCTCATTATGGTTTTGGTCTGCATTTACCTAAGGACATTGAGCATCATTTCACGTGTTGTTTGGCCATTTGTATCTCTTCTTTGGAGAAATGTCTACTCAAGCCCTTTGCCCATTTTTTCACTATTTTCTTTTTGTGATTGAGTTATAAGAAGCCTTTAGACATTATGAATACTAGATTCATCAGATACATGATTTGCGAATAGTTTCTGCTATTCTATTGTCTGTTCACCTTCTTGAGAATTTTTTTTTTGATTTTTAAAAAAATTTGACGAAGTCTAATTTGTCTTTTTTCTTTTGGTTGCTTGTGCCTTTGGTATCATATCTAAGTAACCGTTGCCAAGTGCAAGATCGTGATGATTACCCTGTGTGTTTTATTCCAAGAGTTTTATAGTTTTAGCTTTTATATTTAGGTCATTGAGCCATTTTGAGTTAATTTTTGGATGTAATGTGAGGAAAGGTCCAAATTCATTATTTTGCACGTGGACATTCAGTAGCCCCAGCATCATTTGTTGAGAAACAATTCTTTCCCTATTGAATCTCCTTGGCACCTTTGTCAAAAATCCACTGATTTGTAGGTATACAGGTTTCTTTCTGGACTCTTAATTCTATTCCATTGATTTACCACTGATCTTTCCGTATGTCAATACTATATTGTTTTGATGACTGTCATTTTATAGTTAAGTTTTGAAGTTGGAAAGTATGGGTTCTATAACTCTGTTCTTGTTTTTGAATATTGTATGGGCTGTTCGGGGCCCCTGGAGGTCCCATATGAATTTTAGGATGGTGTATGTATCTTAAACCCCTGATGTTGAGTGTGACGCATCTTCTTTCTCTTCTGCTGCAGGTCTGGTGAATGTCATTTGGTTGGAACCATACAGTATGTAACCTTTTTAGAGTGGCTCTTTTCACTTAGCAATATGCATTTAAGGTTCCTCTATGTCTTTTCATGGCTTGATAGCTCATTTTTTTTTAGGGTTGAATAATATTGCATGTTCTGGATGCAACACAGTTTATCTATTCACCTGCTGAAGGACATCTTGGTTGCTTCTAAGTTTTGGCAATGATGAATAAAGGTCCTATCAACACACTTATGCAGGTTTTTTGTTTGAACATGCTTTCAATTCCTTTGGATAAATACTGAGCACATAATTCCTGGATCCTATGGTAAAAGTATGTTTAGACTTGTAAGAAACTGCCAAGCTATCTTCCAAAGTGGTTGTACCATTTGATATTCCCACCAGCGACGAATGAGACTTCCTGTTCCTCCACATCCTTGTCAGCATTTGGTGTTGTCATTTCCTGGAGTTTTGCCATTTTAACAGGTGTGTGGTGGTATCTTGTCGTGGTAATTTGCATTTCCCTGATAGCATATGATGTGAAACATCTTTTCATGCGTTTATTTGAGAACTGTATATCTTCTTCGGCATCTGTTAAAGTCTTTGGCCCTGTTATAGACTGGATGCTTGTATCCCCTCAAAATTCATATGTTGAAATCCTAGTCCCCAACGTGATGGCATTACGAGGTGGGACCTTTGAAATATGTTTAAGTCATCAGAACAGAGCCCTCATGAATGGGGTTAGTGCCTTCATATAAAGGACTCCAGATAGCCCCCTTGCCCTTCCACCACATGAGGTTACAGTGAGAAGATGGCTATTGATGAACTGAGAATCAAGCCCTTTCCAGAGGGCTTGCCTGATTATGCTTGCAACCTCATCTTAGACTTCTAACCTCCAGAACTGTTGAGAAATAAATTTCTGTTGTTTATAAGCCACCCAGTCTATTATATTCTGTTATAGCAGTCCAAATAGACTAAGATAGGCCCATGTTTTAGTCAGGTTTTTTGTTTTCTTATTATTGAGTTTTAAGTGTTCTTTGTATATGTTGGTTAACAATCCTTTATTAAATATGTATTTTGCAAATATTTTTTTCCCAGTCTGTGGCTTGTCTTTTCATTCTCTTGACAGTTCTTTCACAGAGAAATTTTTAATTAAAAAAAATTTATTTTCTCTTTTTAAATAATCTCTACACCCAATGAGAAATTTTTAAGGTTAATGATGGTTAGCTTTTCACTTCTCTCTGTCATGGATTGTGCCTTTTGTGTTAAATCTAAAAAGTCATTGCCAAAATGAAGTGTATCTAAATTTTCTCCTATATTGTCTTTTAAGAGTTTTATGGTTTTGTATTTTACTTTTAGGTCTGTGATCCATTTTGTGTTAATTTTTGTGAAGAGTGTAAAGTCTGTGTCTAGATTTCTTTTTTTTCTTTTTTCTTTTGTTGTTTGTTTTTTTTATTTCTTTTTTTTTTTGTTTTTGTTTTTGTTTTTTTTTTTTTTTATTTCTAGGAGAGAGAGAGAGAGAGACAGCATGAGTAGGGGAGGGTCAGAGAGAGGGAGACACAGAATGTGAAGCGGGCTCCAGGCTCTGAGCTGTCAGCACAGAGCCAGATGCGGGGCTCAAACCCACAAACCGTGAGATCATGACCTGAGCCGAAGTTGGATGCCCAACTGACTGGGCCACCCAGGCGCCCCTAGGTTTATTTTTTTGCATGTGAATGTCCAGTTGTTCCAGCATCATCTATAGATAAAATTATCTTCTTCTATCCATTGTATTGCCTTTGTCTCTTTGTCAAAGATGAATTGACTATGTTTATGTGGGTCTATCTCTGGGCTTTCTATTTTGTTCTATTGATCTAGTTGTCTACTCTTTCACCAGTACTACATTGTCTTGATTAGTGTAGCTGTATAGTAAGGCTTGAAGTTGGATAGGGTCAATCCTCCAGCTTTGTTTTCCTTCAATATTGTGTTGGCTATTCTGGATATATCGCCTCCCCATACAGCACTTTATGAATCAGTTTGTTGCTATGCCTAAAAAAACTTGTTGGGATTTTGATTGGGATTGTACCGAATCTATAGATCAAATTGGGAAAAATTTAACATCTTGATAATATTGATTCTTCTTATCCATGAGCATGGACTATCTCTCCATTTATTTAGTTCTATGATGCCTCTCATCAGCTTTGTAGTTCTCTTCCTACAGATTTCTTCAATTATTTTATTGGGGTAAAACACAGATAACATAAAATTTATCATCCTAACTATTTTTATCATCTTAACTATTTTTTAAATGTTTATTTTTGTAAGATAGAAAGAGACAGAGAGGAGAGAGAAAACAAAAACAGGGGAGGGGCAGAGAGAGAGGTGGACAGAGGATCCAAAGCTGGTTCCATGCTGACAGCAGAGATCCTGATGTGGGGCTCAAACTCATGAACCGTGAGATCATGACCTGAGCTGAAGTCAGACCCTCAACTGACTGAGTCACCCAGGTGCCCATTATCTGAACTATTTTTAAGTATACAGTTCAGTGGTATTGAATCCATTAATCCATTAATATTGTGCAACCATAAACACCATTCATCTCTATAGCCCTTTCACCTTGTAAAACTAAAACTCCATAACTATTAAACAATTACTTTTCCCATCTCCCTAGTCCCTGTCAACCATCATTGTACTTTCTGTCTCTATGAATTTAACTACCCTAATTACCTCATGTAAGTGGAATCATATAGTACTTGTCTTTTTGTGATTGGCTTATTTTGTAGCATATATCAGGATTTCTTTCCCTTTAAACACTGAATAGATGTTAATTAGACCTATTGTGGTGATCATTTCTCAATGAATACAAATATCAAATCATGTTGTACACCTGAAACTAATATGTTATATGTTAATTATACCTCATTTAAAAACATTTTTTAAATGTTTTATTTAGTTTTGAGAGAGAGAGAGAGTGCAAGTGGGGATGGACAGAGAGAGGGGGAAATAGAAGATCTGAAGTGGGCTCTGTGCTGACAGCAGCAAGCCCAATGTGGGGCTTGAACTCACAAACTGTGAGATCATGAGCCAAAGTTGGATGCTCAACTGACTGAGCCACCCAGGCACCCCTAAAAACTTTTAAATAAAGTTTCTATTTTTTTAATTTTTTAAAATATTTATTTATTTGAGAGAGAGAGAGCATAAGTTGGAAAGGGGCAGAGAGAGAGAGAGAGAGAGAGAGAGAGAGAGAATCCCAAGTAGGCTCTGTGCTGTCAGCAGAGAGCTCAATGCGGGGCTTGAACTCGTGTGAGATCATGACCTGAGCTGAAGTCAGATGCTTAACCAATTGAGCCACCCAGGTGCCCCGATTTTTTTTAAGTTTATTTATTTACTTTGAGAGAGAGAGAGAGAGTGTGAGTGTGTGTGTGTGCAAGTTGCAGAGGGTCAGAGAGAGACGGAGAGAATCTCAAGCAGGGTCCATGCTGTTAGTGTATAGCTCTATGCAGGGCTTGAAATCATGAACATGAGGTCATGACCTGAGCCGAAATCAAGAGTCGGTTGCTTAACTGACTGACCCAAGTGCACCTGATTTCTGTTCTTTTAAACTTATTAGGTGCATGTTATGGCCCAGAATATGGTCTATTCTGCTGAAAATTCCATGTGAGCTTGATAAGAATGTGTATTCTGCTGTTAGATGAAGTAGTCTATAGATGTCAATTAGATCCAGTTGATAGATGGTGTTGTTGAGTTAATCTATGTCCTTACTGATTTATGCCTTCTGGATCTGTCCATTTGTTGAGAAAAATGTGTTGAAGTCTTCAGCGAAAACAGTGGATTTATCTATTTCTCTTTTTAGTTCTATTAGTTTTTGCCTCATGTGTTTTGAAGCTCTGTTATTAGGTGCATACACATTAAGGATTGTTATGTCCTCTTGGAGAACTGACTCCCTTATCATTCCGTAATGTCCCTCTTTATCCTTGATAACTTTCTTTGTTTTGAAGTCTGCTCTGTCTAAAATTAATATAACTACTACTACTTTCTTTGGATGGTATATGGTATATATCATGGTATATCTTTCCCACCCATTCACTTTTTTTTAAAGTTTATTTATTTATTTTGAGTAAAAGAGTGAGCACAAGCAGAGGAGAGGCAGAGAGGGAGAGAGATAGAGAATCCTGAGCAGGGGCTTGAACCCATGGTATATATACATACAATTTAATTGACTATTACTATTATCACTTTGGACAAACTTATCAAGAATAAGAAAAGTAGGCAATGTGCCTGGCAGTCCCACAGATCTGTCTCTTGCTTTGGCAGTGTTTGGATGGAACAGACCAAGGGATGTCCCTTCTGCCATCTTCTTCTTCTTCTTCTTTTTTAATGTTTTATTTATTTCTGAGAGAGAGAGACAGTGGAGCAGGGGAGGGTCAGAGAGAGAGAGGGAGATACAGAATCTGAAACAGGCTCCAGGCTCTGAGCTGGCTGTCAGCACAGAGCCCGAAGCAGGGCTCGAACCCATGAACCGTGAGATCATGACCTGAGCCGAAGTCAGATGCTCAACCAACTGAGCCACCCAGGCGCCCACCTTCTACCATCTTCTGACCGCCCTCCTACCTTTTTTCCAACCAACCTTCAGAACCATCTTCTTGGCCACCCTCTGCCTCCAGGACCAGCCAATACATTATTTTGAGCTTAGTTCCTTGTTACCAACAAACCATGAGCTCCCAGATTCTTTAGAATTATTCCCCTGAAGTGGAGGCCACCTCAACTGCCTGGTCAACATGCATCTGAAGGCCTCCTGCACCTACCTCTCTCTGGGCTTCTATGATAACTGCAACAGTGTGGCTTTGCAGGGGGCTGGGCACTTCTGCAAGTTGGCTGAGGAGAAGCATGAGACTGCTGAGCCTCTCTTGAAGATGCAGAACCAGCGAGGTGGCCATGCCTTTTTCAGGGACATGCAGAAACTGTCCCAAAATAAACCCTGAATGCCACGGAAGCCGCCATGGTTCTGAGAACTCGAATCTGGTCCTTATAGATCTACATGCCCTGGGTTCTGCCTGTGCAGACTTCCATCCCTGTGACTTCCTGGAGAACCACTTCCTAGATGAGGATGTGAAACTCATCAAGATGGTGACCATCTGACTCACATCTGCAGGCTGGCTGGTCCCCAGGGTGGGCTGGACCAGTATCTCTTCAAAAGGCTCATCCTAAAACATGACTAGGAGCCTCTGAAGCCCAGAAGCCTCTGAGGGCCCCCTCTGGCACCCTCCTGGTGTGAAGACTTGTACCTGAACCTCCCCCTGCATCTGCTAGGCAGTTTTTTAACCACCCTGGAGTCCTCTCCCAAGCCATGGACCACATGGAAACTTTTTTAAGAAAAAGCTTTTTGAAGAAAAGAAAAGAAAAGAAAAAGAAAGAAAGGAAAGAAAGGAAAGGAAGGAAGGAAGAGAGAAAGATTTATTTTACTTTCACTTATTCTTTCTTCGATACTCTTCCTTGATGTAGTTTCAAATGTTTGGTCTATATTATTCTCCTTCCTTCTGAAGAATTATTTTTTAACATTTCTTAAAAGAAATGGTAGATTTGCTGGCAAAAACTTCTCTGTTTTTGTTTAAGGAAGTGTTTATTTTTCCCTCAGTTTTGAAGGATAATTTCACAGAGTACAGAATTCTAGGTTGGTTTTTTTTTTTTTCTGTTGATGCTTTAAATATCTCACTCTACTCTCTTCTCTTGTTGGTATGGTTTCCCAGGAGAATTTGGATGTAATTCTTGTCTTTGTTGCTCTATAAATAAGGTGTTTTTCTTTCCCCTCTGGCTTACTTCAGAATTTTTTCTTTATTTTTGTTTTTCTGTAGTGTGAATGCGCTATGCCTGGGTATAGGTTTTTGTTCATTTATCCTGCACAGTGTTCTCTGAATTTCATGCATCTGTGGTTTGTTATCTGCCATTAATTTGTGGGAAATTCTCAGTCATTGTTGTTTTAGATATTTATGTTCCTTTTTCTCTTTTTTCTTCTGTTTTCCCATTATGTGTATGTCACAGTTTTTATAGCTTTCCAACAGTCTTTGGATATTTTATTTTGCTTTTTTCCATCTTTGTTGTCTTTGCTTTTCAGTTTTAGAGGTTTCTCTTGATGTGTCCTGAAGCCCAGAGAGTCTTTCCTCAGGTGTGTCAAGTCTACTGATAAACCTACCAAAGGCACTCTTCATTTCTGTTACAGGGTTTTTGAGCTCTGGCATTTCTTTCAGTTCTTTGGTAGGATTTCCATCCCTCTGCTTACACTGCCCATCTGCTCTTTCATGCTGTCTGCTCTGTCCATTAGTGGATCTAATTTTACCCTATTAATCACAGTTGTTTTAAATTCCTGGTCTGATAATTCCAACATCCCTGCCATGTCTGCTTCTGATGCTTGCTCTGTCTTTTCAAACAGTGTTTTGTTTTTGTTTTTGTATTTGCTTTTTTGCCTTTTAGTATGCCTTGTAATTTTTTCCTGATAACCAGGCATGATATACCGGCGACAAGGAACTGCTGTAGATCAGCCTGTAGTAATGTGGTGGAAAGGTGGGGAGGAGGAAGCATGCTATATTCCCATGATTAGGTCTCAGTCTTTTAGTGAGCCTTTGCCCCTGGACTGTGAACTTCACATGTGCCTTCTCGGTTGGTGTNACTGTCTGGAGTCGAGTATTTTCCTTTCCCCAGGTCAGTTAGGCTCTGAAAAAGCCCCAGCAGCTTAGGATCTGGTTAAATAGCTTCTCTTGAAGGCAGATGTTGTTAAGGACAGAATACTTGGCATATTTCAAAATGGTTACTTTCCCCTCCCCTGGCCAGAAGTATGAGGGGATTTTTCTCTGATAGTGTGAAAACCAGGTCGATGGGGCGCCTGGGTGGCTTAGTCGGTTAAGTGTCCGACTTTCGCTTAGGTCATGATCTCGCGGTTCGTGGGTTCGAGCCCCGCGTCGGGCTCTGTGCTGACTGCCAGCTCAGAGCCTGGAGCCTATTTCAGAGTCTGTGTCTCCCTCTCTCTCTGACCCTCCCCTGCTCACGCTGTCTCTCTCTCTCTCTCCTAGAAATAAATTTAAAAAAATATTTATTCAAAAGTGTCGGGGGTCCCTTATGACTGAGCCTCCCTAGAGATTTGAACTCTCAGAGTTGTGCACACTGAGTCCCCAGCAATTGTCACCTACAGTTCAGGTTTCCCTGCCCCAGCGCTGCTTGCCATGGGGCTTTTGGCTTGTGGGTTTCTGCTCCGGCAGGTTTAGATTCTCTGTATTCATGTGTCTGTTTCTCCAATTTGCGAGGTCACTTCTGGGACTCACTGCACATGTCCTTGTCACTCTGAGATCTTCCATCACTTGCTGTGACCACCCTTCTCTTCTTTTTTTTAATTAGAAAAATTTTAATGTTTATTTTTTGACAGAGAGAGAACGAGCAGGGGAGGGGCAGAGAGGGAGGGAGGGAGATACAGAATCGGAAACAGGCTCCAGGCTCCGAGCTGTCAGCACAGAGCCCGATGGGGGGCTCAAACCCACAAACCATGAGATCATGACCTGAGCTGAAGTCAGATGCTTAACCGACTGAGCCACCCAGGTGTCCTTTCAACTCCCTTCTCTTACAGACCTAAGAAAAATTGTAGATTTTTCAGGTGGTTCACCTTTTTACTTGTTATGACAGAGAAGTAACTTCCAAACTTCTTACACACTGGACCCAAAGAACCATTGTCTTTGATGCAGGTGATTTTTATCTCCCACCAGAGAAAGTTCTATCTGTACTCTTTTAGGCTCATGCACTAAGAAACCAATCACGTCTATCTAGTAAGGGATGGAGCCAGCCTGGGGATGAGACCCAGTTTTACCAAGACTCTACCTACCTTTGTTCATCCTCGTTTCCCAGGCACGGCCCTTCCTCAGGTCTGGAAGCTCTCTGTCTCAGCCTATGAGCAGTGGGAGATTTTATTCTGAGGTTTGGAGGTTTTGAGCTTAACTCTCCTGCGTCCTGCCCCAAGTACCTTCAAAATCTGGCAAATATCCTTTGTTTTAGGCAGGCCCTCTTTCTCGAATTCGACTCAGTCTTCTAAACAGCACAAGGCTGCAGAAGATTTCACTCTCTGTCTTTTATTTAAGAAGCTTCCAGGAGCCTGCAGCTCATCATGGCCACCAGCAACTCCTCTGGTTTCTCTTTCTCCCAGTAGGGTCCCTTCGCCTGAGCTAAGCTTTTGTGCCCAGAATTGGCAATTGCCCCAGGGAAGACTATGTGAGCAGTGATCCTCAGCTCATTCAGGTCTTTGTGAAAAGTCTTTTCTGCCTTTGAAATTTTAGTTCATTTCATTCATTCATAGCATTGCATTCATAGCTCTCTGCTATCTTTAAAAAGATATTCTTGCAATGTTTCTGGGGTTTTTTTCCCTTCTAATTCTTGCAGTGGGAGCAGTGACCTGCTGAAAATTCTCTATCTTGGTTGGAAATGGAGCCTTTTGATCTTTTTAAAAATTCTAGTAAATTCATCTTTTTAAAAAATGTCATCAGTCAACACACCAGCAATTGCACTACTAGGTATTTATCCAAGGGATACAGGTGTGCTGTTTCCAAGGGACACATGCAGGGGCACCTGGGTGGCCCAGTATGTTAAGTGTCTGACTTCAGTTCAGGTCATGACCTCATGTCTTGTGAGTTCAAGCCCCACGTCGGGCTCTGTGCTGACAGTTCAGAGCCTGGAGCCTGCTTCAGATTCTGTGTCTCCCTCTCTCTCTGCCCCTCCTCCACTTGTGCTCTGTCTCTCTCAAAAAATAAACATTAAGGGGCGCCTGGGTGGCTTAGTCGGTTAAGCGTCTGACTTTTGCTTGGGTCATGATCTCGCGGTTTGTGGGTTCGAGCCCCGCGTCAGGCTCTGTGCTGACTGCCAGCTCGGAGCCTGGAGCCTGTTTCAGTCTGTGATTCCCTCTCTCTCTGACCCTCCCCTGCTCACGCTGTCTCTCTCTCTCTCTCCTAGAAATAAATAAAACATTAAAAAAAAACATTAAGACATTTTTTGGGGGCAACTGGGTGGCCTAGTCGATTAAGCATCTGACTTCGGCTCAGGGCATGATCCCACGGTTCATGGGTTCGAGCCCTGCATCAGGTTCTGTGCTGACAGCTCAGAGCCTGGAGCCTGTTTCAGACTCTGTGTCTCCCTCTCTCTCTGACCCTCCCCTGCTCACGCTGTCTCTGTCTCAGAAGTAAATAAAACATTAAAAAATTTTTTAAAGAAACATTTTTTTAATAAAAAAAGAGAACGTTGGTTACAGCAAGTGATGGAAGGTCTCAGAGCAATCAAAAAGAAAGAAATCTTGCCATTTGCAACTACGTGGATAGAACTAGAGGGTATTATGCTAAGCGAAATGAGTCAGTCAGAGAAAGACAAATATCATATGACTTCACTCATATGTGGAATTTAAGATACAAAACAGGTGAACGTAAGGGAAGGGAGGCAGAAATAATATAAAAACAAGGAGGGGGACAAAACATAAGAATCTCTTAAATTTTTAAAAATGTTTTTTATTATTTCTGAGAGAGAGACAGAGAGAGACAGTGCAAGCAGGGGAGGGTCAGAGAGAGGGAGACACAGAATCTGAAACAGGCTCCAGGCTCTGAGCCAGCTGTCAGCACAGAGCCCGACGTGGGGCTTGAACCCATGAACCGTGAGATCATGACCTGAGCCGAAGTCAGACGCTTAACCGACTGAGCCACCCAGATGCCCCTGTTTCTCATTTTGAAATGTTAGTATCTGGATATTTTTACTTCTACTTCTGTCCTCTGAATCTTAAGTTTTTGTTTTTCTTTTTTTAAGTTTTCTTTTTTTAAGTAATCTCTATGCCCAGTGTGGTGGAGCTCGAAATCATGACCCCGAGATCAAGAATCACACGCTCTTCGGACTGAGCCAGACAGGCACTCCACGTATCTTATGTTTTTCTTTTACATTTTCTATTATTTTTGTGTTAAAAAAAAATTTTTTTTTAAATGTTTTATTTATTTCTAGGAGAGAGAGAGACAGCATGAGCAGGGGAGGGTCAGAAAGAGAGGGAGTCACAGACTGAAACAGGCTCCAGGCTCTGAGCTGGCAGTCAGCACAGAGCCCGACGCGGGGCTCCAACCCACGAACCGCGAGATCATGACCTAAGCGAAAGTCGGACACTTAACCGACTAAGCCACCCAGGCGCCCCTTATTTTTGTGTTTTGATTCTTCCTTCTGGGAAAGTTACTCAATTTGATCACCCCGTTCACTAATGTTTTCTTTAGCTGTATTCATTCTATTTATCCCATCTACCTGGACTGGTCAGAATTTCTGTTTGTTTTTTTTTTTTGTTTTTTTTTTTTATGTTTTATTTAGTTCTGAGAGAGAGAGACAGACAGACAGCATGAGCAGGGGAGGGTCAGAGAGAGAGGGAGACACAGAATCTGAAACAGGCTCCAGGCTCTGAGCTAGCCATTAGCACGGAGCCCAATGTGGGGTTCGAACCCACGAACTGTGAGATCATGACCTGAGCTGAAGTCGGACGCTTAACCGACTGAGCCACCCAGGCGCCCCAGAATTTCTGGTTTTAAAGGACCACTGATGGATAATCAGACTGCTACATTTGTTCGTTCGTTCATTCATTCACTCATTCATTCATATGTTCATTGAATCCCTATGTTGTGTCAGGTTGGGCTCTAGGCCCATCTATGAAAGGGGAATCGTGAATGTAAACCTCTAGCTCAGACCCATATGGGCAACAGCCTAACATCAGAGGAATCTCAAGTTAAACATGTACCAAACTGAACCAGGGGGCTTCCCCTAGTCAGGATTCTCTTGGAGGCAAGTGGTAGAATTTCAAGTCAAACTGGTTCAAGCCATAAAGGACAGTTATTTGCTCAGTTAACTGAAAAGTTCAGGGCGCCTTCAGGCCTGGCTGATATTAGGGGCGCACATGATATTGACAAGACTCAGTATCTGTCATTCTCTCTTTTGCTTCTGCTGACTTCACTTTCAGGCCGGCCGTCCTCACACGGTCACCGGCAGCTCCAGGCTTACATTCTTCCGGCTCAGCAACTCCAGCACACAGAGATCTCTCTTCCTGATAATTCCATCACTAACCCCATGCTTGACTCTTGCTGACTTTGCCTGGGTTTTGTGTCCAGCCACGAACCAAGCATTGTGATTTGAAGGAATATTCAGATGGGCCAGATCTGGGACTTGGGCCCACTCTTACAGCTGATGGTATGTTCTACTAGCTTTACGACGCAGTGGAATATGAGAGCCTCTTTTCTGAGACTTCCATTAAATGTCCAAAGGGGAGCTGTCATAAGCCCGGCTTAGGAATCGTGGCCTTTTCCAAACCAACCCTCTGTGTCTGATTTGTAGGACTGGGTCTAGAGTTGCCAGAGGTAGTAAATAAAAATACAAGACATTGAGGGGTGCCAGACTGGCTCAGTCAGTAGAGCAGGCAACTCTTGATGGCGGGGTTGTGAGTTTGAGCCCCATGTTGGGTGTAGAGATGACTTAAATAAATAAATCTTCAAAAAAAAAAAAGCAACAATAAGACACCAAGTTATATTTTAATTTCAGATAAGTAATGAATAAAATTTGAAGATCAGTTATGCCCCGAGTATGCATCCTGTACTTTCTTTGGCAACCATACCTGACTTAGACCAAGTCTTCAATATGGGTGGTGAGATCAGTCACACCCGAAACCAGTTGGTTGGAGTGTGAGAAGAGGGAGAGTTTCAAAAGGGAAACAGAGCTGCTGTTTCCAGAAAGAAGCATGGATGTGGCTTGCACAAATGATATTTGTCTTTGCTCTTCCGGACACGTCTAGTTCATAGCAACCCATTTGCCCTTCCCCAGAGCCTTCATCTCTGGAACCTCCCTATCCTTCCCAGTCCATCCCCCGGTTTTGTGGCACTTCCTCCAGCAAGGATTCTGGAATCCGCCTCCTTTCTGCATTTCCCGCCACCACTGGTGGTTCCCCATTTGTGTCTTGGTGCAATTCAATAGCCTTCTATCCCGTCTTCCTGCCTCTACTTTTTGTTCTCCTGCGATATATTTCCGTGTTATTTTTTCAAATTATAAATCTGATAACCACACACACACACACACACACACACCCATCATGCTTAAAAACCCTTCAGTTACCTCCCCTGGCTCTTAGAAAAAAGATCAAAATCCTTAACGAAGCCTTTTAAAACCCTGCATGCTCGAGCCTGCCTCACACCATACCTCATCCATGCTACTTTCTTTCTTTTCTCTTTTTTTAAAGATTTTGTTTTGGGGCGCCTGTGTGGCTCAGTCCGTTAAGCGTCCTACTTCAGCTCAGGTCATGATCTCACGGTTTGTGGGTTCCAGCCCCGCATCGGGCTCTGTGCTGACAGCTCAGAGCCTGGAGCCTGTTTCAGATTCTGTGTCTCCCTCTCTCTCTGCCCCTCCCCCACTCATGCTCTGTTTCTCTCTGTCTCAATCATAAAATAAAAACATAAAAATAAATTAAAAAAAAAGATTCTGTTTTGAAGTAATCTCTATACCCAACGTGGTGCTCAAACTCACAACCCTGAGGTCAAGAGTGACATGCTTTACCAACGGAAACAACCAGGTGCCTCACTACTCCCTTGGTTTTTTTTTTTCCTTTTACATTTATCTATCTATCTATCTATCTATCTATCTATCTGTCTGTCTATTGAGTGCGTGCCTGAACACTTGGGAGACAGAGAGGCAGAGAGAGAGAGAGAGAGAGAATGAGAGAATCCCAGGCAGACTCTGCACTGTAAGTGCAGGAGGGCTCGAATCCATGAAGCATGAGATCATGACCTGAGCTGAAGTCAGATGCTTAACCAACTGAGCCACCCAGGTGCCCCTTCCCTTCCCCAACGACTTCCTTCTTATTTTGAGTCTGTTTCCTTTGCAGTTGCTAGAATACCAGGAATGGTCCTCCCCAACCGCGCTCAGCTGATCCACGCCTGCCCAGCCTTCAGATCCCTCCCGTGCACTGGCTTTCTCGGGGGAGTCTCTTTCCGACCACCCAGACCCACTGTTAGACCCACTTTTTCAGAGCTTGACAAACTCCTTGAGTTCAGTCCGGAGACCTTCCCACCCTCTCAAGACCTTGAAGGTGTCCACAGGCATCTCTTCCCTGCCTCCCTGGGAATCCTGCGAGAACCGCCTTCAACTCCTGAGATCCCTCCCTTCTGGAACAATCCTGCTACTCTGCTTCTATTAGCCCAGGCTTCCAAACTCAGTGGCCTGCTAATTCTCTCAAGCAGTGAGAAAAAAAAGCAAAAAAACAAAAAACAGAAAAATGTACACCCTCTCCCCCTGAAAAGATGTTTTCAAAACCAGTTCGAGTTGGGTTTTCTGTCGTTTACCACCAAAAGTGTTCTAACGCATACAAAGAGACAGGATTAACGAAACATTCAGCAACCATTGGAAGGCTCTGTGTTGGATGACAGGTTATAGAAAAGGGACAGAGAAATCCCAAATGTCCAGCTTTGACACATTCAAAGAGGCACAGGAATGCAGGCCTTGCCAGTCAATTACTCTTTGTTTCCCATTTGTGGCCAAACCAAGGAGCTGGGCCACTGTGGGTCTTGACCTTCGTAGGGTGGAGAAGTAGAGGAAAGACTCAAACCCTCACGTGGTCATGTCAGATCAGGAAGAGAAGGACATTGGGACCATCTAGGGGACATCTCTACAGCCAGGAGCTGGGGGGCTGGCAGCAGGCCAGTATCTGAGGCTGGTTCTGAGGACCTTCTATATTTCCATCCCTACAGCAGCAGGGACCCAGCTCACTTGAGGTCTGGCTCTTAGAATTATCCTTCCTTTGGATAAGGGCAGGTATGTTATCCTGTAGTTTCTCATTGATCACATCACCCCAATAAATTGTACAGCCTGGGCATTAAGCGTGCTTCATTGGGGCGCCTGGGTAGCTTAGTCGGTTAAGCGTCTGACTTCAGTTCAGGTCATGATCTCACAGTTCGTGGGTTCGAGCCCTGCGTCAGGCTCTGTGCTGACTGCTAGCTCAGAGCCTGGAGCCTGCTTTGGATTCTGTGTCTCCCTCTCTCTCTGACCCTCCCCTGTTCACGCTGTCTCTCTCTCTCTCTCAAAAATAAATAAAAAACATTAAAGAAAAAAAAAGAGTGCTTCATTGCACCAAATCAGAAATCCGAGTGTCTTAGCCAGAGGTTTTATCAGTGAGTCAGCCTTGGTGGCAATATCTGGGACAGATATTCAAGAAGCAAGAGCAAATGAAAGAAAAAAGGAAAAAAAAAAAGAATGTGTTTGAGAATAAACCGTGTGGTGTGAGGGAAGTGCAGGACATTTCGGAAGTTCACTATTAACACTATAAAGTGATACCATTTATTTAAACCTTACACACGTGAAAGTCATTGATTTATGTTGTTTATGGAGACATGGGCAACGCAAGTATCAGAAGCGGTTTGGGAATGATAAGCAGGCCGTAGGAAGGTCAGCCTGGGGAGGGCGTGAGGGGAAGGGAGGAGGAAGGCTTGCGGAGGAGATCAACTGTCTCTGTGATATTTTATTTCTTGGCAAATATGTCAAAATGTTTAGACTTGTAAAAGCTGAGAGGTACGGGTATATATATGGATATGAATATAATACCTTCCCCCCATATGTTTGAAATATTTTATAATAAAAAGTGCTTTTATTTTTATTTAAAAAATTTTTATGTTTTTTAAGTTTATTTTTGAGAGAGAGAAAGAGAAGCAGAGCATGAGCAGGGGAGGGGCAGAGAGAGGGAGACACAGAATCGGAAGCAGCCTCCAGGCTCTGAGCTGTCAGCACAGAGTCTGACGTGGGGCTCAAACCCACAAACCGTGAGATCATGACCTGAGCCGAAGTCGGACGCTTAACTAACTGAGCCACGCAGGCGCCCATTAAAAAAGTGGTTTTAAATGTCAGAGATTTAGAGACTGGCAGGCTGGGGGTTAAGACTTCCTTACACCAGTACCAGCTGTGTTTTTGGATGAGTTACTTCTTTCCCATCTGTGATGTCCCTCTTGGGATGTCACATCCTATTCACCTGCACACTCGATTAAGTTAACACTGGGGAACAGCTTGCCAGTTTTCTCTTTTCTAAAAACAAACAGGAAAAAAACCACAATGCTGGTGGTTGCTTCATTTTCAAATTGAAGTGGTGGGGTTGAACTTCCTCCTCTCCCCTCCCCCTAACACATACCTACAAAGTTGGAAGTTTTAGTTTATACTGGGAGATAATCTTTATGTTTGCAATTCCTTTGGAATTTTACAAGGGATGATTTATTTTTGATCTTTTTACAAAAAATATTTATTTATTTTTGAGAGAGAGAGAGAGAGCATGAGCAGGGGAGGAAGAGAGAGAGAGGGAGACACAGAATCCAAGGCGGGCTCCAGGCTGTGACCTGTCAGCTCAGAGCCCGATGTGGGGCTTAAACTCATGAACCATGAGATCATGACTTGAGCTGAAGTCAGATGCTTAGCTGACTGAGCCACCCAGGCACCCATATTTTTTATCTTTTTAAAAAAATGTTTATTTATTTTTGAGAGAGACAGAGAGACAGAGAGCAGGGGAGGGGCAGAGAGAGAGAGGGAGACAGGAACCGAAGCGGGCTCTGTGCTGACAGCAGAGAGCCCAATGCGGGATTCAAACTCAACTTGAACCTGTGAGATCATGGCCTGAGTTGAAGTCGGACACTCAACCACCTGTGCCACCCAGGTGCCCCTATTTTATTATCTTCTTTCTTTTTTAAGTTTACGTATTTATTTATTTTTGAGAGAGAGAGAGAGAGAGAGCACAAGCAGGGGAGGAACAGAGAGAGATGGAGAGCACAGAATCTGAAGCAGGCTCCACGTCCAGGACAGAGCCCAATGAGGAGGTCGATCTCAGGAACCAAGATATCACGACCTCAGCCGAAATTGAGTCAGACCCTTAACCTACTGAGCCACCCAGGTGCCCCAAAAGTTTATTTTGAGAGAAAGAGAGCAAAAATCCCAAGCAGGCTCTGCATGGTCAGCGCAGAGCCCAATGCGGGGCTTGAACTCACGAAGGTGTAGATCAAGACCTAAGCTGAAATCAAGAGTCAGATGCTTAACCTACTGAGCCACCCGAATACTTATCTTATGTTTTTTAAAGTAATCTCAATGCTCAACATGGGGCCTGAACTCAACGAAACACCCCTCACCCCCCATCAGGTGTTATTTGCTCTATAGCCAAGCACCCCGGAGTGATTCAATTTAAAGTCTACATTTAAACCCCTTTGACACCCACAGGCTTCATGGCTAACTGACTCTTGTTCTTTGAAAGAGTTCAGGTCTACTTTTTGCAGAATGTGGCAAGTCTACGTTCCTGAGCCAGGACTTGCTTTACACTTCTGAGACATATGGAAAAGTAGAACCAGAATTTGTGGCAAATTGAAGTCTAGGGAGGTAGATGTGTTTATTACCTTAAAAGTTTCCTTTAGGGACATTTTCCAGTTCCTCTGTTCTAGTTATCAGCCAGGGTCCGCCTTCAATGGGACTGTCCAAGGAACCACTGAGGCCCTTTGGATGGATGGCGCCAATGTGCCCTGTGCTGGCTGGCTGGAGACACAACATGGCGGACTAAGAATCTGAGTCAGAGAATTGAAGGGAAGAGGCGAGGAGCAAACACAAGGCGTTCTGGGTTTGATACCCGCTCCAAAGTTTCCAGCTTGTCACCTGTTAACTTAATTAAGCAAGGAGGGCATTAAACTGAGGTGGCTTTAACAGCCCAGAGCCTGCATGAGCAAACCAAAACCCAAGGCTGTAAGTCCCTCAAGGTTATGAAAGCAAAACGGAAGGATGACCAATCACAGTAGCCAACTAGGATGTAAGCCACAGCCAATCCATAATTTCCTCACTTTGCTTCCCCTCATTGCCCCATAAATAAAGCTTTCCCCAGCTCCCCCTGATGGAGTGCTTCTAACCATCTTTAGCTTGGTGCTGCCCAATTCGAGTTGACTTTTGCTCAAATAAGTACTTAAAATTTTAATATGCCTCAGTTTGTCTTTTAATGGGACAAACAGTCCAATCAGCAGTGGGATCCAAAGGAGATCTCTGAAGGCCCCAGAAGCAGGGAGCAGCCAGGAGCTGGCACGTGCTGGAGAACTGAGCTCACTGTTTTCTCACTGGCTCTGGGCAAGTAGAGTAAAACCCCTTGAATTTGACCTTGTGGGTTTTGGGGGAGGTGCGGGGGCGGGGGAGGTTTGCATTGAAAAGAATGCTCCAAATTTCTTCAAGCATTTCTTTCTCCAGTCTGGGGCTGGGGTCAGCCAACGTAAAGGAAGCTGGACTGAGTCTAGGATCAGACTGGGTCCAGCTTAAAAACTGACTGGCTCTAAGGTCAGACTGAATCTGACGTAAGCTGGGTTGGGTCCAGTGTGAGACCCCGGGAAAAAGGAAAAAAAAAAAAAAAGACAGAGAGAGAGAAATGGGTTCCTCTGAGTCTAAACCTGGGCTTCCTCTATTTGGGATACCAACTAACTATAGGTATAAAAATTTAGGCCCAGGAGGCGCCTGAGTGGCTCTGTCAGTTAAATGTCCAAATCTCAGTTTTGGCTTAGGTCATGATCTCACGGTTCATGAATTCGAGCCCCGCGTCGGGCTCTGTGCTGACAGCTCAGAGCCTGGAGCCTGCTTCAGATTCTGTGTCTCCCTCTCTCTCTGGCCCTCCCCCGCTCACATGTGTGCATGCACTCTCTCTCTTTCTGTCTCTCAATATAAATAAATAAACTTAAAAAAAATAATGGGCCCAGATCTCTGTTTTTTGAACCAGTGGGTTAACCTTACTAAAGGTAATCTTGAAAATTCCAGTGGCCACGGTAGGGAATCTCACCTACTTG
Source organism: Crocuta crocuta (assembly GCF_008692635.1). NCBI lineage: Eukaryota > Metazoa > Chordata > Mammalia > Carnivora > Hyaenidae > Crocuta > Crocuta crocuta. The sequence goes on along the minus strand of NW_027529432.1, from coordinate 1,044,736 downwards.
TATCCATTTGGGAGATGCTCTAGAGAAAAAAGATCCCAAATTTCCCCAAACCAATGGGATGCATTAGTACAAAGAAGTTTCTTCTTTTTTTTTTTTTAATGTTTCATTTATTTCTGAGAGAGAGAGAGAGAGGCAGCGTGAGCAGGGGAGGGTCAGAGAGAGAGGGAGACCAAGAATCTGAAGCAGGCTCCAGGCTCTGAGCTAGCTGTCAGCACAGAGCGCGACGCGGGGCCCAAACCCA
>NW_027529432.1:1036035-1044440 GCF_008692635.1 Crocuta crocuta | reverse complement strand
GAGGGAGACCAAGAATCGGAAGCAGGCTCCAGGCTCTGAGCTACCTGTCGGCACAGAGCCTGATGCAGGGTTCGAACCCACAAACCATGAGATCATGACCTGAGCCGAGGTCATATGCTTAACTGACTGAGCCACCCAGGTGCCCCGATATGGAGAAGCTTCTAAGAAACTGAATAAAAAATCACCTCTTTAAAAGATTCTTCACTGGGGCACCTGGGTGGCTCAGTCGGTTAAACATCCAACTTTGGCTCAGGTCATGATCTCATAGTCCGTGAGTTCAAGCCCTGTGTTCAGGCTCTGTGCTGACAGCTAGCTCAGAGCCTGGAGCCTGTTTCAGGTTCTGTGTCTCCCTCTCTCTCTCTGACCCTCCCCTGCTCACGCTGTCTCTCTCTCCTCTCTCTCAGAAATAAATAAAATATTTTTTAAAAATTAAAAAAAAGAAAAAAAAATAAAAGATCCAAGAACTGTTTGAGAGGATTGATGAAATAGTCCCTCAAAAAACTACCATTCAATCCTGCAAACAAAAGATGAATGAGTCCCGGCCCATAAGACAAGATGGGCAACACTTTTTGTGAAACACTCTAGGCTTTCTTTGCTACACACAGAAAAATGCCCTGACTTCCTTATTCATTAGCAGGCTTGGGCACAAACCAAGTTGCCTATTGGAAGCCATTCCTATAGCTGAGCGTTTTGAAAAACAAAACAAAACAAAAACCAAAACCCTCAAAGCCAGATACACTGCCAAAACCAATGCGTTGTGGCTCTGCAGCTACAATAGCTCAAAGGACCAAGAGGCTCTCCATGCAGAATACGGTGCCCTGAAATGTCTGCCTTCGTCGTAAACAACCAGGGGTCTGGGGAAAAAAAAAGAAACGCCCCCCCCCCCAATCCATCCTTCCGTGGACCTCTGCCTATTAATCCGGATCATTTCTCCACTGGGGGAAGTCTTAAAAAATTAGGTTACAAAATAATAATAAGCACTGATGGGGCTCCGAGGGATCCTCACGTAAATTGTTTCCCATGATACCTCTAAATGAGCAAGGGGAAACTAAGGTGAGCGTTAATGGAGGCTCCTGGTTAACCTTGGTGGATACGAGAGCCGCTTTATCTACATAAAACTCTGCTTTCAGAAAACAGAAACCCCTTTGGAGTAAAGAGAATATTTAGTGGGTGTTTCTAACCAAATTCAAAGGGTATCTGTATTCAAATCAGTCCAGATGACATTAGGGTCATTTTCGGGAGCCCATGCTTTCCTCTCAAGCAGCGCTGCCTCAGTAGACCGGGCAGGGCGAGATGTGCTTTCTAAATCGAGGAGTCCCTTAAATTTAACTCAGAAGGAGAAATGACCTTGGAGTTTTCCGAACCTTCCCGAACCTGAACGGCTCTGTTCTCTGCAAATAAAAATTGATGAAATTAAGGCTCAAAGGTATAAAAAAAACAAACAAAACAAAATAAAATAAAACAAAACGAAACGAAATGAAACAAAACAAAACAAAACAAAACAAAATAAAATAAAATAAAATATAAGAGCCCCAATCTCTCAAAAGTGCCCAAATGCTATGCGCTTCTTCTTCAACCGACAAAGGCAAAATTAAGAGAACTGAACCCACAAAAATCCAAATAGATCATTCCTAACCCCTGTCTAAATTGGCTGAATTTCCGATAAAGGCAGAAGGTATCCAAGGGCTCTCACCAACTGGGGAAGACCAAATGAAGCAAGGACTGCTTCCTGCGACTCTTCTATCTTACCCATTAAGAAAATCAAATGGACAGAGCGCCCGGGTGGCTCAGTGCGTCAAGCATCTGAAGTCGGCTCAAGTCATGATCTCGTGGATGGTGGGTTCTGGCTCTGCATCGGGCTCTGTGCTGTCACCATGGAGCCTGCTTCGGATCCCCTGGCTCCCTCTCTTTCTCTCCCCCTCCCCCTCTCTCAAAACTTAGTAAACATTAAAAAAATCAAATGGACGCGGTTGGTGTTTCGTCCGGGATCTGTGTGCAGTCGGTAACATTGTGATGCCAAGGTTCCCTGTGATTCCAAATCCCCAGCACCTTGTCTGATGTCCCTACATCAGCACCTACACCTGAGTCCCTACAGACTCAGCATAGTTCACAGCGGGCGATCTCTGCTCTGCTCTCTCTAGCAGCTCAGTTGACAGGAAGAATCAATACTTATCTGCCTTCACTTGGAAAAACCAACAATGTACTTGGACTGCTGAAACCCCACTCTTATTTTTCACAGGTTTTACCTCAAGACTTGGCAAACTTTAGGGGTGCCTGGGTGGCTTAGTCGGTTAAGCGTCCGACTTTCACTTAGGTCATGATCTCGCGGTTCGTGGGTTCGAGCCCTGCATCAGGCTCTGTGCTGACTGCCAGCTCAGAGCCTGGAGGCTGTTTCAGTCTGTGACTCCCTCTCTCTCTGACCCTCCCCTGCTCACGCTGTCTCTCTCTCTCTCTCTCCTAGAAATAAAAAAAAAAAAGACTTAGCAAACTTTACAATTCCTTAAGAACTCTGCAGTCACTCAATAATATGTAGACGACCTATTGGTATGTCCCTTAGGAAGGAGGCCTAAGAAGTTAGATTTGATTTCTCTATTATAGCAATTAGCTTGCAAAGGCCATAGGACCTCTAAGGAAAAACTCCAGGTCTCAAAAGACAAGGCCTACGACCTTGGACATGATTTGATTGCAAAAGGCAGCCTCTATCTCACCTGAAAGAATGAAGACTCTCCCACATTTCCCCAGATCCACAACTAAGAGACCATTAAGGAGTCTCCTTCAGGACACTGTGGATCTTTGGTTCCCAATTTTTCGCCTAATTGCAATTCCCCTGGAGGAATTTATAAGGGTCTCAAATCCAGAGCCCACCCCCTGGGAACCCAGGCAAGTGTGAGCAAGGCTTTAGTCAACTAAAATTAGCCCTGCAACAAATTCCAGCCCCATGGCCCCTAAATTATATGAAATCTTCCACCTTACTTGTCCAAAGCACGATAAGCTGGCTCTAGGAATCCTAACACAACAGCACAGAGGAAAACATAGAGCGATGGCTTATAGTTAAACACAGAAGCCAGATCATATTCAAACTCTCTGAAAGCAGTAGCCACAGCAGTGAGATTGGTGGGAGCCTCAGCTCAGCTGGTATTAGGACATGACTTATACTTACAAGTACCCCATGCCGTTGGGAGTCTATTAAACTCTGATCAGACTCAACGTTTCTCACCTTTTTTTTTTTTAATGTTTATTTTGAGAGGGGGGAGGGGCAGAGAGAGAGGGAGGGAGAGAGAGAATCCCAAGCAGGCTCTGTGCTGACAGTGACGTGGGGCTTGATCCCATGAACTGTGAGATCACGACCTGAGCCGAACCCAAGAGTCTGGAGGCTTAACTGATTGAGCCGCCCAGGCGCCCCTACTTTCACCTTCTAACCTCCATCATGAAGTATGAAGTTCATACTAGGAAAACAGAACCTGAGTATCAGGGAAATACTCTAGCAGACTTCCGTGCTAAACTGGCCAGCCCTGAAATCGTTCTGTATGCAATTGTTCATTTGAATGAACGAGGAGGCAAATTTAATATTAAATGAGGACTCATTGAGGCCCCAGATGGGTGTCTGGTTCTTTTTGAGTCCTTAAGGATGTCATTCCTAAAAGCCCTACATTCTGCACTCCTTACGGCCCAGAGAAAATGACCGAAATTACGAAAGATAACTGCTCTGATGTCGCATAATTGGTTTACCAATTTTTGGTTACTAAACTGGTTAGCCAGTTGGCTGATTTGTCACACCCATAACCCTGGAAAGACTATTAAGGTAATAGATGGAGCATTCCCACCACCTGCTGGGCCATTTGAAGATTTACAAATGGATTTCATTCAATGGCTCCCTGCAATGGGTTTATCAATACGTTCTTGTAATTGTTTGCACGTTCTTTAAATGGATGGAAACTTTCCCATGCAGGACGGCTGAAGCCACAACCATGACTGAGAAACTCTTAGAAAAGTATGGGGTATCCAAAGAGTGATCTCCATTGATGGGGGAACCCACTTCACTGGGTAGATAAACAATTAAATAAGGCTCTTCTGACACAATGGCATTACCGTCATTCTTAGCTTTCTCAGTCATCTGTTAAGTTGAATGGACCAGTGGCAATTTAAAACTAAAGCTATGTAAATTAACAAAATCAACTGGATTGCCATGGCTAAAGTTTGTACCATTGGCTTTGATGGCAAGTAGATCAACACATATGGGAAAGCATAAATTAATGCCTTAAAAAGGGAATAGTAACAGGTAGACCCATGCCTTTGGTGATAGAACTCCATGTATCTCCATGTCATAAATTCTGATATGACTCAGTACTGTAAAACTTTAATGGATTATAGCCAAGGGTATTTCCACCAGGTAAAAGGAGCTTTCTGTAATCATCCTACATGTCGCCAAACTTTCCACAACTCAGAAATTGGAGAGCGGATCTTCTGGAAACAACACCTAAGGAAGGTTGCCCTTGAACCTCGTTGGAAGGGATCATACCAGGGTCTCCCTACTCCTCAGGTGGTGGCCAGACTTCAGGGACTTGAACCTTGCAAGGTTCACATGTCCCAACTGCAAAGGGCTCCTCCAGACTCGAACTGCATACCAGCCAGAGATGTAAAGTTAAAACAGAGATTCTTACCCTGAAGCCGTCAACATCTGGAGGCGGACAACTTCCCCAAGATCGTGGATCAAGATCTTCATCTCCAATATGAAATCTGTATTCCTTTTGTCTACTTGCTGTTTCCTTTTCTCTCTATTAATGCCTGGGAAGACGACACTATAATTAGGATTTCACAACCACTACTACTGCAGGAAACTTAGCTAACTGCTGGATTTTTCGTGTCATGCCAAAATCAGGACGTAAAGGGAGAGACCCCTTAGTTCACCTATAAGTAATTTCACTGACATCCCAAATGCCTTGGTATGCCTAAATTGTTCCACAGGCCCCTTTTATAAAGTTAAAAAATTAAATCTTTGCCTTAAGGTAACCTAAGTCTGGGATTTNCTGGAGCCTATTTCAGAGTCTGTATCTCCCTCTCTCTCTGACCCTCCCCTGCTCACGCTGTCTCTCTCTCTCCTAGAAATACATAAAAATATTAAAAAAAAAAAGAAACTTAGCCTCAACCCTGGCAACCATTNATGGTATTGGCCTACATCCTTGAATTTATACTATTGACCAAAAAGAAATCCACCAGCAGAGTATCCCTCTGGATAGGTGCGCATTTCGATGGTCCATTCTTCCTTCACCCAGAACTAGTACAAACAAATATATGATTAGAAACTTNCCTCATTATGGTATTGGCCTACATCCCTGAATTTATACTATTGACCAAAAAGAAATCCACCAGCAGAGTATCCCTCTGGATAGGTGCGTATTTCGATGGTCCATTCTTCCTTCACCCAGAATTAGTACAAACAAATATATGATTAGAAACTTAGCCTCAGGGGCGCCTGGGTGGCTTAGTCGGTTAAGCGTCCGACTTTCGCTTATGTCATGATCTCGCGGTTCGTGGGTTCGAGCCCCGCGTTGGGCTCTGTGCTGACTGCCAGCTCAGAGCCTGGAGCCTATTTCAGAGTCTGTATCTCCCTCTCTCTCTGACCCTCCCCTGCTCACGCTGTCTCTCTCTCTCCTAGAAATAAATAAAAATATTAAAAAAAAAAAAGAAACTTAGCCTCAACCCTGGCAACCATCGCCGAGGCTACTGTGAAGGCCATGGTTGAACGGCAAAGTTCCCTAAACTCTCTTGAGAAGGCGGTTTTAGACAATAGAAATGCTTTAGAATAGTTGCTGGCTGAAAAAGGAGGTGCCTGTGCCATAGCAGAAACCGTCTGCGGCACCTGCATCAACACCTCTGGCTTTGTAGAAACGCAAATACAAGAGATTATGTGTCCCGGTAACCCAGGCTGATACCTCCTCAGGTACATTCTTTGACTTACGTGGTACCGATTGCTTTGGTTCATGGGGAGCCTGGCTAAGAGTATACTTCAGCCTCTTGGTATTATTATCCTACTCGTGGCCAGCACTATAACCCTTCTGGTGCTTCGAGTTCTCTCTGCGGCTCTTACGTGCATGTTTGCAGCCATCAGCACATCAGCTGTCTTACTGTGCTCGGAGAAGCGAGAAACAAGATGTACGACAGACAAACAGCAAAAAGCAATTCTTCAGTGGATTCGACCTCATCATTACTATCAGTTCCATGATAAGGTCAAGAACAATTTAAGTCTGATGGTGACGGGGAGTGGTACCCGTACAAAATTTGTGGTCACTCTATCACGTACGAAAGGATGGCCAAATGGGAGAAAAATTGTTAAGTTAATTAAACAAGGAGGCCAGTAGACTGAGGCAGCTCTAACGCCCTCGCACTTATGTAAGTGAACCAAAATCTAAGCCTGTAAATACCTCAAGGTCACGACAGTGAGACTTAGGGACAAGCTGTCGCAGGCAGCCAACTAGGTTTCAAGCTATAGCCAATCAATAATTTCCTTACTTTGCTTCCGCCTTTTCTCTATTAAAGTTCCGTTCCCAGTTCCCGTTGATGGAGTGCTTCTAACCACTTCTGGTTTGGCGCTGCCCCATGGGAATTGATTTTGCTCCAATAAATTCCTAAAATTTTAATATGCCTCAGTTTATCTATTACCAGACCTCATTCTGCCTCCGCCCTCCAGGCTCTATGTTTCTTTTTATATCGCTGTCCGCCTGCTCCGGATACTTGGGAGTTAGCCCGTCCTTTCTGTGATCAGACATTTAATTCTGCAGCATGTCCTGTGGTTTCTAGCCTCTTGATTATGGCTCAATCTAGGACAGCGGCCAGCCTCTAAGGGGCCTTTGTTGAAAATTAGTTAAAAGGGCCCCCTTTCGGCTAGTGAATTAGGGAAAGACGGCCCCTCTGAGCGGAAGCAGGTACATGCTTGACTAACAAATCACGCCTGGGTGACAAGAGGAATCCTTTCCTCCTGGCACACACCAGGGTGTAGGACTCAGCTGGGGGCATAGGTGGCATTTCAGCGCCCAAATTGTCCCCTTATGTGCAGGGAAGATTGCACACACAGGGCTGTGGCCCTGCTTACATCCTGTCTCCTCTCCAGTGGCCCCACTGGCTTCATGTCATTCCTATGACAGCTGTCGACTGCTTGACAGTGTCCACCGTCTTTCTCTCTCTTCTCTCCCTCCCTCCTGGTCTCAGCGCCGCTTCCAGAAAACCTTGCACACAGGCTCCAGGTGGGCCTCCAGGCTTCAGGACAAAGGCAGCCTCTCAGCATGGCACCCAAGGCTCTCGCCCTGCTCACTCCTATTTCGTCTTCAGCCTCTCCCACCGCAACGCCCTCCCCCCCCCACTTCGCAGCACCTCCCTGGCCTTGGCTACCGGGTTTCTCCTCTTGCTCTTTCAAGACTTGTCTGCAACAATATCTTCCATAGAAGTCTTCTCAGCTTGGGTGGCTTCTCTCTCTCTCTTTTTAAAAAAATTTTTTTAAAAGTTTATTTATTTTGAGAGAGAGAGAGAGAGAGAGAGAGAGCGCAAGTGGAGGAGGGGCAGAGAGAAAGAGACAGAGAGATCCCAAGCAAAGCAGGCCCCTGGCTGTCAGCATANAAAATTTTTTTTAAAAGTTTATTTATTTTGAGAGAGAGAGAGAGAGAGAGAGAGAGAGAGCGCAAGTGGAGGAGGGGCAGAGAGAAAGAGACAGAGAGATCCCAAGCAAAGCAGGCCCCTGGCTGTCAGCATAGAGCCTGCTCATGGCCTGCGGCGAAATCAAGAGTCAGATGCTTAACTGAGTCACCCATGTGCCCCATGGGTGGCCTCTCTCTTGGCTTTTATCACCCCCAATTGCAGTCAATCCTGGCTAACCGTTGGGCACCGAGGACGTAGTGCCTGGAGCCCATCACGTCTATAGGGACTCATGGAAACATTTTAATTTACTTTAAAATCGGAAGAGAAGGGGCGCCTGGGTGGCTCAGTGGGTTGAGGGTCTGACTTGGGCTTAGGGCATGATCTCACGTTTTGTGAGTTTTTGCCCCGCATCAGATTCTGTGCAGATGATCTGTAGCCTGCTTGGGATTGTGTCTTTCCTTCTCTCTGCTTCTTCTCACCTTGTTCTCTCCCTCTCTCTCTCAAAATAAATAAACATAAAAAGTATTAAAAAAAACAAAATCAGAAGAGAAAAATGACCCTTGAGGCTCAAGAAGAGGTGTTATTTTTTTTTTCTCACATCAGAGAAAATAAGACCTTTGTAGGGTCCATAAAAATCTATTAAGTCTCTCATTTTTTTAAATAAAGGAAGACACCTACGGGGCTGACATACAAAGGGCCCATGAAAATGACAATGTGGTCCTGACCGCCATTGTTTCCCCTTGTCATAGCAGACCTAGGAAATGAAGTTTTGCTTG
>NW_027529432.1:1034485-1035977 GCF_008692635.1 Crocuta crocuta | reverse complement strand
CAACCTGCCAGTGTCAGGTAATTATTTAGGTGATAAAGGTGAAGCTTTATCTTCATGGGGCGGCTGTGAGGATCAGTTGCTGAGAATGCTTCAGGACTGCAGAGCTTGGAGCCGTTTCTGGAGTGGCGCAGGAAGTGGGTAAAGAGAGAAGCATCCTGCAATAAAAGAATGGCTCCACGTGGACTTGATGCTTTTTTTTTTTTTTTGGTAACAAATAAAATGATCCTATTTAGGGGTGCCTGCTGATCCGAGGTTTGTGAGTTCGAGCCCCACAATGGGTATAGAGATTACTTAAAAATAAAATCTTAAAACAAAAATTATCCTATTTATATACCCTTAGGGAGAGAACTGGAAAGGACATATACCAAAGTGCTGCACAATAGCCAGCCCTGATGGTGGGTTACCCTGGTACTTCTTTTTTTAACCCATACTTAGGAGCATGTGAAGTCAGGTCTGTACCTCATTTTCCCTTTGTGGCCCTGGGCTTGGCGCGAGGGTGAGGGTAGGACATAATGAATGAAAGAATTCCCCCATCTCCTGGCACCGCCTGGCCGCCCCTCCAACCCCCAGCGGCTGAAAGTCATGCAGCTCCACCCTGAACGCGGGGCCAGCACTGGAGCGAACAGAGTGGAGCTGTAGGGCCGGGACTCAGTTTACCCAAAGTGACGTCTCCGGCAGGTCGTCATGGGGACAACATCTCCAACGGTTGACAGACACCTTTAGGCACTTCAGAAATGTTAGTTCTGGGCCCCTCTTCACAAACGCTTAGGGCAAAGGCCTCCCGTGCTCCGGGTCATTTAATATTTCCCATGGCTCCCGAAGGGCTGGAAGTGTTTCCTTGTTATAAGCTGTTGGTGCCTGTTAAGTCATGAACAGTATCAGTCTTGTCTGTCTGTTCACTGCCCAGCGCCTAAAGGCGTGTTGGCACACAGTAGGTATTGGGTGGGCGAATGAGTCTGTCGAGGGGGACTTCTTCAGCGGATCGCTGGATCCCCAGCGAAAAGCACACAACCCACCTCTAGATAATAAGACCCTGCATGGCCTCCGCACCCTGTAATTTGGTTCTCTAGGAATCGCCTTTGTTGTGGCCGACTAACCACAGGCAAAGCAAGCACCTGCTCCTCCAGCCGGTCCTCGCGGAAGGACCCCAGGCTGCCGCGCCCCGGACCGCTTCTCGCTGGTCCCTTCTCTCCGCTTTCTGGCAGCTGGGGCCCCCCCCGAGGCGTTTGGGGGCTTGCAGCCAGGGTCCGCCCCAGCGCTTCCCAGCCGTGGTGGCGCCCGTCCCCAGGTGCCCGACACCCCGCCCGGGGTCAGCGTCCTTCGCCTCCTCGGGCCGGGCGGGGGTCCTGGGGCCGCGTCAAGGGCCTCCCCTGGCACCCCCCAGGCCTCCGGGGGCCGGAGCCTGAGTCACGGCGGCACACGCCTTCTCCTCCCCGCTTCCAGTCTGGGGCCCCCTCCGTCCCGCAGCGTCGGGCCCCGGCCCCGCTGGCTT
>NW_027529432.1:1034087-1034416 GCF_008692635.1 Crocuta crocuta | reverse complement strand
GCGGACCCCCCCCCCCTTAAAGGGCCCCGCGGCCCCCGCCTCAGAGGCCAGGCCGGAGGGTCCCCAAAGGGCCTGGCCAGGCGCCGCGGAGCGCGCGCTGTAGGCTGTTGGACTTGCGCCCCCGCCCCTTTCTCTTTCAGACTCCCAGGTGGTCTCCCTTATCCGGCTGTCTCTCAAAAGTCTGCCCAGACTATGGGTCGTTTTCGGGGGGCTTTCCCCTAGAGGAGCTGAGCTGGGAACTCCGCTGCTTTAAGTCGGGCTGCTCCTCCCCTCCTGTGGCCTTGCTTGCAGACAGGAATCCTTTTTCTTTCCCCCCATGTTCTTTCTAG
>NW_027529432.1:1030187-1034019 GCF_008692635.1 Crocuta crocuta | reverse complement strand
TGGGCTCGCTCACAAAGGCAGATACCCCTCCCGCCCGCGCGTTATCACCTCCCTTCTTTTCAGAAAATTTTGCCACAATTTGTCAGCTAATTAGGACCAGCCCGTCCTCCCCGTTCTCTCCCGGAGGACACCGTTCCTTCATCCCCTGCTGCAGGGTCAACGCCTTAAGCCCCGCGACGGTCTGTCCAGACTAGGGAGACTCTGCCCTAATCTCCGAGCTCCCCTCGCAGAAACTCCCCATCCCCTTTTGTTTTTAAAGAATCTCAGCTCCTCCCCTTTTTTGGGCTCTTAAAGGGCCACGCCACCTTAGACTCGCGTAGATCCGGCGCTGGAAGGATGCTTGGAGACCAGCTAGCTATCCAGTGCCTTTTCAGACAAAGAGGCTTAGGCCCAGAGAGCCACTCGACCTATCAAAGATCACAGAGCAAGTTACCGGTGAAACCATCCTGGAACCGAGGCCTCTGACTTTGAAGCCAGTGCTTTTTTTCCTTTGGATCCACTGAAATCAAAACAAACACCACAATGGTCACAGGAGTCCTATCTGGTCCTGTCTTTTGTTTCTCTGACCCTGAGATTCTCCAGCGGGAGCATGACCACACTTGTCCGTTCAGCTTATGTGGCCAGGAAACCCTCTTCTACATAAAATGGGGTCCACACTGCAGGGAAGGTGGGGGACCGCTTGGGGTGTCTGCCTCTTTGGGAAAAGGGAATGCCACTGGGTTAGTATGCTCTCCCTGGGCCTCTCCAGTGGCTGCCCCTTGACCGCTGGGCAGTGGCCGGCTCTGCCAGAGCAAAAAATAAATCCCCAGAAAGACTTAATGGGCTCCAGTGGGTGGTGGCCACTCCCTTCCGCAGAATCTGCAGTAGCCACTCTGGTGGCCCTCCTGCCGGCCCCCGTGCAGGGTCGTCGGCTCTTCCAGACTCTAGGGAAGCCAGGGTCCCAGAAACTCCTTTCCCTGGAGGCGTTGACAGCGTTGTCGTGGGGATCCCTCCCGTGGGTGCCTATATTTGGGGAACCGACGATGCTTAGCACCCCCCAACATGGGACTGTCAGAAGGCTGTGTTGGAGGCAGCACTGGAAAAAGGGAGATCTTTGGGTGGGGCCCTCCTGGCTGGGGCCTCAGACGGGTGGGTCCTGTGTACGGCCCTGGATGCAGACAGATGCCCCCTTTGTTCTTCTCGCCCCACTGCCCCCTCTGCTCTGGCCGGGACCGCCCCGGCCTGCTGCCCTCTGGCTCTACGCTTACAGCCCTCCTCCAAACGGGGTGCCTTACAGAGCCGGCAGCCTCCATGCACCTCATTTTTTAAAGTCAGAGCTAGCCCCTCACAGTGTCCTGCATCCTTTCTTTCTTGGCCTTCTCTTAAAGGGGCCTCACTCTTGGTAAAGGGGCCAGTGGTTTGACTCCGGGCTCTCCCACATCCCTTTTACTGCTGTTGCCATCCTTTGCCCGCCCCTGTACGACCCCTCCCCCACCTCCCTCTCTCTGCACAATCCAAGCCTGGGTTCTTTCCCTGAAAATCAGACCTTAAAGAACTGTCTCCCCTTTCCCCTCCCCCTTCTTCAGGGCAAGATCTGCAGCTGGAAGGGGGTGCCTTGGGGTCCTGGGGGAGTGCCCCCCTGCCCTCCTCCAGGGCCAGGGGACCCGCATCTTCAGGCAGGAAATACTCAGACCACTGTGAGGCCCGGGCCTCGAGGCCCGGAAAGAGCCGCATCCCCGGCCGTGACCACCGGCGCTACTACCACGACCACTGGCGGCTGGAGTACCTGATGGACTTCAACCCCGCCCGGCACGGCATGGTGTGCATGGTGTGCGGCAGCTCCCTGGCCACGCTCAAGCTCAGCACCATCAAGCGGCACATCCGCCAAAAGCACCCCTACTCCCTGCATTGGAGTCCCCGGGAGAAGGAAGTCATCAGCAACAGCTGGGATGCCCACTTGGGGCTGGGGGCCTGTGGAGAGTCTGAGGGCCTGGGGGCCCAGGGGGCTGAGGAGGAGGAGGAAGAGGAAGAGGAAGAGGAGGAGGAGGGGGCTAGCCTGCAAGCTTGCCCGTCCAAGGGCCCAGGTAACTCAGAACTTGGAGAGGNCTTAATCCAGCCATTGCCCTTTTTTTGGGGGGGGGGGACTGCTTACCGCCCTTACTGTACAATATTGGGGGAGGGGCGCTGAGGTGTGGGGGTCTCCCCCATCCCTGAGAGTTTCGGCATTGTGTGGATTTAGAAGGTTCAAGGAGACCAGAGGTGGGGGGATGGGCAGGGGAAAGGCTGGGAGGAGAGGGTGCTGGAAAGGTACCGCTTAACGGTGAAGTCCCGGGAAGGGCCTAGAATCTGGGTCTCTGGGAGGAGCGGGCAGTGCTTCGGGGTTGTTGCAGGAACATTCGGAGGCGGAGGAGTTAAGGGATGAGGAGAGAGAAAGAGAAGGGCCAAGGTGAGGCAGAGGCAGAGTGAGGGAGAGGCTTGCGAGGTCCTGGCCACCGCGGGGAGCTTCTGCATCGCCAGCATCTCAGTTCCTAACCTCCCTCCGACCCTTTCAGGCAAAGCCCCAGCTGGTGAGGGCGGCCGATGCCAGCGGCGAGGGGGCCCAGTGGCACCCCGGGCTCGGCGTCGGCGCCTGTCAGCCTCCCGGAGGGCCGGGGGCAGCAGGGGGCTGGGGGCCCGGCGGCTGGAACGGAGGCTGAAGGAGTCCCTGCAGAACTGGTTCCGGGCAGAGTGTCTCATGGACTTTGACCCTCGGGGGAACCGGCTGGTGTGCATGGCCTGTGGCCGGGCACTGCCCAGCCTGCACCTGGACGACATCCGTGCCCACGTGCTGGAGGTGCACCCCAGCTCTCTGGGGCTCAGCGGCCCCCAGCGCAGCGCCCTGCTGCAAGCCTGGGGTGGCCGGCCCGAGACACTGTCTGAGCTCACTCGGTCCCCACCAGGTGCGAGGCCCATCCCTGGGCCGAGACCCTCCCTCCCCCCATATTAGGGCTGCAAAGTGGGGTCTGTGGCCCAAACCGGGAGGGACTCCTCTCCACACCCGCACACCCACCCACAGACACNCCCCGGCTGGGGCTTCCAGATAGGGGCTGGGGTGAGGACCCCTCTGCGTGGGTAAGGGCAGCCCTGCCACCAGGCTGAGCCCCTCTCCCTCACCCCTTCCCCAACAGACGACGACGTCGTCCCCCAGGACCTGACCAGAAAGAGCCGGGACCCCGCCCCCACTGCTGGAGCCCTTTCCTCTCAGGATCTCAGTCCCCCAGACGTAAAAAAGGNCATGGAGTTGGACGGCGGCCGGCGCGGCCTGGTGTGCATGGTGTGCGGGGGCGCGCTGGCCTCGCTCAAGACGAGCACCATCAAGCGGCACATCCGCCAGCGCCACCCGGGCTCCACGCGCCTCAGCGGGCCGGTCAAGGCCCTTATCGCCCAGGAGTGGAGCGAGCAGGCCGCTCACCTGCTGACCCTGGGGCTGCCGAGCCCCGAGTCCCCCAGGGACCCTGCCGCCCCCCGCACGGCCCCAGCCTCCGAGGAGGGGGGAGGGGAAGAGGAGGAGGAGCCGGAGGAGGAGTGGTGGGGTGAGCTGGCGCAGGGCCAGAGCAGGTGGCGCGGGAGAGTGGGGGCAGGGACCCGGGCCAGGCAGGGAGAGAAGGCTGCGAGTGCTGGGCTGGAACGGGGTGGGGAGAGGAGTGGAAAGGCTGAAGGGGAGACCGGGGAGGATGGGACCGGAGGGCCCAGGTGGGCGGTCGTGGATCCGAGACCCTGGACGCGGTCGGCTTGCGGTCTGCCGGCTCCAGTGCAGTCTTTTGTCCCTTTCTAGGCGACGTTCCGCTCTCTCCAGGGGAGCCCCCGGAGCGGC
>NW_027529432.1:1029960-1030162 GCF_008692635.1 Crocuta crocuta | reverse complement strand
CGGCCGGCGCGGCCTGGTGTGCATGGTGTGCGGGGGCGCGCTGGCCACGCTCAAGGTCAGCACCATCAAGCGGCACATCCTGCAGGTGCACCCGTTCTCCATGGACTTCACGCCCGAGGAGCGCCAGACCATCCTGGAGGCCTACGAGGAGGCGGCGCTGCGCTGCTACGGCCACGAGGGCTTCGGGCCGCCGGCCCCGGCG
>NW_027529432.1:988841-1029838 GCF_008692635.1 Crocuta crocuta | reverse complement strand
GGGCCGGGACACCCTGCTTCCCGCGGCCCTGACCGCCGCAGCTGCCCCCCGCTGGCCGGGCCGGGCGGAGATAGGAATTGGGTGGGGTCCCCGGCTTCCGCTCGGTGCCCAGGAGCGCCCCCCGGGGCCGGCNCTCCACGTTTCCCAAAAGGCCACCTTGGCCTCCGAGCGTGTGCACGTTGGGTTTCCAGCCCCAGCCCCGCGATGGGCCGGGGTGGGGGTGCCGACTGTCAGTATTAGGGCCCCAAGGCTTGGGGGAGGGCAGGAAGGCCGCGCAGGCGCCGTCCCGGGCTGGGGCCCAGTTCCCCGAAGCGTTGCACGCGGAGAGGCACGGCCTCCGGGGTCAAGGGCGGCTGCCAAGGTCCAGGGGCCTCATTGGTATTCGCGGCCGCGCGGAGGCCGGGACTGCGGACGAGGGCTTCCAGCGGAGGGCGGGGCGGCGGTGCTCGGGAGCCCCCTCCCNCGCTCCCGGGCCCCGATCTTGTAAAGGGATTAGCACTTTTCTCCTTGGCTCCTCTCCTGCTCCTAAGGCCTCCGTTTTCCCCTAAACTCCGTCAGGCACTCCTGCTCTCTCGTCCCCGACAGTCCGAACCCGGGGCACTGGAGGTCCCGGCAGTTGGCGTTCTATTCCCGTCCCTCCCTGTCCCCCTTTGTACACGGTGGACGTGCCACCCATTCTCAGCACCCAAGGGCCTGGGGCCGGGCCTCGGCCTTCCTCTAACCCGCGGCAGCGCCGGGTCCGGTGGGGCCGGGAAGGGGCCCCGCGATCTCCCAGGCAGGTCCGAGTGGGATGTGTAGATTCATTCTCCTGTGGAGAACAGGTGGCCCCGAGATCAGGCCCTTTTTGCTCTTTGTATTTTATTTTGAAACTGTATTTAATGCTTTTATATGAAAGGGGGAGGGGCGGGGAGAGAGCTGTCCCAGTCACCCTTATGTGCAAATGTCTTATTTATTATACGTGTATCAGAGATAAGCTGTGAGGTGGTGGAAGGACCTACAGGAAGGAGTGAGGACAGAGGAGGGGCTAAGGGACCCCGAACATCCCACACTAATGTGTGACGCCCCAGGCCTGTCCTCGAGTCTCTGGGCCCCAGCTTCTGCTCTTCACATAGCCAGGCCGGTTCCTTTGGTCTTAAAGCCTGAGAGTGGGAAGGTGAGCGGGCGGACTTGAGGGTTAGGTCTGGAGGTAGAGGGGCCCTGGCGCCCAGGGCCAGAGTCGGCCTCTGTGGCTGGGTGGGTGGCTGGGAAAGCCCAGGGCAAAGAGGAAGCCCTTCCTCATCCCAGCACCCCCAGGCCAGAGCCCAAGGTTCAAGTGCCTCAGGCCCAGTCCCCTTGACTCTTCCTGATTGGGAATTGGCTTTTATACCATGGATTTTATAGCATTTTTATATAATTCAAGATTGTCAAAGTTGGAAAGACCCTGGAGATCAACCAGTACATGCCCCCTTAACCCCTTTCCCGGATAAGGTAGTGAATGAAGTACAGAAACCTAAATTCTCACACAGCCAGGTGGGAAGAGTATAGAACTAGAATGAAAATCCCGACTCCCAATTCAGTGTTGTTTGCACTACACCACACTGCCTCCCAGTCTCTGTAAATTCGTAGTTTCTTTTCCCATCAGGCCTGCCAAAGGATGGCACGTGCCGGGTGTCGCAAGGCCATTTCACTGCAGCCGTGACCCGGGGATGGCAAAGAGCTGCACGCTTCCCAGGAATGAGCATTCTCCGGGCCGCCACGGGCCTCAGGTCCGGGGTTTGGGCGGCAGCCTTCCATCAGAACCCCTAAGTGGGTCTAACACCTGCCCCATGGCCTCTTCAGTAGGGCAAGGGCTCTGGCATTGTTTTTTGTTGCAGATGCCACCAGCGAGTCAGGAAATCCTGCATGAGCTGCCAGTGGACTGAAAAGTTAATTCCCAGGGTCTCTGAGACAGTATTAAGTGTGAGAACAGGGATCACAGATGGCACCAGGCTGGGCACTGCCATTCTTTTCTTTTCCTTCATGCATGTTGCTTTCAGATCCAGAATGAGTATTTTACCATTTTTACTACTCTGCCTGTTCAAAAACAGTAGGCAAAATTGGGGCGACCTATTCTGGTCACCCAAGCCCGCCGCCGAAGTTCAGGTAAGCCGGGGACCAAGAGCCGGTTTGGAATGGCTTTTTCCTCTTGACAGGGAGAGAGGCCTTAGACAGGAGTGAATGTCTTCACTGAGAGGCAGCCCCAAGCACTTCAGGGGTTCTCAAAGTGTGGCCAGGGGCCCTTAACATCAGCATTGCGTTAGGAACCTCCTAGAAATGCAAATACTAGGGCCCCCATCTCCATGAATCAGAAACTGGGGTGGCACCCAGCCAGTCCTTTCTGATAAGTCCTCCAACGATCATGAAACTGAAGATTGAAGCCCCAGTGATCGAAGGGCCACTGTACTGATTTCGGCTTTGACTGCGGCCATGGCCTCGTGGGCTAGGGGTCAGGGGGGTTAGGTGGGCCTCCTCTCTATGTGCCTCCTCCTTGCCTTGGGAGTCTGACATGAGCAGGTGAGGTTTCTTCATGAAGTTTTTGTTAATGGTATGCTTGCTATTATGGCCAATATGTAAATGTTACTCTGAATCCATATTTATATACCATGTTAGTGACATTACTCGAACATTTGTATGTGTATTTGTGAAGTTGTTTGCATCAGTTATTTTTTAAAAATTTCAGCCTAAGTTTTCTAAGAGGTATGTTGAATAAATTTTTAAAATCCAGCTTAAGGGTCATGGCAGCCTTAGTTTTGGGGGAAGAATAAATCGGAAGTGATACAGTTCTTGCAGCAAAGACCTGCTGTATGTAGTTTCCGCTCTCCGCAGTGACGGACTCCAGCACAGTGGCTGGGATTCACAGGCCGCTTCCCGTCGCGGGCGAGAAACCCTCCTAGGTTGGTGTGAGGCCGAACTGGGACAACAGACCCTCTGGCCCCTTCCACTCCTCATCTTCCTCCCAAGGCCACCTCTCAGAGGGTCTCTGTGATCTTTCAGAAACCAAACGCACAGCTTTGCTCTACTATGGAAATTCTGCAGCCTTGGGAACCATGACCAGTATCAACTAGTAGTCGCTTCTGAAAGCCTCAAAAGCGGAGTGGGGCCGGGGGCCGGTGGGGGCCTGGTTCTTACTCTACCCAAACTGTGTATAAAGAATAAAGTTAGCAGAACGACACCAGTCACTGTGGTTTTTTTTTTTTCCATTTTTTTTTTTATTAATACCACATCAATTTGCAGTTTTACAGGAACGAAGATTCAAGTTCCGTAGGTGCTACTGTATTTTTATGTTGCACGCACATACACGCACACAGTTTCATTAGTAATAGTTCACCTATGGGTTTTTCTTTAAAAAAAAAAAAAAAAAAGAAAATTCCTGTGTGGCACAAAGATCTGTCCAATCACCTAAACACAGCAGTAACAAAACAGAGGATCTAGGTGTGGGGGCTTCCAGTGCAGAAAAGGGTCCTTTGGAGGGGAAGCCCAAAAAGCTGATCAGTGCACTGACTTCCTGGGAGGGCATAAGGTAGGATGCAGAGAACATGTTTCCGACTCCGACATGAACTCAGCTTAAAAATTCAAAAGGAAAGAGGGCTGAGAAAATAGGAAAATGGAGTAAGGCAAGGGTACCTTTTACCCATCTAAATGCTGAAGTAACTTCTCTAAAACAGTAGAAAGAAAATTTCCACTACCTTCTACAGAGTTGCACTGCTTTGGGACCATCAAACACGAGCCCTTACTTTAAAGTCACCAGCGCACATTCCCTCATGACTAGGAGTTTACAACCTGAAGGAATTCAGATGACTTTTCTTCCAAGCTGACTGAATTTTCACGTTGGAAGGGGACAAAGACACAGATCGGTCTCAACAGGAATCAGATTCCTGATCGCCCTCCCTCTGACGTCGGTCTGGGTTGTTCTGTTAGCTTCCAATTGTGCATGGAGCCCGGCAGCACAAGCTGGCCCTGCACGGTGGCCCTGACCTACAGCTTCGGGGAAAGCGCTCTCCAAAGGAGCACCCTGGGCCACGCAGGGGCGCGATACAACATTTAAGGCGCCTGAAGACGCAGGAGCCCTCAAACAGTAACGCACACCTGCGAGCAGGCCTCAAAGTCAAAGCTCCCTGTGAACCACAGAACGCACTTCCTTACACTGCCCTGCGGCCCCTCCACCACACACAAGCCCCTCTCAAGCCAGCTTGGCTTTGGTGCTTAGGGTAAGATGAGGAGCACAGGTTAAGGATGTAGCGCGGGAAGGAGGAAGCTGCAGAGAAAAGATAAAAGCAAAAAAGGCCCTTTGTTTCTGTATTCACCTCTTGAGAATGTTTCCCCCCCATGGACTGAGATAGGATTACAATAACTCAACACCTGAGGAGCCCACATGCAGATTATTTTTTTTCTCTAACAAGTTTACAGCAGTGTACAGCAGTTACAGACATTTATTTCATAATAAGAAAAGTACAACCATATTTATTAAACTCGAGGTGAGGTGGGCAGGGAGGAGGGAGGAAAGCACATTCAGGAATGAGTTCTCAAACTAAAGCTCAGAACTGGTGCCCACCACAAACGACACAGACACCACCCTCCCAAACGGCGGGAGCTTTCCTCTCTAGGGATGAGCGGGAGAGCGAGGGCCGTCACAGCCCCACTTTCGGGTTCCATTCTTGGTTACCAGACGGCATTCTGGGAATCGGGAATGCGCACTATCACCTACAGGTTATTCATAGACTTGAAAGTTCTATCATTACTTGAGGAAGAGGAATGTCAGGAGCAGCTGCTCACATTGTGGGGCAGGAAGACGGGGTCAGAGAGCTGCCAAAGACCCGGGGGAAGGAATCCCACTCTTGTCCCCAGATAATTTCCTCGTAAGTTAATCATTATTTCTTAACTTAAAAATAAGGGTAAAACCCTGACGGGAAGTTGCGTAAGACTAGTCCTTGAAAGCTGGATAGCAGAATCCGAGCAGTGCTTTGTCTTTTATTTCTCCTTGACCTCCAACCTCTCCCCTTTCAAGCTCCAAGTAAAAGCCCCACCACCATTAAGGTACTGATTTATCCTATTAGATTCTTTCTTTATTCTTTTGGGTCCTAAGATATCAGTTCTTTTTTTTAGTCCAACAATTCTTGTGCTTGATACGGAGGGTAAAGGGAAAGGAGGGAAGAAAACACCAAATTAAGAAAAAGAAGCTTGGAATGCAGGCTCGAGCTGACACTGAGCACGTTCCTTCATAGTACAAGTAATAACCTTATAACTATTAAGTGGTGTTTTAGTAATTGTTGCATTTCTGGTTTCCATGTACTTATTCTGCCTTTTTCTTTGCGATTCCAGGGAGTTTTGCTTGTATCCTATTGAAGAAGAAAAAAAAAAAAAAAGAAGAAGAAGAAGAAGGTGAAAACCCAGACTTCGGTTCTAGGCTTTTACTTTAACAGTGATACTGGAAGACAGTCCTGACCTTGCTGGAGCGCTGTGAAAACACCCTCCCATCTCCAGCAGGCTTACTCTGGATGAAAAGAGGCAGGGCGGAGGCTGGTGTGGGATGAGCTGAGGGGTCCACCCCCTCCTCCCTGCTACGGTGCGTGCGGGCTCCCCATTCTCTTTCACCACGTGTGCCTCCCGGCACCCTCACGGTGGGGGGTGGGGGGGCTAGAGAGGAGAGTAAGGGGCGTCGGGGCGTACTGCCTGCTATGTTCTCCACACCAGCGGTGCAAGAGCCTGTTTCTCTGGGAGTGCTAGGTTACCCACTGGTGCCCCAAAGGAACCGGAGTCAAGGGTCAGGGTGACATATAAAAAGACAACGGGAGCAGGCGACAGTTCCCAGCCCGTCACCGGACACCAAAGCTACCCTGTATTTTGTGCACTAAGGTTGCCCATCACTCAGGTCATTCACACACCTCTCAACCAATGTCAAAGCCACGCCAGCAGGGACTACCCAAGACATCAGGTTTCAAAGCTATGCTATCACCATCTTTCCCAGTGAGGAGTAAACAGCAACAGATACGTATTTGTGCTAACTGTCCTTGCCTGGTTTTAACTCCAATGTATACCTACAAAAGCGAAAGAGCAAGTAAAGACCCTGGCATCAAGCTCGAGCTGTGTGCGTGTAGTTGCTTTCCACATATCAAAACTGGAAAAAGCACTAAAATCTGGGGTGTGAAAGGGACTGGGGGTGGGGGTGGGTGGAGCACAAAAGAGATTTAACTGCTTTTGAGGTTTTGTTTCTTAAATATCTGAATACGGAAAAATATTAACAATTTAATTAAAAGTTCCTAAGTGTTTACTGTTAAGTAATTAAAAAAACCTCCAAAACCCCCCAAATGGTTCCTTGATAGAGGGAGATATTTTATTACTAATTGATATTAATATTAAATTGGTTTAAAAAATAGAGAAAACAGAGGGGTTTGGTAGTTTTAGAAAAGAGGTAGCTTAGCGCCTTGAGTCATTTATTTAGTAAAACTCTTTTATTTCTGAAAAGAAAGGGAAGAGTTTGGCTTAAAATTGAAACGTGTGAAAACAGATGCATGTGCGCTGGGAGCCACAAACACTTAAAGGCCAATTCTAAAACGCAGAGGTTCTAATTCCATCGGTCCTTTTTAGTCTAAGACACAAAGGATTTTTTTTTTTTAAGAAGCAGATGAAATAAGTTCTAGTAAAATAAAACTATCAACCAACATTTTTTCTTCAGGGTGAAAATTACTTTCTTTGAGTCAGTTATTTTACAGAGGAGGCTAAAATTAACTGGGGAAAAACACACATGTCATGATAAAATGTGGAACTTAAGCGTACTTACTTTTCAACAATTGACTTGGTCTGATCGCGGGCGATGCCAACATAGTGATCGATCTGGGTCTTTAAGGAAGGAAAGAGACTCAGTTACGGCAACACACAGATTAACAATTTTCCTGAAGGTAATGTTCTGTTGTCCAGTTTAATCATTTTTTAAAAATAGTACTGCATATTCTGGGAAATGAAAATAATGCCCCGTTAACAAATATTTTAAAAACTTAAGGTTTCGGAATTTAAATTATGCCACAAACACCTCATACTCTGTTGGAAGTAAAAATCACTCATTTCTTCCGCGAAGGTCTTACTTGCTAGCTGTTTCCTTTGGAGACACTGGAGAATAAAGCATTTTTCTGAATACTAGCAATTGTCTAATCTGTGCTCGGTAATCACTAATGTGTTGTGGCTCCCACGTAAGACTAATCCATTTAATACCAAAAGGTATAAATAATGGATCACTTGACCTACAAAGAATAACCTTCTCGCATCCAGCAAGGCTCTGCATACGCCATTCCACAATGCAAACATCTTTTCACACCAACGGGATTCCCATTATAGCCTTGATAGTTTAAATTTCTTTTCAGATACCAGCTTTTATTTATTTAAGCACTTTTTCAACTTAGTAATGCATCCACATGATAAAAACTTAAAAGACACAGCGAGGCACAAAAAGAAGTCTCCTTCCTACCAACTTTTCTCTCCTGAACATTCAGTTTTTCTTGGTATAGGAAACCACTATTACCAATTTTTTATAGGCTCTTGACTTATAAAATTAGACTGGAGAAATAGTTAGAAAACGGTTGCCCCAAACTTGCAATGCCTAAAACATGAACTGAAACTAGTCATAATCAACAGGCTTATCTGATTCAAAACAGAAGACACTTGTTTACCTTGTACTTCTCATAGACAATTGGAACACTGAAAATGAGTAGTTCAGCTGTAAGAGAATCACAGGACATGGCAGGTATAAATGTGAGGCAGTCAAAAACACCCAAGACTCAAGTAACACACACCATTTTTCTTCATGAAATATAGGGAAATATAAACTTTCAATCTATAGGTACACAGGCTGCCTTCTTTGTATTACAAATAATTTCCAAATTATGAAAAGGATTTCTCCTTTAAAAATATGTTNGAGAGAGAGAGAGAGAGAGAGAGAGAGAGAGAATCCCAAGTAGGCTCTGCGCTGACACGGGGCTTGACCTCATGAACCATGATATCATAACCTGAGTGGAAATCAAGGGTCAGACACTTAACCGACTGAGCCACTCAGGTGCCCTGAAAATGATTTCTCTAAGATCCCCATATTTAACCCAACTGTAGACAACTCTCCTTTACTTCTAGCTGTTTTGATACTTCTTTACGGTTAGGCCCTTCCAATAAACCCATGGCCAACAAACATAGGTTCTTCCAACATCCAGTTCAAGGTTTATGGATGTTAAAGGCTGGGCCATGTGGGAAGAGTGGAGACATGCTTTGCTCCTGCTTCCACCAATCACAGATGACCCCTGAACACTGTGGGTTCCACCAATCACAGATGACCCCTGAACACTGTGGGTTCCACCAATCACAGATGACCCCTGAACACTGTGGGGATTAGGAGCACTGACAGACACCCTGTGCAGTTGAGAGTCTGCACACAACTGCTGATCCCTTGCCCCCAACTTGACTAACAGCCTACTGTGGGCCAGAAGCATTTCTGAGAACACAGTCAATGAACATATTTTGTATGTTATATGCATTATATACTGTATTCTTACAACAAAAGTAAGCGTTAGTCAGAAAATCGTTAAGAGAAAATACATTTACCACAACGCACTGCAAAAATTCTACGGATAAGTGTTATGACCCATGCAGTTCAGATCTGTGTTGTTCAAGGGCTAACCGTACTTCCGAGAGCACGGAGACATTTTCCTTGTCACCTTACCAAGAATCAGAAGGGTGATTCCATTGAAAACGGCACCGACATAGGTCATCAGCCACATGAAGACCGCCAGCTGTGAATGCCAACATCAGAGAGTTAAGTGGGAATAAGCATAACGCAAAATTTAGGTTAACTGATGCCATTCTCCTCTTGACAATGAAGTCTGCATAAATTTAGTGATGTATGTCATCAATAACTTCAAAATGAAGGTTACCTCCCCTGCACCATTCATCTGAAGGAGGCATGAGACCATTCTGTGTTCTCTTAAGCTCAGACTCTAACTGTATTTCTGTCAATGACATTCTCCTTGTTCTAAAATTCTTCAGGTGCAGAAGGCCATTGACTCCTATCCCCGTTTCACTCCTACCCCAATGTGGGAGAGAAGCAGACATGTATTTTTGTGTGTGAGGAACCCCTATTTACTGTTGTTCCTCGGAACTATAACCTAGTCCCTGGTTTTTCTCAGCCTCACCGCCAAAAGCTGTAGGAACAACTAACCTTCAAGGAGTCAACCAAGTCTTCCACCAGAAAGAGACGAATAATGAGCTTCAGGGCCCTGTTGATGTGCACCATGGCAGCATTCACGTAATTATGGAAAGCTTCTGAGGACAGAGTAATGTCTACATCCAGGTAGGCTCTTCCAGAAGAAGAAACAATAGTCATACATTTGACAAGGAAGATCTCTTTCTGTTAGCAGAGCAGTTCTTTACAGCATGATATTCCCCCAAGGGCAATTGTGAAAATCTGTAGGGACACTTTTTGCTGTCATGGGGTGGGGAGAGGGCACCACTGTCCCTCAGTGGGCAGAAGCAGAGATGCCAGAGGTCTGCAAAGTGTGGGATGTTCTCACACAATAAAGGGCAGTCCTATGCCCTGCATAACTTTTATTGCCTCAAAGGATATTTGGGAAGGTATGAACCCATTTATAATTATCAAAAGCCCAGAACATTAAAAACAGGGTATTGTCCCCACAGTTTTAACATATCCTGAATATTTTCACACTGAATTTTGTTCATGCTAAACTTCCCTGAGATGCTTTTCACTATTTTGAAAAATCACCTCTGTATTGGAGATTATACACCTAACTCCAAGTATCTGATGTCTGTATTTATTTTGTGTGTGTGTAGTCACGTCCAAGCAGTTAAATATTAACTAGAATATGTATGATTTTTATTATAAATGGGCTTTTATCTTCTTTCTTTATAATCAGAGTCTACTTTTGAGATTCTGTTTGTAGATATCTATGAATTTCACTTCAAAATGATAAAGAGGCATTATAAAACATTTGTCAACAAAAAGGAAGATGGAGATACTGAGTTTGATAGGGTTGACAACTACAGAAAAAGACAGGAAGACCTGGGTCTGCTCCCAGATGCACTACAGAACTGAGATGTAACCGTGTGCTCCTGACCTGTTCATTCACGCAGTACCTACTGAGTGCCGACTGAGTATCAGACCCTCTGCTGTGTGCTGGGCATATGAGGAAAGGGAAGACTGCTTTTGCCTTAAAGAGCCTACAGTCTTGGGAAAACAAAAAGGAACAGGCATGCTTACTTTCCGTATTTAAGAAAATATTTACTACCAAATATAAAAATTACAAAAATTTGATGTTGTAATTCATACAGCTTAGCAGTACACACTTTATAATCCACAACAGTGTCATGCAGAAGAGGAAACCCGAGCTAAGACAGCTGAGCTTGTGGCAAAACAATAAAACGTATTCACTCACTGAACACCTACTGATTTATTAAAAGTAATTTGGAATAACTTTTTTAATGCCACATACAGTTTAAACTGTCTGTTCTATTTTCACCAAGAGAAAATAAAAGGACCAGAGCTGCAGTCCTGAGAGGTCATAGAAGAGGTTCTTTCCCTGTAAGAAACGGGTTTTGAAAAAAACCCAACATTTGCAAATGTTAAAAATGTTTACGGCCTACGATTTTCAAGAGGAAAAGTGGAGGGAAACATTTGTTTAAGTCACAGCACAGTGAGGAAAGCTAGCAAGTGGATTCTAGAAATGCATGACCTACTGACTTCATCAGGACCTGCTCTTGGTATAAAGAAAACTAAAGGAGAATTAAGAAGGAAATCAGTAATAAAACTAAAAGCAAACGTATCAAATTCTGGTATCGCCAAGAGTGCAGACTCAATACCTGGCTTTGAAAGCTGTTTTAAGATTTAACTATGTGGAAGCTTAAATGTGTCCTTGGGAACCCATGTGACTGAGTGCTGTCATGGAGGCCCTGTTCTCCCTGCTCTGCTCAGGAATTCAGACACTTCTTTGGCCTTAAAGTGTGAGTTTGTCAAAAAGCTCTTGGCCACTTTTTAAGTGACAAGGTTTTTAGTTGATAGTTCATACAAGCGACCAGCTGCATTAGGCCCTATAAATTCTTGATGATGTCAGGTCTGACTTGTTGACCTACCGGCCTCAGCAACCCCCCTCCCTAAGCTGTAACGCGTTACTTGTGATACTTCAACTCACTTGAATGGATGGCCCTCTTCTGATTTCTGTACAGCTTGGATGACAGACTTGTAGACCCTGAAGCTGATGGTGACAGAGAGAAGAGCCAGGATGAGGTAAGAAACCACACTGATGACACTGAAAGCCGCCAGCGAGAGCAGCATGATCAGCGTAGTGCCAAAGACAAACCCAGTCTTCTTCACATCTCGCCAGAAAATCAGATCGTGCACTGCCAAAAGAAAGGGGACACAGGTTACATGTGGCCACATGGCCAGCACTGCTCTTCGGCTGTGTCCTGCATACCCGAGAAGCAACACACCAGCATGCCATTACGGGTGCACCCTCCGTAAGAGAACCTGATACATGAAAATCAAATGCTATCAGAAATGAGGATTCACACTGCAAAAGGTTCTTGTGGTTTCTGGACAGGTTCATAAAAACTTAGAAACTTATTTTTTTAGGGATGGCCACACTGGGGTAAAGTGTCATTTTCTTTAAGTGTTTCAGCAGAAAGGATGTACAGCAAGTGTGATAAAGTATTGATAACTGTTGAATAAATTAAGCAATCTGTGACGATATAGTATAGTTTGGTCACTATAAAACCAAAGCTAATGTGTAAATTGGGCCAGGCCAGAAAGAGTGATGGATAAAAACAAACCAATCTATTAGCGTTAGTTACAATAACATATACCAGTCTCTGTTAATCTGAAGAGATCTCAGGAAGGATTATGATAGGCAGGGGACCATACCATTATCTAAACCACAATACCTCTGGGGGCACCTGAGTGGCTCAGTCGGTTAAGCATCTGACTTTTGCTCAGGTTGTGATCTCACGGTTTGTGGGTTCGAGCCCCACGTAGGCTCTGCGCTGTCAGCCCAGAGCCTGGAGCCTGCTCTTGATTCTGTGTCTCGCTCTCTTTCTGCCCCTCTCCCACTCATGCTCTGTCTTGCTCTCAAAAATAAACATTAAAACAAAACAAAACCAAACCACAATACCTCTGAAAATGAATGGGGCCACTATTAATAACTGTTAGGAAATAGGTATAAACCAAGACTGTCTTAGGCAAGTGGGTCTTATGGTAGGGGACATCCAAACAGGAAAAATTTAAGTTCTGCTACTTACAGACACCTCAAAAAATGTATGTAAAAGTTGCCAGCAATTATCTCCCATTTAGCAATGACACTATATTTGAATGTCAACCGTGAAGGTTAATTTCAACACTAATGGCCCTATTGCAGGGTTCTTCTATTTATAAAGAAAAGCAAGGGCTCTGGAATTGGAGACAGGAGTTTAGAGTCTTGGTACTTTTTGGCTATATGGTCTTAACTGACCTTTCTAAACCTTTTTTTCTTTTGTAAAACAAAGAAAGTAATATCTATTTCCTAGTGTTGTTTTAAGGACTATATAAGGGTAATGCAGTAGAATGCTTAGCACTGTAAATGGCATACAATAAACACTCAAATTTTAACTACAATCAAAGTACGGTAGGCCTGGAAGACTGTGATTGAGGGTAAAATGAACTTGAATCTGTTCAAGTGGGCCCCTTGGCACCTAGTTCTTCCCCATATTCAGCCACAATACTCTCCTCTGAAGCCTAACCTTGCTAGAGCCAAAGGAACCTAACTTGAAACATTCACACTAAAGACATGCTGACTGTACAGAAGTAATCTCTGGTTCAAAGATTCCAGTCAAGGGATGTGACACTAGGAGAAGTAAGAGGGGCTATGACTCCTGATGGGAAGTGGAGAGTCCCAGCTAGTGACATTGCAAAGGAGAGTTGGGACACAAGTCAGGCACCTGATTGGACAGAAAAGCTGAACAGAGTGCTGCCTTCTTATGAGAGCAAATACTAAGCCGGTTCCTAGTCAGTGTCCGAGTACACACGTCACAGTTCCTAAGTCCACAAGTACAGTTTCCACTCAGAATGTTTAGGAATGGAACAAACAGATACCATGTGCCACTTGGTGTAATGCACGGAGGACACAACATCACTTCTATGCTTTTACCGAAAACACAGAACTTCAATCCAGTAAGAAAGCAGCAGACAAACTCAGACTGAGAAATTTACAACATGGATGGATTTAGAGGGTACATCAAGTGAAGTCAGACAGAAAAGGGCAAATACCATATGATTTAGCTCATACGTGGAATTTAATAAACAAAAGAAATGAACAAAGAAAAAAGAGACAAACAAAACCAGACTCTTAGAAACAGAAAACGAACTGGTGGTTGCCAGAGGGGAGGTGGGTGGGGAATGGGGGAAACAGGTGACAGGGATTAAGAGTACTCTTATTGTGATGAGCACTGAGTAACGTGTAGAATTGCTGAATCATATTGTACACCTGAAATTCATGGAACATTGTATGTTAATTATACTTTAATAAAAAATAAGAAAATAGAGTAAGGCGAGTTCATGAAGCATAAATCTAAATGTGATCAAAGACTGAACACTAGATAAAGGGATAAAAGTAGCTACAAAGGACATCACTGGGACAACAGACAAATCGTGAATGCGGACTATATAACTGATAAAAGTACAGGTGACCCTTGAACAACACATGTTTTAACTGCATGGGTCACTTACATGTGGATTTTTCCCCAATACAGTATAGTATTTGTAAATATATTTTTTCTTCCTTTTGATTTTCTTAATAACATTTTCTTTTCTCTGGCTCATTATAAGAAATCAATATATGTAACACACAAAATATGTGTTAATTGACTGTGGAGTTATTGGTAAGGCTTCCAGTCAATAGTATGCTATTAGTAGTTAAGTTTTTGGAGAGTCAAAAGTTATATGCGAATTTTCAACTACGTGGAGGTCAGAGTCCGTTACTGTGAGGTTCAAGGGTTAACGATACTATATCAATGTTAAATTTCCTAAATTTGATTAAGTGTACTGCGGCTATGTAAAACAACATTCCTGCTCAAAAAACACCACCACCACCACCACCACCACCATACACTCCAAAGTCAGGGTGTAAAGGGACAGGATGTTTGCAACCAGCTCTCCTATGGAGAGAGGGGCACAGTTATAAAGCAAAAGTAGGCAAATGTTAACAACTGGTGAACTAGAGTGCAGGTTATATGGGAGTTTTCTGTACTACACGTGCAAATTCTTTAAGTTTCAAATGTTTGAAAGAAAAACAGAAAGAGAAAAAAGAAAGAAAAGCTTACAGGATAAGACTGGGGCCCAGAGATTAAAAGACTTGGATGCATCAGAGAAGGAAAGAGGGGTAATGACATTAGCTTATATGCAAACCTAGATGAGCAAAAGCCACCCTGTCCTCATGAACCTTACTGCCGTCTACTGGAAAAGTGTCATAAGAAATATTCAAACGTACCATGATAACACATGTGAATGGTGCCCCCTAGAGGTGTGCAGTATATAATGCGCACAATAGTATAGAAGGCCCTGGGCTGGGTCTTAAAAATCAATGGCAGAATTATGGTGTGGTCTAGAAAGGGGACACACTGATTAAAGGTGGGGGATAACAGAGGAAAAGTCAGCAAAACCTGGTTAGTACCTCAAACCTGTCTGGGATGCTCTTCCTCCACAACTCCATGTGACTTGCTCCTTCACCTCATTTGGGTCCTGGTTCATGGGCTACTTCCCCCAGAAAGCACATCCTACCTAACATCCCCTTCCTTTAATCATGCTCCATATCTCCTTATTCTGCTTTTTTTCAGAGTGCAGATCACTTTACTTACAGTAGCTTTTCAGATCTGTTACTGAATGCTTAAAACATAGGCTAAGCTAATAACCACAGTTTGCATTTGTTTCCTGATAATCTCTCTCAGTCTATGAGAGGCCCAGTTCCTGCACCTAGATCTTATCAAGTACAGTGGACATGGATTGTGAGGATACAATACTAACGACAGGAACCTGGCACGGTCTGGAAACGCTGTCCTCTGATCCTCAAGGAAGAGTTAGGAGGATGAAACACGCAAGGACAAAGGGAAGAAATGACGCAGCTGCCAAAAGTTTAAAATGGTGAAGCCCCTGGATTGGGTTTCAGTGTTCTCTGTGTAACCAGGAAGGCACCAAGAGGCTGCAATGGTTTAGTTCCATAAAATGTTTTGTTTTTTTTTTCTCTCTCCTACTTTCATTCATTTGCTCTTACTACCTTCAGTATAGAACTTTTTAAAGCTGGAAATTTCTGGGGCACCTGGGTGGCTCAGTTGGTTAAGTGTCTGACTCTTGGTTTCAGCCCAGGTCATGATCTCATGGTTTCATGAGTTTGAGGCCCTCGTCAGGCTCTGTGCTGGCAGAGCAGAGTCTGCTTGGGATTCTCCCTCTTTCTCTGCCCCTCCCTCACTTGCACTGTCTCAAATAAGTAGACTTAAAAAAAAAAAAAAAGCAGGGAATTCATTTTTTGAAAATTTATTTTTTAAATTTATATCCAATTTAGTGAGCATATAGTGCAGCAATGATTTCAGGAGTAGATTCCTTAATGCCCCTTACCCATTTAGGGAATTCCTTATTTTTAATGAGTTCTTTTCCTTCCTTTCCTATTCCTCTCTTTTCTCAACAAGCTTTAATTAAGTGCCCACTATGTGCCAGGCAAGTACTAGGAACTGGAAATATAATACAGCGGTGAACACAGCAAACAAGATCCTTACTTACTTTCCGGGGGGGAGGAGAGGCACGAATAACAAACAAGGTAAGTGTCACTTATACCAGAGGCCCATAAGGATATGAATCCTTTGTGCCACGATGAGAAGAATGGTGTACACACAAGCATGACTGAAGCTAGTGGTCAGGAGAAGCCTCTCTGAGGGCTGACAGGAAAGGTGAGATATAAAAAATGAGAAGGAGCTGGCCACGGAAAAAGCCAGGGTGTGACAAGGCTGGAGAGACTGTCAGGGGCTAGATCATGAAGTACTTTCATAGAGCAAGGTAAGGAGCATGGAGTTTAACTTCAAGTGAAATGAAGGTCCAGCAGGGGTATAACAAGATATACTGTATTATAAGAAGAGGAACACTTTTTCCGTATAGAAAATGGATTGGGGAGGGCAAAAGTGCAGGCAGAGAGACTCCCTAGAAGGCTAATGCAGAAGTTTAAATGCAAGACGGTGGTCATTTAGATTAGAATGGGGGCAGCCAGGATGGAGAGGAGTAGACAGATATGAGCTATAGTTTGGAGCTAGAACAGGAAGAACCTGGTGACAGACAGGATGTGGGAGATGACACTGGGAAGAAATATGGATGACACATAGGTTTGGGGTCTGAACAAATGGATGGCTGTAGTGTTATTTAGTGAGGTGAGGAAGAGCAGAGTGCAGAGC
Source organism: Crocuta crocuta (assembly GCF_008692635.1). Lineage (NCBI taxonomy): Eukaryota > Metazoa > Chordata > Mammalia > Carnivora > Hyaenidae > Crocuta > Crocuta crocuta. The sequence continues at coordinate 1,013,374 of NW_027529432.1, read as the reverse complement.
ATGTTAATCTGGGTATACATGTTTACAGATATCCGTTATTTAAAAAGGCAGTTAGATTCACCAGCGTGCAACACACAGGGTTAAGTCTGAGCTAGGGACAAATCTGGGAGTGACTAGCACACAAATAATATTTAAAAGTTATGAAAAGGGATGAGGTTACCTCATATGGATAGGGAAGAAGGCCCAGGTCTTAGTTCTACAGTACTCCAGTATTTCACAATACTGAATACTGAATAAAACTAGAGGAGCTAGGGAAAGGGACCAGAGGCAATAACCAGGAAGGCAGGGGAGGACTGGGAGAGTATGGAATCACAGAAATGGAGAGAGGAGTACTTTGAGGAGGAGGTGTGGAAACTGGCTAATTCTGCCAAGCCTGAATAAGGAAAAAAGTAACCCTGGACTTGGCAACACGGGGATAACTGGTGACCTGATGAAAGCTGAAAGCTGATGAGGGAGTGGCAGAGGAAGTAGTGGTGAGGTGTGGAGGCAGAGTGAGAGGAAATGTCTACGAAGTTTGGCTGTGAAGGGGAGTAGGGCATTTGGAGCCAAGGGACAGTTTAAAGATGGGACTCACTAAAACATGCTTATATGCAGACACAAGCAGAAAGAGGTTGAAGATGGGGGGCAGAAGAAGTGAAGTTCAGGAGAAGGGAGGGATAGCAATCCAGAACCCAGGTGAAGGGACGGATCCTTGTCAGAACCACACAGTTAAGAAGATGAGGAGAGATACAGGCTTATCCATAGACATGAAGATTGTAAGAAGAGGGATTTCTTTCTGAATGCTTCGTTTCTAAATAAAAAAGGTGCTTAAGTCATCAGCTGAGGTGGGGGCAAGGTGGTGAAGAAGGTCTACTGAGAAAGAAAAAGATAAATAGTTGTTTCAGAAAAGTGAGAAACTGTCTTAAAACTCTTAAAAGAAAACAGGAGTTAAAGAGGTGATGGAAATTAAGGAATGCGCTTGTGATGCACACAGGGTGATATATAAACTGTTGAGTCACTATTTTGTACACCGGAAACTAATATAACAATGTATGTTAACTAGAATTAAGATAAAAAACTAATTTTTTATATCTATAGAACATTTACATAGACATTTATAGACTACTCCACACAACCAACAGAAGAATATACATTCATTTCAAGTACATGTGGAACATTCACCAAGATAAATCAAAAGATAAAAAAAAAAACCAGGAGTAAATCTTTGTCATCTTGGGTTAGGCAATGATTTCTCAACCAAAAGCACAAGTGACAAAAGAAAAAAAACAGATAAACTGGGACTATATCAAAATTAAAAACCTTTGTGCTATAAATAATACCAAGAAAGTGGCAAGAAAACTCACAAAATGAGAGAAAGAATATATTTGCAAATTATGTATCTGATAAGGTATTTGTGTCCAGAATATGGTAGGAATAAAGAATTATAACTCAATAATTAAAAAATAGCCCAAGAGAAAAATAAACGAAGGATCTGAATAGACATTACTCTAAAGACATACAAATGGCCAATAAGCATATAAAAAGATGCTACACACATTATTAGTCATTAGGGAAATACAAATCAAAACCACAATGAACCCACTAAGACAACTATAATAAAGAATACAGTAACAAATATTGGCAAGGATGTGGAGAAACTGGAACCTTCATACATTCCTAGTGGGAATGAAGAATGGCACAGCCACTTTGGAAAACAGTTTGGCGGTTCCTCAAAAAATTAAACATAGGAGTCATTATATGACCCAACAATTCCACTCTTAGGCAAATGCTCAAGAGAAATAAAAACATATGACAACACAAAAATTTGTGTACACCAATATTTATAGAAACATTATTCATAATAGCCCCAAAGTGGAGACAATCCAAATGTCCATCAACTGATGAACGGATGAATAAAATGCAATACATACCCATACAATGTAATTACGTGGCAATAAAAAGAAGTGAAGTTCTTAGTGCTGCAACCTGCTACGAATTGACTCAAACTTGAAAACAGGCTAAGTGAAAGGCGCCAATTACAAGAGAGCATATATTGCATGATTCCACTTACGTAACACATCCAGTATAAGCAAATCTAGAGAGACAGACAGTAGATTAGTTGTTTAGGGCTGTGGTGTGGTGGTGGTGGTGGGTGATGGGAAACAAATGCTAAGGAGTATGTGGTTTCTTTCTTGTAGGGGGGACTAAAATGTTCTAAAATTGGATAGTGATGATAAAAAAATTTAGTTGTACACTTTTTTTTAAAGGTTTTATTTATTTCTGAGAGAGGAGAGAGAGAGGCAGTGTGAGCAGGGGAGGGTCAGAGAGAGAGGGAGGTACAGAATCCGAAGACAGTCTCCAGGCTCTGAGCTAGCTGTCAGCATAGAGCCCGACACGGGGCTCGAACCCATGAACCATGAGATCATGACCTGAGCTGAAGTCGGACGCTTTACCGACTGAGCCACCCAGGCGCCCCAGCTGTACACTTTTTTTTAATTAAAAATTCTAAAAAAATTTTAATGGTTTTTATATTTGAGAGAGACAGTGTGTGAGCGGGGGAGAGGCAGAGAGAGACTGAGACAGGATGTGAAGCAGGCTCCAGGCTCAGAGCTGCCAACACAGAGCCCGATGGAGGGCTCATACCCACGAACCATGAGATCATGACCTGAGCCGAAGTCAGATGCTTAACTGAGTAAGCCACCCAAGTGGCCCTAGTTGTGCCCTTTAAATGGATAGACTGTAGTATTGGAAATATACCTCATGAAGGGTGTTTAAAAAATAGACAAATTCATGATATAGTTTAGGATTTCAGCACCCCTTTCTCAATAATTGGTAGAACAAGTAGACAGAAAATCAATAAAAACACAGAAGACTTAAACACTATTAACCAATTTGACCTTCTTGACATTTATAGAACACTCCACACAACAAGAGCAGAATATATACTCTTTTCAAGTACATGTGGAACATTCACCAAGATAAACCAAATCCTGGGGCACGAAACAGTTCCAATACCTTTTAAAGGGTTCAAGTCACTTTTGTTTTCTGAGTATAAGGTAGTTATATTAGAAATAGTAACAAAAGATACTGGGAAAGGAAGATACTGGGGAAACTCCAATATTTGTAAACTAAACACACTTCTAAACAACCCATGAATCAAAGAAGAAATCAACAGGGAAATTAGAAAGTATTCTGAACTGAATGAAAATCAAAGCCTGTGTTCTCCAACTAAAGTAATACATAGTATAAAAATGCCTATGTTAGAAAAGAAAGATGACGAATCAGTGACCTCAGGTATAGTCTTAAAAAACTAGAAAAAGAACAACCTGAACCCCAAACAGAAGGAAAGAACAAAAATAAGAACAGACATCAATTAAATAGGTAACAGAAAAACAACAGACAAAATTAATGAAAGCAAAGACCTCGAGAATATCAATAAAACTAGATAAATAGTTATTTATTTATATATTTATAACTATAATAATAGTTATAAAACTAGATAAATAAAAATAGAGATAAAACTCTATCTAGAGTGATCAAGAAAAGGTGAAAGGGAGTGCCTGGGTGGCTCAGTCAGTTGAGTGTCTGACTCTTGATTTCGGGTCAAGTCATGATCTCAGGGTTCATGGGATTGGGCCTACATGGGGCTCTGCACTGTCATGTCAGCATGGAGCCTGCTGAGAATTCTCTCTCTGCCTTGTGCGTGTGCTGTCTCTTAAAATGAATACACTTAAAAAAAAAAAAAATAGGTGAAAGAGTACAAAAACTGCCAGTATCAAGAATGAGAGGTGACATCACTACAGATTCTACAGACATTAAAAGGATAATAAAGGAATATTATGAACGGCATGCCAATAAATTAGATAATTTAGATAAAGTAGACAAATTCTTCCAAAGACACAAACTACCAAAGCTCACTCAGAAAATAAACTGACTATGGAGCGCCTGGGTGGCTCAGTCGGTTAAGCGTCTGACTTCGGCTCAAGNAATAATTTAATAAAAAAAGAAAGTAAACTGACTAGTTCTATACCTACTAAAAAAGTAAAACATAAATAAATAAAATGCTTCCCACACAGAAAATTCCAGGTTCAGATAGCATCACTGGGGAATTCTGCCAAACATTATCAAGAAATAATACGAATTCTACACAAATTCTTCCAGAAAGATGAGAAGGTAATGTTTTCCAACGCATTTTATAAGGCCAGCACTATCTGGACTCCAAAACTATACAAAGACATTACAAGAAAACTACAGAGCAATACTGCTCCTGGGCAAAGATGAAAAAATTTCTTAACACAATTTTAGGAAATCAAACCCAACAATATATAAAAAGAACACACTATGACCAAGTGGAATTTATCACAAACATGCAAGATTGGTTAACATTCATAATCATTCAATATAATTCACCATATTGATAAACTAAAACTAAAAAAGAATTCCATATGATCATTTCAAAAGATACAGAAAAGGCATTTAAGAAAATCCAATATCTGGGGCGCCTGGTGTCTTAGTCAGTTGGGTGGCCGACTTCAGCTCAGGTCATGATCTCAGAGCTTGTGGGTTCAAGCCCCGCGTCAGGATCTGTGCTGACAGCCTGGAGCCTGCTTCAGATTCTATCTCATCTCCCTCTCTCAAAAAATAAACACTAAAAAAAAAAAAAGAAAAAAGAAAAGAAAATCCAATATCCTCTCTGATAAAACCCTTCACTAGGTTTCAACAACCTTTCAAGTAGTAGCAAACTACTGTGTTATAGGGAATTTCCTCAATTTGATAAAGGGAATCTATAAGAAACCTAGAGCTAACATACTTAATAAGAAGAAGAAAGAATGTTCTCACTTCTTCTATTGAACATTGTATTAAAGGTTCTAGCCAGTATAGTAAGTCAAGAAAAAGAAATAAAAGGCATTCAAATCAGAAAAGAAGTAAAACTATTATTCACAGATGGCATGATCGCCTAATAGAAAATTTGATGCAAAATGCTCTACCACTGAGCTATACCCGGACAAATCTGACAAAAGATGTATTAAGACCCATATACTGAAATATTTAACATTGTTGAGAGAAACTAATAAAGACCTAAATTAATGGAAAGTGATACTGTTTTCATGGGTTAAAAGACTTGAAATTGCTAAGTGTTCATTGTCCTCAAGTTTATCTATATCTCAATGTAATTCAAATCAAAATTCTAGAAAGTGTTTTTGTAGATGTGGACAAAGTGATACTAAAATTCCTATGGAAATTCAAAGGACCCAGAAAAGCCAAACTGACTATGTAAAAGAGCACAGAGCCCGACACAGGGCTTGAACCCACGAACCGTGAGATCATGACCTGAGCCAAAGTTGGATGCTTAACCGACTGAGCCACCTAGGCGCCTCAGGAAAGATTTCTTACATATAACAATAAACATCTGATATGTAATAGAAAAAAATTGATAAATAGTACTTCATCAAAATTAAAATTTTCTGCTTTTTCTTTTAAAATTTATTTATTTATTTATTTATTTAGAGAGAGAGCGTGTGCAGGAGAGGGCAGAAAGAAAGGGAGGAGAGGGCAGAAAGAAAGGGAGAGAGAATCCCAAGCAGGCTCTGTGCTATTAGTACGAAGCACGATGTGGGACTAAATCTCACGAACTGGGAGATCATGACCTGAGCTAAAATCAAGAGTTGGACGCTTAACTGAGTCATCCAGGCGCCCCCCCCTTTTTTTTAAATTTATTCTGCTCTTTTTGAAAGACACTGTTAAAAGAATAAAAGCCACAAACTAGAAAGTATTTGCAAAAAATGTATTTGGCTTGTATCTAAACAACTTGCATCCAGAATCTGTACATATAAATCTTCTCAAAAACAAGCGAAACAATAAAAACTCGTAAAAAATATGAACAGATCTTTCGTCAAAGAAGATGAATGGATGGCAAGTAAATACATGAAACAATGCTTAGCACCATTAATCATTAGGGAAATGCAAATTAAAACTACAATGAGATTCCACTAAGCACCTGATGGAATGTCTACCCAAGACAGAGATCGGGAAACAGGACTCACTCCTCCTCCTCCCTCATTCCCTACATTCAAACACCAATGCCTGACAAGATCTACCTTCTTGAATCTATCCACAGTAGAATAAGATCTTAACTGAGAGCCAACAGACTAACAAAGTGCCACTTTAGTCCTTTATCTTACAGAGACAGAATCAAGCTTTGGCTGGCCTTTTCTGAAAGTCCTAAAGAGTAGTGACCTAAGCTAGTTTAATGGGTACTGGAAAAATGAAAGCCAAAAGTTCTTGAGAGTGCAAAGTTACTGTTTCCTTACTTTTCGGGTTATGAATTTAGTATCACAATACCTAACATTTCTTTTCATTTGAAAAATTCTTAATTCTTTCTAGTTGTCTCTACTTCAAAGTCTTGTGCTATATGAATTATGTTTTATTTTGATACATAATATTTCAATACATAATACAACCTCTTCTTAAATGTTATGTTTTTATCTAAAGCTTTTTAAAACTAATTTATTCTTCTGTATGAGACAAAGCGTTATGCATGCACATGCATGAACAGGGTAGGGACAGAGAAAGAGAGAGAGAATGCCAAGCAGGCTCACAATGTCAGCACAGAGCCTGACACGGGGCTCGAACTCAGGAACCGTGAGATCATGACCTGAGCCAAAATCAAGAATCACTTAACCAACTGAGCCACCCAGGTGTCTCAATACAACCTCTTTTTATAACTTCACTGGTCAGTTTTCCTAATTATTTTACTAATGGCAGCTGAAGCATTTGACAACGAATGCCTGAATTCATCAAGGGTGTTTATATTTGGGTAGAATTATGAGTGATTCCTTCAGCTTTCCAAATATTCTATAATGTGACCATATTATTTTATTTTAAAAACTTAAAAGGATAGGAGCTCCTGGGGGGCTCAGTCAGCTGAGCATCTGACTTCGGCTCTGGTCACGACTGCACAGTTCAGGAGTTCGGGCCCTGCGTCAGACTCTGTGCTGAGAGCTCAGAGCCTGGAGCCTGCTCTGGATTCTGTGTCTCCCTCTCTCTCTGCCCCTCTCCCACTTGTGCTCTGTCTCTCTTAAAAATAAATTAAAAAAAAACCCCACAAAACTAAAAAGGAGGTCTATTGCCTGCCCATATTAAGGACACCAGCTGCAGTACTCTCCTTACACCAAAAGAGGGCGCTAATACACACGATGATTAGTTCAAGGCTAAGGAAGAAGAAACTGGTACCTGTCTATCCAAGTGAGAAGAGCAAATCTTGTTGAATCCCTAATGATTTTTTATTACTGAATTTGGGGAAAGCTCTTGGTTTGACTAACTTTAGCCATTCCCAAAGGCCAACTGACTTTAATCTACTCTCCAAAGTATACACCTAAAAGGAAGAAAGGTTGTTGAATGCTTATTATGAAAGGAAATAAATGGATAAGAAATTTTAAGTTTTAGCAGTTAATCAGCTTTAATTTCATTTTGAGGACTAAATCTCCTTGTGGCACTTGGGTGGCTCAGTGGTTAAGCATCTGACTTTGGCTCAGGTCATGATCTCAAGGTTCACAAGTTCGAGCCCTGCATTGGGCTCTGTGCTGACGGCTTGGAGCCTGGAGCCTGCTTTGGATTCTGTGACTCCCCCTCTCTCTGCCCCTCCCCTGTTCACATTCTCTCTCTCAAAAATAAATAAACATTAAAAAAAAAAAAAAAGAATAAACCTCCAACTCAATCTGTACAACTCGTTCTATATTCCATGTATTAGTTTTTCAAACTTTGTGAATATATATCTCTAAGCAAATTGAAATGTGGCTGAAAAAAAAATGTGAGGCCTTAAGATCGCAAAAGGGAAACAGGGAATTAAGATTTTGCTATGAACAATTATTTACGTAAAGAAAAATGCAAAGATATGTTCATACTGATTATCTTCTTTGGTTACTCTTACATTAATAGCTCATAATAAATGAAGCCACTTTTTGGGTTGTAAAAGACGTTAGATTCAAATTTGGTGACTGCCAAGACAGGTTAATAGTCTGCCCTGCTACAGATTTACCCTTTACCAAAGACATTCCCTTCAAAAAGGCACAGAAGGATCACCGAATAACAGACCTAAATGCTTTTGTCCACGAATCTACTTTAGCTTGAACGAAGTTTAGCGTTTATTATTTTTCTTTTGATATAAAATTTATATACACTGAAATACACAACACATTCACTGATTTTGCATGCATACACCTATGTAACTCCATCAAGTTATAAAATATCATCACCCAAAAACTTTCTTCATGTTTCTTCCCAGCCAACATCCCAAGAAGTTAACAAGTGCTGATTCTTTTTCCTACATAGACCAGTTTGCTTTTTCTATAATTACACCTGAATGGAATCACGCAGTATGACATTTTTTGTACTGTTTCTTTCACTTGGCATAACTTCTGAGATTTATCCATATTGCCACAAGTATCAAAAGATAACTAGCTACATCACAGGTTATCTACTCCCTTGTTGATGGACCACTGGCTATTTCCAGTTTTGAGCTACGATAAATAAAACTGCTATGAACGTTAACAAGTTTTTGTATGAATATATTTAGATTTCTTTACAGGGAAATTACAAGTTCATAGCGTAGCTGCATGTTTAGGTCGCTAAGAAACTGACCAACTTTTCTCCAAAGTATTTGTACATTCTTACCAATAATTTATGAGCATCTCAGTTGTTCCACATCCTTGTCAACATTAGGTGTTGTCAGTCTTTAGTTCCAGCCACTCAGATGGATGTGCAATGATATCTTATTTTCATTTTAATTATGTGAAGACTTCCACGTTGAACATTTTGTTGGATTACTGGTCATTTGTACATCTTCTTTGGTGGAATGCCAGAATCTTTTCTGCTTAGTTTTCTTTTATAATGTCTGTCCTTTTACTGCTGAAATGTAGTGTTTAGAATTTTCTAGATACTAGTCCTTCATGAGACACATGGTTTTTAAATACTTTCTCCCAGCCAATGGTTTGCCTATTAGTGGCATTTTTTAATGTGCAGGTTTTAAGTTCAAATTTAAGTCTTTATTTATCGAGTTCTTATTTTATGACTAGTTCACTGTATGGTGCAAGAAACTTTTGCCTAAACCCCCAAGTCATAAAGATATTCTATGCTTTTTTCTAAAAAGTTTTATAGTTTTAGTTTCTATGTTCAAGTCTCTGATCCATTTTAATTTTTCATGTCATGTGAAGTAGGGATTATGGTAGACACAATGCTAAGATGGCTCCTGAGCCTCTTGCTCATTGGTGTGTATGTCCTGTACAATATTTCCGCCTGTTCCCGAAGTGAGCCTACCCTGTAAATACGATGGGATAGTAGTCACTCTTGTGTTTATCTCTCAGTTACGTAAGATCTGGTAGTGGACTGCAGAGAAATTCTCCTTACAGCTTTGAAGAAGTAAGCTACCATGTGATGAGGGGGTGACGAGACTAGGAGTGGAGTATGGCTCCCAGCTCCCAGCCAGCAACCAAGAAAACGGGATCTGACCCTACAACCTCCTGAACTCTGCCAATCTGTGAAGAGAACGCCAAGTCTCACATAAGATCACAATCCTGTTCACACCTGGTGTTTTCAGAGCACACTTTATTTCAGCTAACCTGTGCCCAGACTTCTGATCCATGAAAACTGTGAGATAATAAATTGTTGACTTAAGTTCCTAAATTTGCGACAAACTGTTATTTCTGAAATCTTTGTTTCTTAGACCTATTTTCTGACTCTTTTGCAAGTACATTGTCTTTATTACTGGAGTTTTATAATGTCTTAAAGTGAGTATTCCAAGTCTTCCAACTTTGTTCTTTTTCAAAATTGCTTTGGATTTTCTAGGTTCTGTGTATTCCCATAGCCATTTTAGAATGACCCTATCAATTTCTATAGAAAAAATTCTCCTGGGATTTTGAATTGTATTGAATCCATTGATGAATCTGGGTAGGACTGACATCCTAACAATACTGAGGCTTCCAATCCATGAACAGGAAATAGCATAGCTTTCCTGTTAGACAGTTCTTGAACTTTTCATTTTTGCAGCTTTCAATACAGAGGACTTGCAGATATTTTGTTAAATGTATTCCTATCTTATGCTTTTGGTGCTACTGTAAATGCTATTGTTTTAAAATTTCATTTTCTGGGGATGCTTGGGTGGCTGTTGGTTGAGCGTCTGATTCTTGACTGTGGTCAGGACATGATCTCATGGTTTCATGAGTTCAAGCCCTGTGTAGGGCACTGCAATGACAGCTGGAGCCTGCTTGGGAGTTTCTTCCTCACTCTACGCCTCCCCCACTTGAGCTCTCTCTCTCTCTCTTGGCCATAGCACCATTGTCTTGGAAACCTCTGCACCATGAAAGCCAAGTTAGGAAGAATCGAATGTACAGGCCATAGGCTAAAGTGTAAAAGAAAGATGAGGCCGAGATCCAAGTAAACCACTAGCTTATGCACCCATGGAAGCTACAGGGGCAGAAATAAGGAAAGCCAGAGGCCAGGGACACTGGTACAATTTTTTGGACTGCATGCCTACTTTCTAGAGCTTGTTTCAATGGATCTAGAACATCCTTTGCCATCTGATCATACGACCACCTTTGAGAGACCTGCCTTGCTTATATAAAAACAGTCCTTTTTATCCTTTGCCTTGGACTTGTGACTGACATCATACTTAATGCCAAAATATTTCAAAACTAATTCTATTTTCACTTGTGGCTGAATGTAACACGTATATAATAGTCTCTTCCACTGTCTTAACTGAGAAAAAGAAAAAGATAAAATTTCATTCTCTGATTATTTGCTGCCAGCATATAACAAATTAAACTGAGTTTTGTGCATTAGCCTAATATCCTGTAACCTTGCTAAATTCCACTTATTAGTTGATAGTTGTTTTGTAAATTCCTTAGGATTCTCTATGTAAACAATCATGTCAACTGTAAATTAAGACAGTTTAACAACCTCTTTTCCAGTCTTCATTCTTTTTATTTCTATTTCTTGTCATAATTCAATGGGTAGGATGGATCTCCAGTGTGATGTTGAATACAAACAGTGAGAGTGAGCATTCCGGCCTCATAACCGATCTCAATCAAGGGGAAAGCGTTCAGTATTTTAGCATTAAGTATGATGTCAGCTGTAGTTTTCAAGAGATGTCATTTATTAGCCTAAAGAGATTACCCTCTATTCCTAGTTTGCTGAAAATTTTGATCAGAAAAAGGATGTTGAGGTTTTTCAAATGCCTTTTCGGTAATTAACTGAAATAATCAATTTTCCTATTACGTCAATGTTATAAGTTACACTGATTCTCCAATCTTAAAAAAGGCTTGTATTCCTGAAACAAACTGTACTTAGCCATGGTGTATTAACCTCATGATACATTGCTGGATTGATTTACTAATATTTTGTGAAGGATTTCTCATTTTTTTAAAAGGATTTCTCATTTTATTATGTTCATGAGGGATATTAGTCTATAATTTCCTTTGCAATGTCTTTGTCCAGTTTTGGTACTACTATATACTTGTCTAAGAGTTGGAAAGTGTTTTCTCCTCCTTTTTCCTTAAATGCTTGAAAAAGTCCCAGTAAAACCTCTGGACCTCAACTTTTTCGTGTGAGAGATTTTTGATAATGAATTTAACAGAAACTGTGTTAGTTTAAGTTTTTTTTTGCAAGGAGCTTGTCCATTTCATCTAAGTTGATAAATTTGTTGGCCTAAAGCTGTTCATAATATTCTATTATCCTTTTAACATCTGTAGGATCTGAAGTGGTAATCCCTTTTTCATGCTTGGGATTGGTAATCTGGTTCTGTTCTCTTCTTGATCAGTTAAAAAATCAATTTTGCTTATCTTTTCCAGGAACTAAATTTTGGCTGTGTTAATTTTGTTTTTAATTCCATTGATTTCTGCCCTTATTTTTAATATTTTTTTAACTTAAAAAATATTTCTAATGTTTAGACAGCACATGAACAGGGGAGGGGCAGAGAGAGAGGGAGACACAGAATCTGAAGGAGGCTCCAGGCTCCTCAGCACAGAGCCGGACTCAAACTCATGAACCATGAGATCACGACCAAAGCTGAAGTTGGACGTTTAACTGAATGAGCCACCTAGGCGCCCCTACTTTGCTCTTCTTTTTCTAGTTTTTAAAAAAATATTTTATTTTTTTAAACATTTTTAAAAGATTTTTATTTATTTCTAGGAGAGAGAGAGACAGCGTGAACAGGGGAGGGTCAGAGAGAGAGGGAGACACAGACTCCGAAATAGGCTCCAGGCTCTGAGCTGGCAGTCAGCACAGAGCCCGACACGGGGCTCCAACCCATGAACCGCGAGATCACGACCTAAGCGAAAGTGGGACGCTTAACCGACCAAGCCACCCAGGCACCCCCTAAACATTTTATTTTTAAGTAATCTCTATACCCAACATGGGGCTCAAACTTACAACCCCTAGATCAAGAGCTGCATGCTCTACTGAGTCAACCAGCTGGTGCCTCCTTTTCTAGCTTTTTAAATTGAAACCTTAAATCACTGAATGTAGATATTTTTCTTCTCTAATATCAGCATTAAGAGCTATACGTTTCTTTCTGTTTTGCACTCCAGAAGTTTGATATACTATATTTTCACTATCCTTCTGTTTATAGTCTTAAAATTTTTTCTTGTGATTTCCTTCCTGAGCTGTGGATTATGTAAATGTGTCTTGCTTAATTTTTAAATACTTAGGAATTTTCTTAGGTATCTTATTTTCATTTAAGATTTAATTTCATTATGGTCTTAGAATGTATTTTGTATGATTTTAATCTTTTAAGTTCACTAGTTGTTTTTTTTTTATGGCCTAGCATATGGTCTACATTGGCAAATTTATTTCTTGTCCACTTGCAAAAAGAGTGTGTATCCTGCCATTGTGGGGTACAGTGTTCTATTAATATTACCTAGGTCAAAGTGGTTGATTACAGTGCTCAGGTCTGTGTGTGTGCATAGGTGTGTGTAGGCTGGTCTATCAACTGCTGAGAAAGAGGTATTAAATCTTCCAGGGGTACCTGGGTGGCTCAGTCAGATAACTGTGTGATTCTTGATTTTTGGCCCAGGCCATGATCTCATGATTCATGAGACTGGGTCCAATACCGGGCTCCACGCTGACAGCACAGTGCCTGCTTGAGATTGTCTCTCCCCCTCTTTCTGCCCCTCCATTGCCCACATGTAAGCTCTCAAAAGAAACAAACTTAAAAAAACCCAAAACCCTTCCAATTAGGATTATAGAATTGCCTATTTCTCTCAAGTCTGAAATTTTTGCTTTATATATTTTGAAGCTGTTATTAGGCACATACACATTTAGGACTCTGACGATTTCTTGATACCTTTTATCATGACAACATGTCACTTTTCATTTCTGGTAACCCTTTGTTGTCTTATGCTTAAATTTTGCATGGTATTCATTTATATATTTTTTTGGTATATACATTTCCATCTGTCTTTTTACCTATCTGAGTTTTTAATGTGCAGCTTTTATAGTCAGCATACAGATGGGTATAGCAGTTTTATGTAATCTGCCATTCTACTGATTGTAGTGTGTAGTCCACTAAACATATTGATAGGGTTGTGTTCAGTCTCCTGTTTTATCACCATTTCCTGTCTTTTGTTCCCATTTTCTTTTTTTTTTAACCTTCTCTTTGATTATTTGAAGATTTTACCTATTGGCTTTTCAGCTATATCTTTGTATTATTATCTTAGTGGTTGTTTTAAAGTACATAATACATATCTTTCACTTTTTAATCTACTTAAAATACTGTATACTTCAAAAAATGTAGAAATTCTTCCTACAGGAGTTCATACTCTTTTGTTATAAATTGTTATATGAAATATTACAACCTCCACACACATTATAATTTCTGCTTTGAAGAGTCCTATATATTTTATTTTATTTTTTATTTATTTCTAGGAGAGAGAGAGAGAGAGAGAGACAGCATGAGCAGGGGAGGGTCAGAGAGAGAGGGAGTCACAGACTGAAACAGGCTCCAGGCTCCGAGCTGGCAGTCAGCACTGAGCCCGACGCAGGGCTTGAACCCACGAACTGTGAGATCACGACCTAAGCAAAAGTTGGACGCTCAACCGACTAAGCCACCCAGGCGCCCCGAAGAGTCCTATATATTTTAAATTAGAGGAAAAACATTTTTTCTTTTTAAAAGTAAGCTCTACACCCAATGTGGGGCTTGAACTCATGCCCCTAAGATCAAAAGTTGCATGCTCTAAGGGTGCCTGGGTGTCTCAGTCGGTTAAGAGTTGCATGCTTTATAGACTGAGCCAGTCAGGCACCCTGAAAAATTAAATCTTTAATATTTTTTTAGGAATTAGCATTTTTAATGCTCTTTATTCTTTCCTGGAGGTCTGAGTTTCTATCTGGCATCAACTCCCTTTATTTTTTTTTATTTAAAAAAATTTTTTTAAATGTTTATTTATTTTGAGAGAGAAAGAGACAGAGCATGAGCAGGGGAGGGGCAGAGAAAGAGGGAGACACAGAATCTGAAGCAGGCTCCAGGCTCTAAGCTGTCAGCACAGAGCCCGATGCGGGGCTTGAACCCACAAACTGCAAGATCATGACCTGAGCTGAAGTCAGATGCTTAATCGACTGAGTCACCCAGGCGCCCCTCAACTCCCTTTAATCTGAAGGATTTCCTTTAGAGTTTCTTATAGTGCAGATCTTCTAGTGACAAATTCTTTGTTTTCTTTTATCTAATAATTCAGCCTTTATTTTGCCTTCATTCTTACAGGATCTTTTTGCCAAGCAGAGAAATCTGGGTCAATGTTTGACACCTTGGAAGATATTATTTTACTGTCTTCTGGCATTAGTGGTTTCTGGTAAGAAGTAGCTCTAATTATAACTGTCATTCCCTTTTATACGTCATTCATTGCTCTACAGCTACTTTTAAGATTTCTCATCTTTGGCTTTAGCAATTTGACTGTAATACTGTGTAAGAAGTGTTAACTAAGTAGGCTTCAAATGCTCAAACCCTGCATATGCCAAAGAAAGGTCAGTCTTCAGGACTGGCCCTTGGCTGGCTCCTAGGAGACAAACTCTGAGCCCTCAGACTATTTTGGCTGGTGTGTTTTTGCATGCCTGAGGACTTGAGCCATGCTGTACCAGTGTGACCAGGTTAAGTTTATCCTAACAATATGATTTATGGCAAATGTCTGTTTCTTCTCTGGGGGTCTGAGTAGCTAGGGTCAGTCATGTGGGGACTGTATGGCATTCTGGACAGCAAGCACTGCGTGAGCTTCCCTTGTTGTCAACACTACACATGCTGTCACATTACTGATGGGAAAATCAAGGGCATCCCTGTGTGACTCCACTGGCCACCAGGAAGCTTGCACCTGGTTTCTCCTGGACTTTATCCCACGTGCCTTCCCCCTCTGCCAATTTTAATCTATGTCCTTTTGCTGCAATAAACTCTTAACTGTAAGTAGAACAGCTTCTCAATCCTGTGAGCCATTCTAGCAAATCACTGAGCCTGAAGGTGGTCTTGGGGACCCTTGACACATGTACCAAGGTATGTTTTTTTTCTTATCCTAATAGGTGCCACTAAAGCTTCTTTAATCAGTAAATTGTTTTTTTCTCTAAAACTTGAGAAATCTTTTGCTATTTTATCTTCAAATATGTTCTTACTCTGTCTCTCATTTTCCTTTCCTTCTGGAACTGCCAATTATATGAGTTGGATATTATAATAATTTCCCAAAGGTGTCTGAAGCTCAGTAATATATTTTTCTTTCTGTTCTTCAGTTTGGATAACTTTATGTTCATCTGTCATCAACTTCATTGACTCTTCCCTTTCTGATCTCCATTTTGTTGTTAAGGTTACTCAGTGAATTTTGATTTCTGTGGCTGTATTTTACAGTTCTAGAATTTCCACTTGGCTCCTGTATTTTCCTTTATTTTAATAATAATAGCGGTCTTCAAATCCCAGTTTCCAAATTCTAACAAATGAAGCTAATTTCTGTTGTCTTTTTTCTTCAGACCAGGTCATATATTCTAGGCTTTTCAAATGAGTAGCTTTTCATGATATCTTGGACACTGTGAATATTATGATGTACAGCCTCTGGACTCTGTTATATTCCTCTGGAGAGTACTGGTATTTGTTTCAGTATGCAGCTAAATTTGGATGGATCAAATTACAAACTCTGGTCTCTTGGGCAACATCTCCAATCTTAGTTCACTTATCTGTCTTCCATGCACATGTATAGTCAAAGATTAAACAGAGATGTATACAGAGAGTATATACACAGAATTCCAGGCTCTCACTCTCTGGATCTTTCCTCTCCAGGATTCTTCCTTCTCTTGGTTGAATAGCTGTGGCTGACCCAAATTCTGTCCTCTTATAAGTTTTCTATGAAAGTTTTAGCCAATCTGCCAGGTGCCAACTTCAGTCTGTCATCTGACTAAAAGACTAAACATGGAGAACAAATTTCATGTTCTCTCTTCTTAGAAGTGTCAGCCTCTTTTCAGAATCTGCCTGCTTTTGTTCATTTTTCCAGTGACTTCAGATCTTTTTGTTTTCTTCCAATTTTGTCCAGAATATACAGTTATATGCAGAAATATCAGTTCCAGTAAAAGCCTACTTGGCCATACTGCAAGAAAAACCATTGTGATGTTATTTTTTAAAAATTTACTTCAGTGTTATGTGTGTGGGTATACAGATTAATTTTTTTCCATCTTTTTAAAATTTTGTTGATTTAAGTAATCTCTACACCCAACATGGAACTTGAACTCATGATCCTCCGGAGATCAAGAGTTGAATGCTTTTCTGACTGAGCCAGCCAGGTGCCCAATATAGATTCACTTTTAATCATTATTCTGAGTACCTTGTTTTCTAACTTGTATTTTTCTACTGTAATCATTCCATCATGTAACAAAAACTCTGCAAAGGCATTCAATAATACACTTTTTATTACTAAATTATGAACATTTGAGGCAACTGGCTGGCTCAGACAGAACACATGACTCTTGAACTCAGGGTTGTAAATTCAAGCGCCACATTGGGGGTAGAGATTACGTAAAAACAAAATAAATAAAATCTTTAAAAAAAAAGAAGCAAATGATAAACATATTCACATACCAGCTGAAACTCCAGCTCTGATAGCAAATTGACAAGAACTAGAAAAATAATGTACATACTTAGAAGTTAAAGAGCAGTGGCACTCTGACCCTAGAGAAATATTTGTATATGTGTAAAACCAGACAAGTACAAAGATGGTAACTTCAGCACTGTAAGAGTAAAAAATGGAAAATAACCCAAATACTATTCAAAAGGGAAATAACATAGATAAAAAGGATTACTACACAGCTGTTAAAATGATTATTCATTTCATTTCATTGAAATTATATATATTTCAATGTAGAAGTAGTTAAAAAAAACCCTAATGTTGAATGAAACAAATTGGATATCGAAGATGGCAATAGTAATAAAGTTTAAAAACCACAAAAGAATACTACGTACACATACATTTAAAATAAACTGGAAGCATCTATCAGGTCCATGATGGTGGTTGCTTCCAGAAAAGGGAAGAAGGGAGTAAGTAGGACAGGTGATAATCAAAGGGTTCTCTAGTTTGGAGGCAATTATGACCATTAACGTTAATGTTTATTAACAAAAGCTAATTCTACATATAGAAATGTGAGTATGTCTTTTTGTACTTTCCTGTATTTTTCCATTTCTTAAAAAAAAACCACCTATAACGACTTCAATGGCTGCATACTTGATCGCACGGATATGTCATAACATATTCTACCAATCTCTAATTGTTAAGACATTGAGATAGCTGCCAATATTGCGAACAGTACTACAAAAAACATCTGTGTATTTGTTTTTGCACATAAAAACTTTTCCCCTTAGAATAAATTCCTAGACATAATTGCTAGGTCTTTGTTACATACTGCCATAATGTCTTCCAAAAATGTTGTAACAACTTACACACATCAGAACCAAAATATCTACCTGCCTATTTCCTTGCATTCTTGCCAATCTGGATACTAAAATCCAAAAAGCTGTCTTCACTCAATTAGGTGTATGAGCAGGGATCTAAATTTTCCCCAATTAGTTATACCATAGATCATACCACAATTATTAAACTATAATATCATCAAAAAAGGAATGAAACTTAGCCTTCATTAGGAGCTTGTACACAATATACCATAAAATAACAAAAGAAAAATGAAATACCATTAATACTTTTCTCTTTTTTTTTTTTACCTATTTCCCCCCACAATTTTGGGCAGAACGTAATTACAGAACTGGTTTACTTTATCTTTTATTTCAGAGAGAGAGCATGAGAAAGAAAGAAGGGCAGAGAGAGAGAGAGAGAGAGATTGAGAGAGAGAATGAGTATCATAAGCAGGCTCCATAATAAGCCCGATGCGGGGCTCGATCTCATGACCCTGAGATCATGATCTGAGCTGAAATCAAGAGTTGGACGCTCAAGTGACTGAGCTACCCAGGCACCCCGAGCTGATTTTACTTTAAAAGGAAGGCTATTCAGATGTACTACTTAGAACTAGAGGCTGATGTATTTTGCTGAAGTAGTTATATTTTAAAGATTTATTCATAAAGTAAGACAATTTATTTTTTATTTATTTATTTAAAAAAATTTTTTTTTTTTAGTGTTTTATTTATTTTTAGAAGAGAGAGAGAGAGACAGACAGAGTGAGCAGGGGAGGGTCAGAGAGAGAGGGAATCACAGAATGAAACAGGCTCCAGGCTCTGAGCTGGCAGTCAGCACAGAGCCCGACGCGGGGCTCAAACCCACGAACCACGAGATCATGACCTAAGCGAAAGTCGGTCGCTTAACCGACTAAGCCACCCAGGCACCCCAAAGTAAGACAATTTAAAAAGATTTTCTGGGGGTGTAGGAGTGGCTCAGTTGGTTGAACATCTGACTCTTGATTTCAGCCAGGGTCATGGGATCAAGCCCCATCACTCTGACATCACAGAGCATGCTTCGGATTCTTGCCCCCGCCCCCAATAAATACACAAATTTTTAAAAAGTAAATAAAAAGGTCTTCTGTTTTGAAGCCTACAAAAGAAGACCTTTTAGCTTCTTGATCTAATTATATTGGTCTTTAATCAGCATCTAAATATATCTATTAATAGAATTTAGCCAGTGACAAATATCCTAAACTTCCATAGCCCTTCTCACCTCTCACAATAGATTAAATAACTCAGTTAAGAATTACTAATTAGTATTTACACAGTTCATTATTTACTACGACACTATAAAGCATGGCAAAATAATTATAGCCATATTAACAAAGGAAGATGCTGAACCAGTTAGGTGAGCTAAGGTCATGCTAAAGCAGGAATCTGCCAAAATTAGACACCAAAATTCTTGTAGCCTAATTTCCATATGCCTCATTACACAAAAGAATCTGTAAGAATTACAACTCATGAAGAAATCTAGAGTCAGAGAATATTATTTTTATATTTTAGAGAAAGAGAATCTCAAGTAGGCTCTGCACTGAATGTGGGGCTCAATCCCATGACCCTGGGATCATGACCTGAGCTGAAGTCAAGAGTCAGATGCTCAACCCATGATGGAGCCATCCAGAAGCCCCTACAGTCTAAAACGATATTGAAGATAATCTCCTTCAACATCGTCACTTTTTAGATAAGGAAACTAAGGCCCCAAAAGGTGATATCACTTAATTGTTTAAAGCCACACTTCTAGATGCTGTAAAGCAGCAATGAGAATTCACTAATTAAGGCTCAGCAATCTTCAATCACTAAAGGTAACAGCTATCCTTAGCTGCCACTTCAAATTGTTTAGTTTGTGAAAGAGTCTCAATGTTTTCACGGATACCGAAGAATTCATTCACTAACAATTAACTTACCCAGTACCTACTATACATCAGGTCCTGTACTATGTGTTAAGTGAATATTTATTATATGCTAGGCACTGCATTACCCGCATTTCCACATTTAATCCCTACAGTATTAATATAAGGTAAGCACAATTATCTCTATATTAAAGATTAAAATTTAGAAAGACTAAGTAATCCACCTGTGGTCTTCAGAAAGGAAATACAAAAAGGAAATAAATGGTGCCCTTCCATGTCAGCAGCCACTGAAGAGCAGCAGTCACGGCTCTGCAGACCCCATGGTCATGGGCCTCAATAAGGGCCCCAAGGTGGCCAAGAACGTGAGCAAGTCAAGGCACTGCTGGCATGAGCACCCCACCAAGCACATCAAATCAGTGCAGGACAAGATCTGAGAGGCATGTGGTTTCACTCGTCGCAAGAGGCACCCCAGCAGGAAGAGAGGAGTAGGGTTCTGGCTGTCACCAGGATAGGAAAGTGGCTGCTAAGGGCTGGGCCTCCTGTCNACCAAGGGGGGGGGAGAAGGAAAATGGTACGTATAATCACATTTATAAGTCTATCCTAACAAAAATGAATCTCATTTTTATTTTAAATACTGTAACTTCATATATGATTTCATTTGAAAAAAGGGACCTATTGTCAAAGAAGTTTGGACAACCAGAAATCCTTATATAGCACCTATGAGTAACCACATAGTAAGTACAGAACTTAGATGAGAGGTTGGGGGTACCTTTTGGAAGGTTTTAAATATTCTTTTTCCTTACACCTTCCAAGACCCCAGAACAGATAGCATTTGAAATAATTTAAATAAAAGCTGATTGTGAGAAAGTAATCATTCAAATAAACAGAAGACAATGGGAAGGGCATCTAGTAACACATAATAAATATTGGCCTGAACAATATTAAATAAGGTCCAAAGCAGAAGAATGCATGACTTCTCTTAAGCAACACTCACAAAACAGTACTACAATATAATACTGGTTACCTACTTTCAGAGCATAAAATCTCTGTAGGATAAGATCAAATTAATTAAAAGTTTCATCTGCTGTCATTCCCAGCAGGAATTCCTTTATCTTTGATTGCTAAATAGGTTTCACAAGGCCCACAGCAAAAAACCCAAGTGCGAAGCAGTGCAACTCTTATGGAGATTTAAAAATAAGCTTTGGGGCTGCCTGAGTGGCTCAGTCGGTTGAGCATCTGACTCTTGATTCTGGCTCAGGTCGTGATCCCAGAATATGGGATCAAGCCCTGCATCAGGCTCTGTGCTGAGTGTGGAGCCTGCTTGGGATTCTCTCTCTCCCTCTACCCGTCTCCCTTGCTTGTGCTTGTTCTCTAAAAAAAAAAAAAAAAAAAAAAAAAAAAAAAATTAATTACTAAAAAAATAAAAATAAGCTTTGTAAATAAATAAATGCTTAATGATATTCTTAAATGCAGCACCGCCCTAGGGCCAATCTATAAGGAAAGGAGAACCCTGAAAAAAACTGGAGCATAAAAAAATGTTTTAAGGAGAATATTAATTTTAACAAGTAGTCTTACTGATTTGGTAAATATTTGTAGAAGAAAACCAAATCAAGCAACCATGAAAAAATCTACCTTTCCCCCTTATACAATGTGTTTTTACTCTTGCCATAATTTTGATGATATAAAATCAGACTTAGAAAAATGGCACTTTATTTAAAGTAATCAATCACAGCAGAAGTAATCACATGCAGTATTTCTAATGTAAATGATTACCTGAGGAGTCCGTCAGAAGTCTTGCTAGGACTTGCTTGTTTACCACTTCAGTCTTACTAAGGCTCGGAATAGTATCTACCCTAGTAGTTTCTTTGACAATTGTGGGCTTCTTGGAAATCCCAAGATCAGATCCAGTGTTAACTTCTGTGTGTTCTAGGACATCATAGGCTCTCTGAAGCCAAGGGGATTCTGGAGTGTGCTCGAGTGTTTCTTCAGGAGGAGATTCTACATCACCTTGTACAGAAGCTGACTTCTCAGCCCTCCTTTCACTCAATTCTTTAAGGGCTTTGATTGTGAGCTCTTCCTGCTCTAAGTCTAGAGATGCTACTGGAGTACCTTGGGCAGGGAAAACACCCAGAGTCTCACTTCCATTTATTTCTTTGTTTTGTTCCACGTGTTTGCTTCTTTGATCTTTAATTTCAGAACCACCTGACTCCCTTTCATGCAAGGCTTCCACAGCAAGACTCATTTTAAAGTCCCTATCCTTCTCTGATGTTGCCTCAAAGGCATTTCCTTCACCTTTATCTAGGATTCCTTTCTCTCTGGTTTCTGTAAAGGCCGCTATCAGGTCCTCTGGGGAGGAATCATCTACATCTTTAACACTTTTTTCATGTAATGACTCCAAATAGACAGAGGTCGTCCCATTTAATGAGGATTTTGTCTCAAAAACACTTGGAGATACACGTGAAGGAGGCATTGGGTTCTCAGCTGCAATGCGGTTTTCAGGAGCAGCTTCACTCCTACTACCTGAGCGCTTCACGTCTTCTGACACGACTTTCAGATCAGGTACTTGTGAACATGCTGCCTCACCCACCGTACTCCTTTCAGGAATATTAGGCTGAACCTGTGCTGCCTCAGGGTCACTGACTGGCCCTTCAAAGTTTTCATAGGTTTTGTTTTCCCTATTGGAATTGAATCTCTCTTTGATTTCTCTTTCATTTCTTTTTACAATAGCACTTGGAAGGGAAACAGGTTTTTCAGCCTGAATTTTGTTACCTTCAAATGAAATACTAGTTGTGATGTCCTCTATTACTGTGTCATCAGACTCGCCAGAACTATCAGCCTCTGTCACTTCTCCTAGCACAGAGCTCTGCCAGTTCATTTCACCTTTCAGGTGGCCATCAGGTAAAACCACTTTCACAGCAGCCACTCCAGAACCCAGAGAAACACCTTTCTCGGACGGAGATCCAGGCAACTCTGAGGCCATGTTATCTTGTTTCTGCGCACGGTCTCCCACACCTTTACTACTGACTTCTTCCTTCATGGAATCAAGACAATCTGGTATAGGTTTGTCAATGTTAGCAGTTTCCTGTGGGAGGGATTGCTGTCCCCAACCACCCACTGATTTAGTGATGGAGGTGCTCCCATTAATAGACCGTACAGGAATTTTCTGGTGAGTGTTAGTTTTAAGATTTACAACCGGGATTTCTGAATTATATTCACTCATGTCAAGTCCTGTGGTTTTTGTGATGTAGTCAGACTTACTGCTCTCTTCTTTTGCTTGGGGAACCAAATCCCAAGTCAGTATTTCATTAGTAAAGTTATGCATGTCATTCACACATCTAGACACTTCTTCCAATGCTGCAGTTGTGTGTGAGAACTGTCTAGTAAGCAATGCAGAGGTTGGGTAACGCCCTGCCTCTTTACTTCTCAGTGGAAATACTTTGTCATTAGACTCTAAAATGTCTGCAGATGTTTCTTTATCAGTGTTCACTGCCCAGGTACCAAAATCATTTGTGCTCTCCTTATACACATCTTTAAATTCTTTGTCAAATGCTTCTTTGTCAATAATTACTTCAAATGGTGACTCAGGGGAGTCCTTTTCAATAATACCACCTCCTGAAACTTCAGATGGGGACAAGGAATATTTACAAATGCCTTCTGCCTTAGACTGCTGGGTCAGTGATTTCTGAGCTGTTAGCAAAGTGAACTTGTTATCAGCATTCAAGCCAGTTTTACCATCTGTACTTGGTACCTCATTTGGGTCCTTGGACTCTTGATCTTTATTTATTTGCTGTTCCAGTAGACCGATTTCCTTTGAGAGAAAAGCAGGACGATCTGGGAAATTGGCCGGAACGAAAGGACGGTTACACTGAACTCCTTCTGCCACAGAAACTAGGGAGTTTGCTAGGTCTTTACTGGTCTCTTGAGGCCTTTCCATCTTTTTCACATCTAGAAGAGCCAAGGAGTCTTTTCCTTCTTTGGCTAAAATAGGCTGGCCTCCTGACACTTTGCTTTTTTCTCCATGTAGTATTGTAAGGTCATTGTTATGCATTTCAGAAGATGAAAAAAAGGAGGAAGTCCTAATTTCTGAAGGTGGCTCATCAGAGCAAAGAGAGCTCAATCCCTCTATGGTCAGAATTTGAAAGAAAAAAGTTTGTTTACCAGGCACAATTACACATTAACTAGTCAGGCCAAGCAGCATGCTTTTCATTTTTCAAGTTACACATATACACACACACACACACACACACACAAATATGTAACAGAACAATGACCAACATTTATCCTATAAAACATGCATAAAATTGCTAACAGTGAAACAAAAGCTGTATCATGCTACAAATTGCAAATGACAAAAAAAATCATGACAAATACTTTTCAGTCTACTTTTTCCATTGTAAATGTAAAGCATAAAGAAGACTGAAAAGTCTGGGGAAGTTTTTCCCTTTGGTTTTTTGGTAGAGCTATTCAAAGTAATCCATAGAAAACAACTCATGAAGTACTGATTGCTCTCATCTGTAAGCTGCACATTTCAGTACACACAGCTTCTACAAATTCACTATCACAGTTTGACAATTTGAGAAGGAAAAAAAAAAGCAACCACAGGTCTTTTTGATTGTCAGGAGATACAGTGGATCCCTCCTGGATCTAAGAATCAGACTAGAATTATTGTATTCTATCCAGAGGGAAGATCAGTCTCAGGTACAGATGGTGTCCTTTTAATTTTTGTTTTAATGCTTATTTATTGTGGGGGGGCG
>NW_027529432.1:959309-988766 GCF_008692635.1 Crocuta crocuta | reverse complement strand
GCGAGAGACAGAAAGAGGCAGACAGAATCTGAAGCAGGCTCCAAGCTCTGAGCTATCAGCACAGAGCCCTACGTGGGACTCAAACTCACATGTGATCATGACCTGAGCCTAAGTTGGACAATTAACCAATTAGCCACCCAAGCACCCCAGATAGCCTCACTGATTTTAAACTAAAGAGTATGAAAAGGTTGGCTGACTCCAAATTTCTTGCATCGACTTGCCAATGTAACTAACACTGAACTGTGCGAATCAGTTACTTTTTTGTCGTCTTTTGGTTAGGAAGAGTTAACTCCCAAAATCCTTTTAAAACAGAAAATATCCTTCTGAAAGTAGTATATTAAGTCTTATTAGCTATTAATATCACAGCAGCCAGTGATTTATCACATTGTTTCCAACTTTCCAATCTAACAAGTTTTTACTGGAGAAAAGATCAAAACAACCATCCCAAGGGCAGGTGCTGTCTTTCGTGCACGTTGTTATCTCTGGAGCTGGAACAAAAGTAGGTCCTAAATAAATAGTTCCAAATGAGTGAATCAAAGATTCAGTTTGGTCAGATGAGACCGAAGCAGGCTCAAGAAAGCAAAGCCTTGAGTGTGAATGAGTAATTGTGAAGATGTGAAAAAGAAAAACCTTTGGGATTACTTTTATTCAGCTTATATTCTTTTTCATGTGAGGAGCTGAATAACAGACAAAAGCAAAACTGTGACTTTATTCAAAATCATTTTACAAGGCTGAAAAGAAAATTAAATATCTTACTACAGTAAATAAAATTCCACTATTATAAAAATGCTTCCAAATGCCCGATGATAAAGTTCCTCTATATCAATGCATCACTGAAATTTCATGTGATAGGATCTGACTTTTTAGAACAGTTTAACTGGAATCTGGGTATTGAGGAAAAAGTCTTTGTAAATTGAGGAATAATAAAGTTTGGTGGTACAAACTGTACCGCTGAGACAGAAAATATTTGAAGCAAGGCGTAATGCACATTTACTTCTAATGTAGAAGACACAGATGGTTTGTACCTATCATTATATAGTATGATATAATATTACATAGTACTCAGCAAGACCAAATTAAAGAATATAAATGAAGCTCAGCATTATAGGTTAAAAGGTTCAAAACCTGGAATGTCTGGGTGGCTCAGTTGAGCATCTGACTTTGGCTCAGGTCATGATCTCATGGTTTGTGGGTGAGTTCGAGCCCTGTATTGGGCTCGCTGCTGTCAGCAGAGAGCCTGCTTCGGACCCTCTGTCCCCAACTCTTTCTGCCCCTCCCAGATCACTCTCTGTCAAAAAATTTAACGTTAAAAAAAGAAAGGTTCAAAACCCTGTAACTTCAAGAACTACATTTTTAGTAGTTAATTTATAGGCTACACTTAAATCAAAAATATTCCATGATCTGAGCTATGTATTATTGCTGAACTTACTGGTTATTATTTCTACCAGAACATCCAATGGATTAAATCTGGATTGGGGTAAAACTGTTTGGGAACCCCTCCCTTCCAACATGAATGGAACTGTGACATGATCAGAATTGAATCCATCTTCCAGGGAATGCTCAGCTTACATGATTTATAGAGACTGAGATATCAGATTATTCAGACCAATTACCTTACAGACAAAAGTGGACAAAATCAATTAGTAATAATTCCACAAATATTTATTGTGTCTATCATGTGCCAGACACTGACTTAGAAACTAGATTAAGGGGAGCCTCGGTGGCTCAGTTAAGTGTCTGGCTCTTGATTTCAGCTCAGGTCATGGTCTCACAGGTTCCTGGGATGGAGCCCTGTGTTGGATATAGTGACTCTGAAAGTGTGGATCCTGCTTGGGACTGTGTCTCTCCCACTCTCTCTGCCCCTCCCCTGCTCACGCAATTCTCTCTTCCAAAACAAACATTAAAGAAAAAAAAGAAAAGAAACTGGATCAAAAGCAGTGAACAAAACAAAAAAAATCCTTGGCCTTTCTGGTGCTTATAGCACAGAGTGGGAGACAAGACAATAAACAAAATCAGTAAGTAAAATGATTTGGTAGTAGTGGGCTTGAAAAAATGAAAAAGAAAGCAACCTCCACTGACTGCTAATCAAAGAATGCGCACGCTAATGGGGGGGGGGCGGTAAAAGCATGTTGGAACTGTTCTAACATGCTTTGTCAGGATACAAACTTGTCAGTTTTCCAAGCCTTGTTTCTCTATCTTCCTTGAACTCTTAATACTCCAAAAGTTTCAAGCTAGATATATAATAATCTGAGGTAAAGCTAGAAGACTAGGTTAGAAATCATTCTCTGAGTACCAGCAAGTCCTGCAATAAATAAAACTTCTGACATCCTTTAATTAAGCCTCTGGTATGACATCACTCTTACGCACACAAAAATAACTTCGTGTTCTGGTAATCCTGTGACTTAATATATGGGGTGGATAGTGCTCTCTGGGAGGTTAGCCTTGGGGGGCAAACAGAGCTCAATGCTGCAGTGATGACGCAGAAATGGACACAGGTGCTGGCTCTCACCATCAGTAATCAAGCTTTCCCACGTGTAGCAGAGTAAGTTAGCATCTCACCTGTGCTTTAATTTTAATTATCATGTTTAGAATTTCAGCAAATGAAAAGAAGTTTCTTTGGCTAGTTGAAACCCTAACAAACTTGTACAGAGCTGACTTGTACTACGACAATGGAAAAAACTGGGCTGGGAGTAAAGAGTTTAATAAAGGCACGAAAACATTAAACAGAATGAAGACTGGAACCTACTAAGCCTGTTTCAGAACAGCTCCCATAAAGCAAAGACTCTTCCCATCAGTGAGTATTACACTTAATAGTCATTGGTGTTGTCCAAGTCTGCAAAACGGCAGGAAACACCAGGGAGTTTAAGGTTGTTGGTTTTTAAAATACTATATACCATAAAACTGGCTGATAGAATAACTTGGGATCCTCTTACATCTCAGGAAATGTCTAGTCCCTTTGCTTTTTCAGAAGATCCAACCCTTCACGTGCATCACAAGACTTATAACATTACTCAAAACCAAAGTCTGTCAAAAACCTTGCTCATTGTGAACATTTTCTTGTTTATTTTCTGTAATAGGAATTAATGTGCATATTCATTTTCAGTAATTCTAATTACTTAAAAGGCATTACCCTATTAACAAAGGGGTTTTACACTTAACAGATTTGTTAAAAAAGGAATTGTGTGTGCTGAAAGGTGAAAAATGTCATAAGCCCATAATGATCATGAGAACGGTCCCAAATGTATCCAGTACTGATGAGCTCCTTGCTTACCCCTCTCTTAAATTCTAAATATTTAGAGGTCTCCTTTAAGTGTATTATCTGAAATAAGACTAGGAAACTAAGTTGGAAGTCATAGTCTAAATTTCTAGACCTCTCACAGACCAAAAATTCCTATTAAAAGATGCAAAATCATTTTATTATACTTATTAATTACGTGGCCTTGGCAAGTTGCTTACCCTCATCTAAAATATGGGAATACTAAATACTTGAAAACTGTGAAGATTCAATGAGTTATTATGTGAGAAGTGCTTAGAACCTATCTGGCACTTAGTAAATCCTCAGTAAATGTCCCCTAACCACACCGCATTCTCAAAAAACAAACAAAAAAACCAAACCTCTCCTGACATAAAGACTCCAGATCATATGCCTTTTTGATAGGGGAGAGTATGTTAACACAGAGAAAATTCAGAGTCTTATATACTTTCCCTCCTATCATTCTCAAGTAAAAAAGTAATAATAATAACTTAGGAGCTTTGATCTATTTCAAAAATTTGAGTGATGCAACTTCTGAATTGTTATTATTCAACAAATGCCTGTGGCATTTCAAGAATCATGCTAGGTTCTGTGTAGGTAAAGACATTTAAGACAGCCCAATAGGGAAAAAATCTGAAGCCAAGTTGAAAGAAAAAAAAAACCTTTCTGAACAAGAAGTTTCATTTTACCACCATCAAGGTCAAAGTATATTTTATATTTTAGTTCAAGGTGCAACTAGCTGACCAGTACAACAACCTGGCACAAAAACAGCCTTTGACACCATCCTTGACAATCCCTTTCAAATTTTAGAACTGCTAGTACTTCATATATGATCTCTGACTTACTAACTCAGCATTTCCGGAGATGGATGCAATCTGAATTACAAGTTTCCTAGGTAATGAACCTGGTCTGAAACCCACAGCCTTACTGCACTTCAGAACTCCCAGCCTGTAAAAATCCCACAGGAGATGAGCCTGACACTCTTCTTTCTCACTCTCACCCCTAGACGGTCCTCGTCCAGAAGCACAGCTTATAGGTTAGTGGTGCAAGGGTGGTCCTTTGTGCCTGGTTTAAATGCTTCTACCTACTCATTTCAAAGTATAGGAACTTGAAGTTTTGACTGAAATACGGCAAAAGCTCCATTTGACTAGACTTTGATGTAGGAGTTCAGGAAGAAGCTCCTCTCTCCTATGCCTGCAGCATTTTATCTCACATAACAAGGAGGGGAGTTAAAAACGGCAAGATGAAAAATCAATCCAAGTGAGCACTGTGTTCACACCAATTAAATGCACAGGAACTGAAAAAATCCCTTCATGTAGTGTTTACTCTATCCTTCAAAACAGCTCCTCTTTGCTTTGTTTCTTATTCCCCAAACTGCCTTTTCAAAAAAGATGTATGTGTATTCAGATGTTGGTAACTTAACTACTGAAAACACTGTGATCTAGAAAACAAATAAACAATAAATGTTTTTAGGAAGAACATCAGAATTCTTCCTAAAAAGAGTGAATAGCCTAGAATTGTATTATAGAAACCGTCTGGTTTCTGCCTCCCCCACCCCCTTGCCCTAAGGAAATTTATTACTTTTAATTAAAAGGATAGCTGTAACATGGAAAACCATACACATTAGTAAAGAAATACTATGCATATTCATACAAGGGAGGCTTGAAATATTCAGGTATAGGTTTTCCTACACTTGAATTTTCTCATGTTCACAAAACAGGAAAGACAAATTCTCGTGCAAAACAGTATCAGCAACTTTCAGCCACAGCATCAAAATAGGAAGTTAGCCAGCAGACACTTTGCAGCCAAGCTAGATCCTAAACAAAAAGTCTCTTTTGTACAAAGAAAAATGTTTTGGTTTTGTTAAAAAAAAGGCTGTAACTGGCAAATGTTTCCCTCAATGCTTGCCCCAAAGTTCAGTGTTTAACTTCCTATTCCAGATGCCTACTGCATTACTCAAATTGAATGCAAATGTTCATTACTGCAAATGTGCTTCCAGTTCTCCAGGGTGGGTGGTTCCTCTCTTTCCCATCTTATTTTCACCTACTTTTCTTCCATGTTTTCTAAACAAAACCAGGGTATTTTTCAGCCTCCACTCTTAACCAAAGGTTTCAAAAGTAGAAACCAAATTTCAGTCTGATTTTGTGCTGATGGAGGGAGCACATTTCCCCGATGATACTAAACTAGATCACTAACGATGGTAATATGGTTCAAATAGTAATTTCTGCCACTTACCCTGCTCTCATGACTGAAACATTAACCTGAAAATGACATCTCTAAAAATATCTGTAATCCCTAAACTATGACTAATATACTTTATTATCTTTACCACAGGCACTGTTTATGAGCATGGACTTTGGAGTCCTCCATCTGTCACTTACTCTGTGATCTGGAGCAAGTTATTACACCATTTTAAACCCCAGTGTCCTTATCTGGTAAAAGAGCTAGTAGTGCCTTTCCTCCATAAAACTGGCTCTGAGGAGTAAATGAGACAGTTCCCATTAAGTACTGATAAAAGCTCAAAAAAATGAGACATATCCTACATCTATACCTCTGTTGGTATCCTTATTTTACAGTATAGGAAAACACCATGAAAATTTACTCCCCTATTTTGAAATAGGGATTCGGCTGAAATCAAATTCTGCTTGATGAGAAAAAAGGAATCAATAAGAAAAAGACTACAAAGGACCTACTCAGGAGTACAATTTATTTAAAAAGAAATGGAGTATTCTACTCTCATTACAAATGTATTTAATAGCTGTCAAAAAGTTTACTTTGCTAACTTAAATAACTGTATACTTCAAAGTAGTACAATTTAATAAATATTACATCATTTTTTTGAAAAATTTAACTGCTCTTCTTTTATTCAGTCCAAATTAATGGCATTTACAATTTTTTGTAAATGCATTTCACTGAAGGCCAATTAATAGTAACTATTTTAGGACTGAAGATGTCATTCCTAAATATGAAAATGTTCTACTCAATAACTGCTACATATTGCTTAATACGTTTTAGATACATAAAAGTGAGACACAATTCTCCAAGACTAAATAAATGGCTAAGGGCTATGGAAGCCAGAGGCAGATTAGTTAGTTGGGTTAATTCCAGTGATGGACTCAAGGTTCCTCTTTTTTCTTTTTTTAATGACTTATTTCTTTTCAGAGAGAGAGAGAGAGAGAGAGAGAGAGAGAGAATCCAGAGCAGGCTCCAGGTTCTGAGCTGTCAGCACAGAACCCAATGTGGGGCTCAAAGTCACAAACCATGAGATCATGACCTGAGCTGAAGCTCAGGCATCCCTCAAGGTTCCTCTTGGTAGCAGTCACTCTGAAAGCCCTGCGTTGGGCCAGAATGGTTTCAGCTATTCTCCCCAAGGGTTTTAATCTAGTTGATCAAGGATATCAACATCCTCTTTCCTCATTTTTATTAAGGCATACTAGAAGCTACCATTCTTGGCTATTCTAGAATATACCTAATTACTTGCCTACGTGTTTCCTCAAACAACAGGCCAATCTCTAGATTTGACAATGAAGCAGAGCACCAGTTGGGTTACTTTTCCATCATGTGCTTTTTTGTTTGTTTTTGCAGGAGAAAAATGCTAGTAGTAATACAGGCTGGAACACCTTCAGGGATATAGCTTTTTAAACTGTTACTTTATGGGGCACCTGGGAGGCCCAGTCTAGGTTAAGTGTCCAACTCTTGATTTTGTGGGATCAAGCTCTGTGTTGGGCTCTGTCCTGACAGCACAAGCCTGCCTGGGATTCTCTCTGCTCCTCCGCCTCCCCCCCCCCCATAAATAAATAAGCTTAAAAAAATAAACTGCCACTTTATGATATCCTTTTAACAATAACATTATCCTGAATCTGCACTGCTCAAAACAGCTATAAGCAAAAAGAAAAATGGCAAATCTGTTTTCTTTTACAAAGTCACTATGCCACTGAAGCCTACTTAAACCTTAGTTTAATTAGCAAAATCCTTTATTTACTTCCATCCTACTTGAACGTTCGTGTATTTTTCCTAACAGGAACTAAAACAATTTTTGAAGCTTCGACACTTATCTTGTCAACATTCCATTCATTAGGGATGCTGTGCTTGGCTTGCACTGTTACACTACTTAGAATTATCAATTAATTATTATCAATTATCCCATTTATGAAAAAAGTGACTAAAAGTTATAACCATGAAGAATGTATTTTAAAAGACCTGAAATATTTACAACAGAGAAAAATGGATTTGTTCCATTTACACTATGATATTTTTACCAGTTTATCTTCCAGAGTAGAATACATGTAATACCTACTTGCCTAAATTATTTTCTCATAAGGAAAAAAAACTTAAAAAATATCATCTGGTTGGGCTTCAGATGTCGAGTTGCTTTGTAGGTCTGAGTTCTTTTCTAGCATTCACAAAATATCTACCTTTTAACATAAATGCTGAATTTCAGAGTTCCTAATTTGACCCACAAGATGCCCAAATTCACACAATGAGAGACATTACAAAGGGGCTGGGGGAACCTAATACTATGTCTCAAGTAAAAGCAATAAATTATCTACCATGCTAAGAAGCAGATTAAACCCTTGAAAAAAATATAATTGTTCATTTTATCCCAGTAAGTTTTTGTTCGTATAAGGTCAAAGTCTTCCTACCAAACCAGCATCCAGACTTGGCATCTACAGATGGGACAATTCCAACTGGGACAATAATCTTTGCACAGGGCTTCTCAGACCTATCTAGTGAGTTTAATTACCTTTTTTTAAAATAAGGGTTTTTCACTGACCTATATTCTAAGTCAAGTACAACTACAGAAATGAAACTGTGCTTTATTATTAGTGCAAATGTGCTCTCCCTTGCAGATTCCTGGTAGTGCTACCCCCACAAACATATAGCTATCACACTCCAATTCCCTTCTTCACTGGCTGGAAAATTAAACAAACAAGCAACCCCACAAAGCTACAGCTTAATCCCTAGGAAAACAAACCTTGCTTGCCAAAGAGTCAACTGACTTGTTCAGTGTTCCTAGGCAATTTGGAACTAGCCTAGCTAGCTCTGGAGACAAATCTCAGATAAATTCATACTAAAGGACTCTAGCTAGGTTGATGGATTAGCAGTTCAGTGGAAGCACACTTTTATACTGTCTTTCCAAATCGACTACCTCTCTAAATCAGATACATAACTGCAAATCAGTAAGTTAAATGCATCCTGCAGTGAGTTGTCTTCTGAGCCACAATTCTGTCTGCTCTAAGTTCTGTGGGTGAGTTTATAATTTTTAAGAAATGCTCAAAACTATACCTAAAGCTTTTGCACTGTTAAAGAGTCCACATACCTAGGCTTATTCTATTTTATTAACCTTTATAGGAAATCCAAAGCAAACTGCTAAATATGAAGAACTGGCTTACAGATTTTATTTCAAGGGATTTGGGAGCAATAGAAAACTTGTGCCTCATATCCCCAGTTACAGCCTCTTTCTCAACATTTTTCTTTTATAAATGGACACAAAAAAAATGACAGACTTGCCTTGTGAGGTCGAAAATAGAGATACAGGCTGAGAGGAAGAGGAAGAAACAAAGGAATCTGAAAGAAAATATACAGCGTGAGAATTTGACAACCTCACACAGGAATTTTAACTTTACTCTCCTTTTTTTCCCCCTTGGCCAAGCATCATAATTTCACTGGGTTTGAGCAAGATGGGAAAACTCCAATCTTTATTTCCATTTGCTGTTTTCACTCACCTGGCAGCAAAACCTTATTTCATTTTCAAGATGCATTTCTAAAAGTTAATCAATTCAATTTTTTGGATCAAATATTCTCACCTTCAGAGAAAGGAAAGAGGAACCTCTAGCATTTTTAAACAAATATAACCTCAAGAAAGATGATATTCCCCTGAAATTCTTTTTGAGAAAGAAGAAAGAAGTACCTTAGTACTAATTGATATTTGCTTTTAACCATTTTCAATTGCATTTTGAGGAGTTACTCACTAATATGAACATTTAAAGTTATATACTTGGCAAATATGCAAAGTTGATCCTGATTACAAAAAAAAAAATCACTAATAATCCACTAGGCAAATAGAACTACACGAGAGCTCTTTCACCTTCTAAAATCATACTTCTCTAAATGTGGCAACTTTTATCGGAATTTTAAATGCATGTACTATCCCCACCAACCCTTGTTATTCTTTTGAATTTGGCCTGTTATAATTCTAGGAATTTAACACACAATTTTACCACAAAGACACGTTTATAAGAATATTCATAAAAGCACTGGTAATAAATATTAGGAATAATCAAAATGACCACCAACAGGAGACTAGTTAAATAGTTAATGTCCAAACAATGGAATACTTGCTGCTCTGAAAAAGAATAAAGCACAGCTATGTACATTGTTATAGCTGATGAAAAACCAAAGTGCAGAGGTATATACATGTGCCCCCATTTGTCAACTGCTAACAGGGGACTAGCAAAAAGGACTGTAAGGTCTGAGGTGGGGGAGATTTGCTTTTAACTACAACCTTTGGCCCTTAAAAAAATATATATATAGACAAACCAAAGCATATACATTCTCTCTTCAGTAAAAATAGGAAAAAATAAAAACAGCATATGAAAAGCAACCTCCCGCCGAGTCCCCCTAAATATACTGGCCTTTACTTGTTACCTCCTTTTTTCCTTGCAATTAAAAAATGTTTTTACAAACATTAGAAATATACTTAAAATGGGGAGATTGCTTTAAAGGACTGGGCTATAGTCATAAGTACTTATTTAGTCAATAAATATGGAGAAGGCAATACCAAAACAGAGTTTAGTGGACAACAAGTAGTAATTCAGTAACTCCAGACCAGACTTAAGACTCACTGCTTTATAATCATCTTAAGATAAAGCATCACATTTACCGATACAAATGAAAAACTCTCCTTTAATTAATTAGTTAATTAATTAAGTAATCTCTACTCCTAATGTGGGGCTCAAACTCATGACTCTGAGATCAAGAGTTGTGCACTCTTCTGACTGAGCCAGCCAGGCACCCATCTTTCTTTTTAAAGCAAGCATTTCTATAGGTTTCTTTGATGTTTCCAGATGGGTTCATCCCTATATGCATTTACCTTCAACATTAAATCTCTGCCAGATTATGAGTTTAAATCTGAATAAACAAAAAACAAATGCTAAATAAACCCAATTCTAAAAAAAGATCCTGTAAACTTGCCTATCTACAGCCACCTAACACTCTCTCCTAATGGAAAATGTTAACATACAAATTCTTATACATATTATCTACTCTGATACAAAACACAGATAACCAGTAACAATTTGCCAAAAAAGATCCTGTGAACTTGCCTATCCACCTCTACCTAACACCCCCTCCTAATGGAAAATTTTAACATACAAATTCTTATAGGTAGCATCTACTCTGAAACAAAAACACAGATAACCAGTACAGTTTGCAACAATATTGTGAGATCTTCTAACTTACAAAACCACACTGGATTTGTAGTCCATGTTTACGCCACAGGGAACTAAACTCAAGAATGGTGATCTTAACTATCAAATGCTATTAATTAAATTGAACATTATCATTAAGCAATAATAGTAATTGTTAGCTGGGTTTTTAATTTTCTTTGTATTTTTTGTTTTCTTAAATTTTGTTATAGACATACATTTTTCAAGAATTATAAAATTCTAATTCCCCTCTCCTTACAGGGAACAAATAAGCAAACTTAAAGGAGAAATCCCTAAAATGGGATCTCTAACACATCTTCCAATAAAACTTTAGTGAATAATCTTTTTAGTCTTCACACTAGATTTTCAATCCTCTTAAGACTTTAACCTGCAACTGTCAAAACTACCACACACACACAAAAATCATGCCACTTTGAAAACAGGTCGTTCCATTTACTAAGTCCTGAATGTCTGATAGACACTGAGCTAAATATTTCTATACACACCAAATGAAATCCTTACAAACCTCACTTAAGATTTAAAAAAACAAAAACATGAAAACTTGAAGCTTCTAAGTGTCAGAATCAGTATTTAAATCCATACTTTTCCTGAAAGTCTGTGCCTTTCTTTTTATATAATTCTATCTACCAGTCAGATCACCTGTCTTATATGTCAGATACCTTCTGGAAATTTACTAGTCCAGTTTATATTTTAAAACTTCATCAGACCAGTAAAATAAGATCTTGTCCCCTTACCTTTTAACCCTTCTCTCCCTAGCAGCAAACTGAGTGGGTGAGAAGTGGAAAAACAGGAGTAAAGAGAGCAAAAGGGTACATTAGTGTAGGTTTTCAAATTTGGGCCAAGCCTGTGCTAGATATTGCTGGGGGCAGAGGAGATAGGAAGAGAGGCGCTGTGGACTGTACATCAGACTTAAGTTTTTTGATTTAGATCAGGGGAAAATAAACCAAATAAATCTCATTGTTTGAATTTTCTAACCCCCAGTAAAAATATTATTCCAACGAGTTGTTTAGTTTAGTGACAGCTGTCCTTCAACACCAGCAGAATACAAACTGTATTTTTAGACAGAGAAGCAAAGGTTAGAAGGCATCTTTCAATACTTATGGAAAAGCAGTATTTGAAATTTTTATCTAAAAAAAATTAGAAATTCATCAGCTCTTTCAAACATCTAACAGTAAAATAAAAGATTTTTCTTTTTATAGCTTAGAGTTTTCCTTTTTGCCTATGAAAGTAGGCTCCTCGAAAAGGTCTTTCTACTCTTTCTCGTGACCACAATTCCTGATGGTAACTCGTATCATTTCAGTGGAAGTGCTAAAACTAAGCCAACTAATACCCTCTCCTATCAGAATTCCAGGGATAAGTAGACCAATTTTCCCCCCAAACTTTATGCCATTTTCTCCTTTCATTTTTGCTATTACTGTATTACTGAAGAGAAATAGTGAAAGTAGGCTTCTTTGCCTCTCCCAAAGCAATTCTGATTTCATGATTGAGGCTTTCTTTAAAACAAACTTTTTATTTTATTTTTAAAATTTTTTTAAAAAAATTTATTTCTGAGAGAGAGAGAGACAGCGTGAGNNCTCCAGGCTCTGAGCTGTCAGCACAGAGCCCGACGTGGGGCTCGAACCCACGAACCGTGAGATCTTGTCCTGAGCTAAAGTCAGACACTTAACCCACTGAGCCACCCAGGCGCCCCATCAAACTTTTTATTTTAGAATAAATTTACATTTACAGAAAAGGCCCAAAGGTAGTAGAGAGTATTACTTTATGTCCAGCACTCATTATCTTCCTTTGTTAACAAGTTACATTAACATGGTGGTACATTTGTTACAATTAATGAACTAACACTGATACATTTCATTAGTTTTCCCTAATGCCCTCTTTTGTTCCAAAATCCCATCCAGGATACTGTATCACATTTTGTCTTCATGTCTCCTTAGTCTCTTTTGGACTATGACAGTTTCTCAGACTTTCCTTGCTTTTGATGGTCTTGACAGTTTTGAGGAGCATTTGTCAGATACTTTACAGAATGTCCACCAATTTGGGTTTGTCTCATGTTTAGATGTTCTTCTCATGGTTAGACTGGAGTTTTGGGAAAGACTACAACTGAGGTGAAGGGCCCTCCTTCTAACATAATTTTTTTTTTTAATATTTTTATTTATTTCTAGGAGAGAGAGAGAGAGAGACAGCATGAGCAGGGGAGGGTCAGAGAGAGAGGGAGACACAGACTCTGAAACAGGCTCCAGGCTCTGAGCTGGCAGTCAGCACAGAGCCCGACGCGGGGCTCGAACCCACGAACCGCGAGATCATGACCTAAGCGAAAGTCGGATGCTTAACCGACTAAGCCACCCAGGCGCCCCCCTCCTTCTAACATATTAAGAGTACATGGTATATCAATATAACTTATCACTGAAGATGTTAACCTTGATCCCTTGGTTGAGGGAGTTTGCCAGGTTTCTCTAGGTAGTACTTCTCCCCAGTCCTTCCATACTGTACTCTCTGGTAGCAAGTCACTAAGCACTTCCTACTATAAGTCTTCCATTAGAACACTAAAAGAGTTGGAAGGCCTTCTTTGTACATTTATGGAATAAATGTATACGCAATCCAAGAGGAAAAATAAGCAGAACTCTTGTTGCAAAAGAAACACAGAAAGTCTATCAAAAAGAAACAAAATGGACTGTATAAACAGGAAATTGGTTACAAATATTTTAATGACCCAATTTCTAACACAGCACTACATTTATTTTTAGAAATGTCTTACCCTTCTCCAAATAATATTCAAGATCAATGTCCTGAATCAAAATCTCATTAAAAAAATTTTTTTTAATGTTTTATTTATTTCTGAGAGAAAGAGACAGCGTGAGCAGGGGAGGGTCAGAGAGAGAGGGAGACACAGACTCTGAAACAGGCTCCAGGCTCTGAGCTGGCTGCCAGCCCAGAGCCCGACGCAGGGCTCGAACCCACAAACTGCGAGATCATGACCTGAATCGAAGTCGGACGCTTAATCGACTGAGCCACCCCCGCACCCCCAAACTCTCATATTTTTTAAGGAATGAGATGGAAATTAAACTTATTTTAACACATTTAAAAATCCTGACACATCAGACTAGCCTACCACTGAATCCTCATTCGAAATGCCACACCAAAATGTGGCATCCAAGTGTTATAAAAAAGAGACTTTTCTGGGTTAAAACCATTAGTGAAACACACCTCAAGTCCAAACATAAAGAAGCCAGTCTTAAACACAAGATATATTTATTATAGATATGATTTTATGGGCTTACGTACAAACTTTCTTCTTAGCACCTACGTGGGTATATCAATTTCTATAGGAATAAGTTTTTTGCAAAACTCGTAATTCAATTTCCAAAAACCAAACATTCTTAATCTGTAGTTTATGAACAATTTTGTAGTAGTTCATGAACTCTGTGAAAGCTTATGTGGTACTTTGTTTATATGCATGTTTTTCTGGGAATAAAATTTCTCCAACCATTCATTTCATAAATATTTACTGAACCTATTATAAACCAAGGAGTAGTTTTAGTTGATTAAAACAATTAGTTGCCCATCCAAAACTACCTGCTGGCCTGCTTTGTACCAGGCCCTGCTTGGACATTAGAGGTAGAGCAATGAAGGGGCGCCTGGGTAGCTGAGTTGGTTAAACATCTGACTCTTGATTTTTGGCTCAGGTCATGATCTCATGGTTCCGGAGATCAACCCCTGCACTGGGCACTGTGCTAACAGGGAGAAGCCCGCTTGGGATTTTCTCTCTCTCTCCCCCTCCCTCTTCTCTTTCTCTGTCTC
Source organism: Crocuta crocuta (assembly GCF_008692635.1). Taxonomy (NCBI): domain Eukaryota; kingdom Metazoa; phylum Chordata; class Mammalia; order Carnivora; family Hyaenidae; genus Crocuta; species Crocuta crocuta. The sequence goes on along the minus strand of NW_027529432.1, from coordinate 974,267 downwards.
TCTCTGAAAATAAATAAACATTAAAAAAAAAAAACAACAAGAAAGAGAGCAGTGAATAACACAGCAAAAATCTCTACACTGATGGAACTGGCATCTAGTGTGGAAGACAGACAATAAACAAAATAAGTCAGATCATATAGTAAGATTATGACAGATAAGACAGATGGTAAGAAAAATAAAGCAGCGGATGCTTATAAGGTGTTTTTTCTTGTGCAATGTAGATAAGGTGGTCAAAGACCTAAAGAAAGGGAGTGAAAGGCTGTGAAGTTATATGGGGGAAGAGCATTCTAGGCAGAGTGAACAGCAAACAAGACCCTGAGGTAGAGGAGTATTCCTGGTGTGAGAACAGCAAGGAAGCCAGTGTGGCTGAAACTGGGTGAGCAAGGGGGAGGGTGAGGCCGGATATCATGAAGCCTCAAAAGCCCTCTAAGGACTTTGGCAGTGACTCTGAGTGTGATCAGAAGCTACTGAAGCATTTGCCCATGAGTGACATGATCCGACTTATGTTTTTCACAGGCTTACACCAGCTGTTGTATAGAATACAGACTGAAAAGAGGCAAGGGATAAAGTATAAAGGAGGCAAATGCAATAATCCAGCAGGGCTACAACAGCAGCCTGGGCCAGGGTGACAGCAATGGAGGTGGAGAAAAATGGTCAGACACTGGATATAGAAGGTAGAATCAACAGGATTTGCTGATAGTTATATGAAGGAAGGAGTCAAGGAGGACTCCAAGACTGTTTACTGAGATGCAGAAGACTGGGAGAAGAACAGACTTATAAAAGGAAAGATTGGGAGTTCAGGTTTAGACAGAATAAGTCTGAGATGCCCATTAGACATGAAGACCGAAGATAAAGTTTTTGAAGTCACCAATTTACAGATGGTGTTTCAAACCACAAGATGGCTATCATAAATGAGACCAATACACAGAGAAAAGTTCTGAGAAATAAGCCCTAGAGCACTTTAAACTTTAGAAGCTGGGGAGACCAAAAAAAAAAAAAAGAGAGAATTAGCAATATGAAATCCCAGTAATAAGGAAATCCACAGTCAGAGAGATTAGTGGTTGCCAAGGAACGAAGGGAAGAATGGAGAGGGTCTGCTACAGGTACAGGGTTTCTTTTAGGGCTGATGAAAATGTTCTGGAACTAGACCGTGGTGATGGCTAAATAACCTTGGGTTTATACAAAACACCACTTTAATACGATGCTTTTAATATTATGTGAATTGTATCTAAAAAAAGAAAAGAAATAGAAGGATGAGGTGGAGCTGGAGGAGAAGGAGGAGAGGAAGCAGAACTAGCAAAGGACACAAGGGAGGAGCAGCCAGGATAGAGCATGTGGTGTTGTGGAAGACGAATAGGAAAAGTATCTCAAGGAGGAATCAAGTGATCGATTTTACCAGAAGCTGCTGATAGGGCATTTCAGATGAGGACTGAGAAGTGGCCACTGGATTTAAGAAGGTGGGAAATAACTGGTGCATGACAGAAGTTTCTGTGGAAAAGCAGAACGATAAGGCACATGGCTTAGGAAGCATGGGACCAAAAATTAAATTCTTTAAAAATTTATTTATTTAAATTCAAGTTAGTTTTACAGTCATAAAGTTTTTAAGTTCAACCAATAACTAAAATGAAGAGGGTGACCGAAAGACTTTGATCACATGTTGTTTCAAATTTTAAAGAGAAGCAATGTGTATATTCGAAAGAGAACTGAATTGGGCCCTCAATCCCTTAGTTTTATCCTACTCTCCACTTTACAGCAACAAACCTTTAGGCATATCACTTAATCTCCCTCAGCCTGATTCCTGTAAAATGAGGCTTATATCACTACCTAGGTCATAGACAGACTTAATACAAGTCTTTCTCCTATTGAATGTAGCCTCCAGAGATGTAGATGATCTGTTTTACTTGCCTATCTCCCAAAGAGCTTTACTAGATGCTTAAACATTTAAGTTAACGTATGGCACAGCTTAAACTATAAAGCAGTACACAAATAAAAGATATAAAAATCAACTATTTCTATCTCCTATGTAAAAGACACTTTCCATTGTTGAAATAATTTCAGGTAACAGGACAAAAGGGCCTCTGTATCAGTTTTGCTTAAAAAGTTTTCCAGGATACCCTTCAATTTCCTCAAGGGCAAGGTGCCAACGAGGAACATGTCAGAAAGCTCCAACAGCCTCTCCTGGTTAGGTTATGATGATGTGCTTACAGGGAGAAATAAAACAGCTGACTGGAGAAAATAGGTAAGTATATTTCTTTGAAATTAAAAAAAATCATGAGAAGGCTACCTTCTGACAATTACACCCCTTCCTAATAAGACAGAAACACAAATCCGATACAGTATTTAAAGAGATTCTCTCTGAAACTGCAGTATCACAGAGTAACAGGTCTTACATAAGTCACAAATATGCAGTAAAAGACTTCAATGATGCAATCATAAGCAATACTGATTATAGCTAAACTTACGTGTAACATACAATTTTTTAAAACCTCTGTTAACATACTCAATGACCAAAAATAATTCTAGTATTAACAACTGTAATAAAAGAACTGAATAAAAAGTCAGTTTCCTGGGCAGCTTCTGAATGAGATAATTATATAAACATGATATCAACTTGATAATTTTTATCAAAAAAGCTTTACTATGAAGTTTACATATTTTTCACAAGTCTATACAGTTTTGGAGGCAGTTATAAAATTCATCATTAACAATAAAGCCGAACACAAACTATTAAGTACATAGAATATGTGTAATTATTGATTTATTGGGAGCCTTTATAATTCCACTTGGAATTACAAAAATGGTAAATTCTAGGATTACTGCTAAAGAGAAGTGCTTTTCTATAGAACAAACCACCTCAAAAAAACCCTGGGAACCTTTACTTTCCCTAACCTTCAGTGACATGTCACCAACTCCCTCACTACTAAACTTCATTTACAAGTGTTTGAAACACTAGGATTAAAGAGGTGAGTCCCTCTCTCTCCCTCAAATAAAACCAGTGAGTCCTAGATCAGGATGAATATTTAATTTCCTTACCACAGAATGCGATAAAAGCAATAATATTCATTTTATTTTGTTTTCAGACCATCTGTAAAATCATAAAAATTTAAAAAACACTGATGCACTTACCAGCAATTTCATAAACAATCCTCTAGAAATTTCAATTTAGGGTTAAGGTATGCCTGTTACATATGAAAGACTGGTTTGTTTGATTAGAGTGGTTAAATTATTTGTGAATGTGACTCGAAAAGAAAATAGTATTAAAAGAAACGTTTTATTTCTGGGGAATAAAAACCATCCAAGTCAACAGGCAAATGTAAAACATACTGACATAGCTGTTCTTGCTGTCTCCTGCGCTCTTGCATTCCCTGACCACTGTAACACACTTACTGTCAGAATGCTGCAGAAAACACTTAAGCATATATTTTTAAGCTTTATTTATTTATCTATACACCGCATGTAGGGCTCAAATTCATGAACCCGAGATGAAGAGTTGCATGCTCTTCTGAATGAGCCAGCCTGGAGGCCCAATACTTAAGCACACTAATGTCATGCCAAGCTATCTACAAAACACCTTGGCTGCCCCTCTTCTTCCTTTTTAACTGACTAGCTGAGTGAAAGGGCTGGTAGCTTTAAGCCATTAATGTGAAGCAAAAGCTGCAACACTCACTTTCATAAAGAGGAAAGTGGTATAAGATCTTCCTTCATTGTGAGAAAGATTATGACTTCTCACATGTAATTCAACTGGTATTTTGTTTTTAAAATTTTTTCATATTTATTTATTTTTGAGAGAGAGACAGACAGAGCATGAGCAGGGGAGGGGCAGAGAGAGAGGGAGCCACAGAACGCGAAGCAGGCTCCAGCCTCTGAGCTGTCAGCACAGAGGCCGACACAGGGCTCGAATCCACGAACGGTGAGATCATGACCTGAGCTGAAGTCGGACACTTAACCAACTGAGCCACCGAGGGGCCCCTCAACTTATTTTGTATCTGTGTGCAAACAGTTTGCAACCCACAAATAAGCGTACCAAGTATTAGGTACTTTTATTCAGTAAGTTAGGATTTACAGGCACAAAGCAAATTTGCCTACGTCATATTGCTGAGGCTCAGAATATACATACACAAAGTCATACAACCATTAAGAGACAGAATCAGGCTTGAAATCTATCTGCTTCGGCAGCTGCATGTTTATCACCATGTTATACTGCCACTGATAATGTGACGTGAATATAATACAGTCAATGTCAGTGTTCAACAGGTAGATTCCTTTCTAAGGGTTAAGATGGAAAATACAAATTACATACTCACGTGTGACTGACATAATAAACTGTGAAAATGATGCCATAAAAATTACACATGACAACTAAGTTTCATGAGTGAGAAAAGAGATATTTAAAGCAAAAACTTATTTTTTTAAAACTGTCCAAGTTGTTTTTGCTTTGAGCTACTTTCCAAGAACAGACACAAGATGCAGCTTTATTTTGGCATCATGATATTCATAGCAATAATACAGGACAGTCTCTGTCAAGCTGTAGAACTTTAAAGGCTATAAAGACAGTAAGCATTCAAAGTTCAAATAATGTATCTATGCTTGACGTCTAATAACGGCAACCCTCCTCCTGAAAAAACACTAAATATTTAAGTCTCTTTTACCTTAACCTCAAATTTCTGACTTTGCGATCTTTGATTTTCTTCAAGGGCAGAAAATCGGGGAAGCCAATTCTGGCCCTCAACCTCCTTCTCCAAGCATACTTTGCTGCCTGCTCTAGTACCTGGGCACTAGACCAGAGGGTGTCATCACTCATTCTCTACCTGTAGGGAGGAAATAATATCTCTAAAGGCTGTTTGTTACTAGACAGGTCAGTTGGGACAAAACTTTTTCCTGCAGGACACCAAGCAACCACTTCTTTTACATTTTGAAAGTCTCTAGGGGAGCCTGGGAGGCTCAGTCAGTTGGGCATCCGACTTCGGCTCAGGTCATGATCTCACAGTTTGTGGGTTCGAGCCCCGTGTCAGGCTCTGTGCTGACAACTCAGAGCCTGGAGCCTGCTTCACATTCTGTGCCTCCCTCTCTCTCTCTGCCCCTCCCCTGCTCATGCTGTCTCTCTCTCTCTCTCTCTCTCTCTCTCAGAAATAAAACAAAACAAAAAAGTCTCTAAAACAGGAGAAGTTTGGTGGAGGAATGTGAAGCTGAAGGCTGACATCAATCAACAACTGTAGACTTTTTAAACAATCGAGGTAGATTTTTAAATGTCCATTTTAAATAGGTTAAATTTTGGAATAACAAACTTCACCTTATTTTCATCATGCAGAAGCCTAGGACATTTCCTTTAAGATACAGAGAAAACATTCTACAAGGGGAAGAGCTTCTCCAACAGAATAAAAGCTACACATTACAGTATCTTGAGCTCAACTTTTCAAGTAGTGCCCTGACCAATGAGGCCCACCAAAACTGTATTAATGATTTTTAGATACTATTAATACCCACCTACGATTAATGAGAATTTAAGACAGAGTATCTATTTTGCAGGTGAATCAAGAATTCAAAATCAAGAAGAATCAAAAGGTCTGCACAAAAGGGCCAACCACAAAACGGTAAGAAATGACAAGTGATTAAATCCAAAACACGAAGTTGCTAAGTTATAGGGAAGCTGCTGTTCATCTGGACCTTTGCCCAGAACACAAAAATTTGGAGGAGAAAGGCTGGTGGTTTAAAGGGAACAAGGGTTCTAAATTTGCTGCCTCATCCCTTTATCTGTACAGCTAAATCTTGACCTTGCAGAAGCTTCCTTTGATAGGGTTTCTACCAAAACGGCCAAAACCATACTGGAAAATCCAACAGAGTGCCAAAGCTCTAAATGCGGAAATCCAGTGCTCAAGACACAGCTAGAGAAAAGGGGCACCAGCCTGGCTCAGCCGGTGGAGCATCCAACTCTTGACCTCGGGGGTCGTGAGTTTGAGCCCCACTCTGGGTGTAGAGATGATCTGAACAAAACAGAACACCCAGAGAATATTTAAAGCGAAGATCAGAAGTCCTTCGCTCCTTAGAACAATCAACCCAAGATTCTGGCAACGGAGACAATGGAGTATTTTTTAAAATCGCTCAAAATCCTTTAAGGTAACTAAATGCAGAGCAAAATTATCTTACTTTCCCCGGGCTATGGCCCCCTTCCTTTGACAGAAAGGTTTTTTTTCTTTTTTTCAAAGGCTGAGTTCCTCTAAGAACCACCACCTGCTCACGGTGCATTTTTTCCCCCCTCAAGAAGGCATCTGCACTGCAGATCTCTGCACGAGGGGAGCTTGCCAGCCAGCTCCCCCCAGCAGGCGAACGCGTATACAATAGAAACTAAAAGCGGCCTGCAGCTTGCCTCCCAGTCTTTCGCAGAGAGATAGGAGAAGGGGGTTCAACCAGCTCCTGCTTTGTCTAAATGTTTCTCCCCCTCCCCCCTTTCTGCGCTAAACACTCCCCTTTGTTACGCTGCGATCAATAATAGCCCACAGAGAGCATGAAATCAACATGTGTTGATGGCTTGGCATGACTCTATTATCTTCTAGAATATATAAGCAATTGATGGCTCGTCCCCACCCCCACGCCGCGCCAGTGAAGAGCGGGCCGTGTTGCAGATGCAGCCCCGGATCCATCTTGGACCATCGGCGGCTCCCTCCCGCATCTTCCCGGAGCTGTTCTCATCGCGCCTCCTCTCACCTCGCAGCCCCAGAAAAACGAGCATTTTAGAGGGTCCAACCACCCACAAAAATCACAAGCACACGAAGAGAGTCTAGAAAACGGCTACCATGTTGCCATCAAAGGTCCCAATCCTCCCCCACGGGAAACCGAGAGCTGTTTCTCTATTTTGGGGGGACTACCATGTATTTCTGACTATGTCAACACCCATCTGTAAACCTGCAATGCAACCTTTTCACCATCATCCCTTCATAACCCCAGCTAGCCCTTTCTCCTGCAACCAACCTGCCCCAATCCTCTCAATCTCTCTAATCCTCCACTAAACCATCCGGGTGCAGCGGATGGCTCCCCCGAAACGGTGGTCACCCCCCCCACCTGCTCTGCCTCGGCGTTAACGCCCACTCCCTAGAATATCTCCCCGCCCCCAACCTGTTTGCCTCACACCCCGTTATTTCCTCACCGCTTGCACCACCTTACGCTCCCCTCCCCCTTAGCCCATTTTCCACACGCTCGTGACCGGGGGCTGAAGCCTCCGGTGGGCGAGGGTCATTTGCCTCCCCTGACACTCCAATGCACCCCCCACCCACCAAGGGCGGGGTTCCCCGGCGCGCCTCACCCGCACAGGAGGAGCCGCAGCTCTTCGCCCCCAGGGCGGGGCAGGCTCCAGGGCTCCCGCCGCCGGGCGCCGAAGGCTCGGCCCCGGAGGACGACGAGGAGACAGACGGGGACTGAGTGGCCGCCGACGGCTCCGCCATGGCTGCGCGAGCGAGGGCAGGAGAGGGGTGAAGAGAGATGTGGGGCGGGAGAGAGGGAGGGGAAAGAAAATAATTGTGCAGCTGGCTCTCCGAAGTCCCTTCGCTCCTCCTGCTCCGAGGACAGACTCCGACAGACTGACTGACTCAGCCGAGCGCGGCTAGAGGGCGGGAGGGCGAGCGCGCAGGCGCACAAAGGGCTCCCAGACGGGCGGCGGGCGGGTCTAGGCGCCCAGCGACGCAAGGCGCAGGCGCTAGAACTGTCCCTCCGCGCTCCTGCGGGGAAGGAGGGGCAAAACTGGCTTCTCCAAGCACCGGCGCGGGAGGCCGGGGTGGGCCGCGCCCCTCCGGGAACGAGACGCGAGGGGCGTGGCCCAGCACCAAGCCTCGCCCACCACTGCGGTCGAAGCGGGAGGGGGCCCTGCAGGTTAGTGTTCCTTCGTAACTCTTTATGTGAATGTGTTAGGGTCGACGGATCATGTGTTTTAACAATACAAGTTTCTTTTGCTTCCATTAGCTGGAGAATGTCTTTCCCATAAATTCCTGAGTAGATGTCTTTTGTCTGATGCGTTCCTGCCTGTGACGCCAATGAAAAGTGAAAACCGGAATGTGGATAAAAGCCCATCTGCAAGGTGCTTTATGAATTTTTCTGCATGTGTCGTAATATCACCATGAGGCAGAGATGGCACGGTCTCCCATTTGGTAGGTGGAGCAAGATGCTATACAGAATGAAAAACTATTACTCATTCTGGTCACATTGCAATGCAGCCGCAGAACCTGCTTCATATTCTTATCTTGTTTCTGTTCTCAGAGAGGGGTCCACCTTGGGTCTTAAGGTTGTCCTCTCCTCCAAATAGGCTATCGAGTAAAAAAGACATATTTTGAAGAAAAAATAGCCGAGCTAATGGGAAGAAGAGCCCAGAGATAACATCCTGGCTGTGGTTATGGGGGATGGGAAAATGAGGTCTTAAAATTTGAGAATATGCCACAGAATACATATAATTGAATTTTATCCGTAGCCTAAATGGAGTCCTTAGCAGAAAATTTATTTGAAACCAGATATCTAGCTTATACTGGATTTTGTTCCTTTTTGTTTGTTTTTGGTCTCCTCTTTGGTTGGATTGTGAAATTCAAAGCCCTCTCCATATATCTGGCCAAAATATTTGAATTGTGCACGATTCTTTTAAAAAGGGGAATGTAAACTGGAAATAACAAAAATCAAAACTGTAGGCCTTGTGATTGCTAAAACAGCAATCGATGACCTGAAGGGCAATTGCAAGATCAGCAGATCCTGTAGAGGTGCAGCCTCACGAAGGGGGAGGTGGTAAACCAGGCAGCAACAGAGAGGACAAGTGATCTGACCAGTGGAAATCTTCTAGAACAGGAAGTGGAACATCTGCCCTTGACGGTTTTTAAGGTCAGGTAAAGCCCAGATAGGAAAAAAACTGGCCATTGCAATGCTCTGGAAAAAACGGCACAGAGGATATTTCCCAAAATAACTTCGTGGCAAATATCTTACTCTGACACTTACAGCATCAGTTGATAATGCAGCAGTCTGTCCTTTAGATGACAAAGGGAAATAGAAACCAGTCTGATAACCAAGCCAGTTTTCTACCCATTCTGATAAATGCATAAGCTTTAAAAATTTATTTTATTAGGCGCTTGACAAGAAAATGGATGATGCTGGTCCTTAGTGCTGACAGCGATTGCTAGGCTCTGAAGTCCCTGATTGGAAAGGAAGCCTGTTTTCATGGTAACTGCAAGTAGAGAGAAGAAGCTAAAAATCAAGACACTGATGTATTAGTGGTCCTTTCATACTCTTAAGATTTCTTACATAAGAGGCTGTGTGTGAGATCCAATTCCTGAAACTGCTTTTCCTTCCTGCTCCCTCTCGCTGTACCAGTAAACTTCCCGGAGACTGACTCTTCCGTGAGATGTTATTTGCAGCTATGATTTGTTCCACAAATGTTTACCGATCACCTGCTGAGAGAATGACACGATCCTGGGAAACGTGGAGGAATAAAAAAAAAAAAAATGTTTGCCCTGTCTTCAATGAGCTTACAAGCTAGTTGGGGCTTAAAAACATACTCACATAAAAACAAAACTTAGATAGCAACCAAAACAACTCCAAACAATACAAAACCATAGTGTTCTGATTAGATGGCAACTGGATTGTAGGAATTTAAAGTGAGAGGGAATCATTATGGAGTTGTAGAGGCTCGGTAGGTTTTATGAAGAACAAAGTCAGAGTTTGGAATGGGAAGGAGGTCATTAAAAGCAGAGGAGAATGGGGTGAAACAAACAAAGGGGTGGCTTTTGTGCAAGTATACAGTAAGACCTCCTTCTTGGCAGACCAGTCACGGGAGAGCACCCCTTCCTCCCAGCCCAGTCCTCAATGCACTTCAATGCTGGCTTGTGTAGCAGAACTTGGCCTAGATTTGATCCCCTCTTGCCCCTCCCCTCCACAGGCTGCCTTAGAGCTACCCGTAGACTGCATAGCCTTCTGTGGTGGCTGGAGGATCCAGGGTGTGACTCCGTGTAAAGTTTTTCGTGTAAAGTTTTCGGATGTGGCTAGCCCAGCTGGCTAGAGCCAAGGGCTTGAATTGAAACAAGAGGGAGGTAAAATGGGAAAGATGTGTTGGGGCCAGAGTGTGGAGAGGCAGTAATACAGAACTGAAAACCTGAGGCTTCCTCTTCAGGCTAATGCGAATATGGGGGATTCAGCGAATTCAAAGATGTTTTCAGGCAGGGAAGGGCTCAGATGGTATTTAAAAAAATTTTTTCCCCAATATTTATTTATTTTTGAGAGAGCATGAGCAGGGGAGGTGCAGAGAGAGAGGGAGACACAGAATCTGAAACAGGCTCCAGGCTCTGAGCTGTCAGCACAGAGCCTGAGACGGGGCTTGAACCCATGAACCGTGAGATCATGACCTGAGCCAAAGTCAGACGCTTAACCGACTGAGCCACCCAGGTGCCCCTCAGACAGGAGTTTTGAAGTGCTCACTGGAGTATAGCCACTTCTCACTTCTGTGTAGCAAAAAAAAAAAATTTCTTTTTGGAGCAATTTTTGCAGCTGAGGCTCTGAAGGGGACCTCTTATTCCTTGGCCCTGTTCCTCTAGGACTGGTAGTGACATAGCTAGTTCCCCACGTCAGCTTCTAGGCCATCTCATTATCCCAATTTTTTTCCCTGACTTAGAAAAAAAAATTATATATTTTAATTAAAAATTCTCATTGAATATATTCATATGTGTGTATATATATATAGTTTGTGTATGCCTATACGTATGAGCATATGTATTCAAGAGTAGATACATGATAAAGTTTTCTTCAATTATTAACCCCTCTCCAGCTACTAGCCTCTTCCTCTGCACACAAATAGTTAAGTACTGTTAGGAGCTTTCTGTGACAAATGCAAGGGCGAATAGAGCCATTCTTCATCCTTATTCACTCTTTTTAACATAAATGATAGCATGCTATACACAGGTATGTTGCTTCCTTTCCTTAATAGTAAGTTCTAGTGATCTTTCCTAGTATCTTTTTTTTTTTTTAAGTAGGCTCCATGTGAGGCTGGAACTGACTGAGCCAGCCGGGCACCCCTCTAGTATCTTTTTGAAGAAACAGATAGCTGTGCTGTTAGCTGACATAACAATGATGAAGCGGCTGATAGATTTTGAGCTTTTACTGTGTTACCACCACGTTGAAGGCCTGATATCCAACTTTCTTTCTTTTTTTTCTTTAACTTTTTTTTAATGTTTTATTTATTTCTAGGAGAGAGAGACAGAGAGAGAGAGAGAGACAGCGTGAGCAGGGGAGGGTCAGAGAGAGAGGGAGACACAGACTCTGAAATAGGCTCCAGGCTCTGAGCTGGCAGTCAGCACAGAGCCCGACGCGGGGCTCGAACCCACGAATCGCGAGATCATGACCTAAGCGAAAGTCGGATGCTTAACCGACTAAGCCACCCAGGCGCCCCTTCTTTAACTTTTTAAATGTTACTTATTTTTGAGAGAGAGAGAGAGAGAGAGAGAGAGAGAGAGAGAGAGAAAGCATGAGTGGAGGAGGGGCAGAGGGAGAGGGAGACAGAATCTGTGCTCCAGGCTCTGAGCTGTCAGCACAGAGCCCATCGCGGGGCTCCAACCCACAAACATGACCTGAGCCAGTCAGAGACTTAACCGACTGAGCCCCCCAGGCACCCCAGTCGCATAGTTTATAGAAAGAAAATCATCAGGGTGCCTGGGGGGCTCAGTCGGTTAAGCCTCTGACTTCGGCTCAGGTCATGATCTCACAGTTTGTGGGTTCGAGCCCTGTGTCGGGCTCTGTGCTGACAGCTAGCTCAGAGCCTGGAGCCTGTTTCAGATTCTGTATCTCTCTCTCTCTCTGACCTTCCGTTCCTCACGCTGTCTCTCTCTCTCTCTCTCAGAAATAAATAAAACATTAAAAAAGATTTTAAAAAAATACAAAAACAAAAAACATGGATCTTACGAGTGGGCGGTAGGAGAAAATCCTGAATTGAGTCCCTGCACAGTCACCGTGAGTGATAATTATTTACTTGGCTGTTTGCCCCACAAGACCTTGAGTGTCTGGACGACAGGAATGCGTCTTACCCGTATATCAGCAATACAGCCAAGCACTATGCCCGGCACATAACAATTTTGGAAAGCTGTTTTTGGAAAGCTTTGGGACCTGAGTCACAATGGATGTCACTGCAGAAAACAATTTTGTTATTTGTGTGCTTCATAAAACACTTGGTTATCTGGAGTATTTCTGGCATTGTTTTGCTTTTCTGGAATGACTACGATTACCAATTTTTGAGCTCGAACTATGCATCAGTCATAATTGCCCAACACTTACATCTCATTTAACCCACAACAACTCGAATCATTTGGCAGTAGATGATGAAATGAGTTCAAAGAGGTTAAGTAACTCACCCAAGTTTGCACAGCTAGTAAGCATCAGAGCCACAATTCAGAGCCAGGTGGGTCTGACCCCAAACCCTTAACCATTCAAATATGTCTACACGTCACCTGCTTCTGGAAAACCACAAGGAAAGCGCAGGCTCAGTTCCAGGTGAGATGGGGAAAGGCAGGCTGTAATCTGTATTATCAATATTTAGCATTTTAAATGTCTACTGTTTTCAGGGCTCTGGTTATTGGGGAAGAAGCAATGACACTAACACCAAAACATAGTTCTTGTTTACAGGAGTTGTTTTCTGAGCTGTGACTAATCCTAAAGTTATAAATCCTATAATTTATACTGTGTTGTTCCAAAGGCAGCTGTTACGGACTTTGGTGATATATTGAGACAGATGTAATGTCAGCGTTTGCGGGTCACTTCCTGACAGGATGGATTTCAGTGGCTCTCTGTTGGGAGCTCTTAAAATAGAACAGGGTATTTTGTTCAAAAGCAGAAGTTAGGGACCTACCGTTGAGAGAGCCAAAGAGTGAGGGAGCAGTGTTAGGTATCTCACATCCCTTCCTTATTCTTCCATTCAATAAATTAATATTTATTAATTTCTACTGACTGCCTGGCATTGTTTGAAACACTGCAGATACAGCAGTGAACAAAAACAGACAATTCCTATTCTAATGAGAGGAGAAACGAAAAGATTATGTTTTACTTAGGGGCACCTGGGTGGCTCAGTTGGTTGAGTATCTGACTCTTGATTTTGGCTCAGGTCATGATCTCATGGTCGTGGAATTGAGCTCCGCCTCGGTCTCTGTGTTGACAGCGTGGATCCTGCTTGGGACTCCCTCTCTCTTCCTCTCTCCCACTCGCAGTCTCTCAAAATAAATAAATATTACAAAAGATTCTGTTTTACTTGAAACATAAATCAGATGGTAAGAAGTCTAATGGATGAGGAAAGGATCTAGAGAATTCTGGGATGTGTGTGCAATTTTAAATTCTTACACCGTATGTTGCAATTGTGACAAGTCATTGGCCTTTGGCCCTCTCTCTTTCTGGGCATGCCACATAATGCCCGTACTTGTGTCATATTCTGCACACCTAGTGTGAAACCCCAGTAACCACTTGCCTTGATGTCCTTGTCTAGTTTTTTGCCGGCCTAAATAGCCTGGATCTAGACTCTTAAATCTAAAGCTTCGAGGAGAGTATTCAGGCAATCTTGAGTGTTTGGGAAGAATAGGAGGGCAGGGGGAAAGAAATCGAAACGTGGTCTCTTTAGGTAAGATTAGGCAGAATTCTCTCCATCGCTTCACCTCTGTCCTATCTACTCGGGAAGTAAAAACAGCTCAAAGGCTTGGCAAGGCCTAGAGGTAGCTGGAAGGAGATTCTGGGTATGTTATAATAGTTAAGGCAGAGGCAGAAGAAAGAAAGTATAATTTTTGTCTAATGAATGAGGGAATGGTAATACCAAGAGGTCGTGGTGGTCCTGGAATGGATGCTTTAGCCTCCGGTAAGCTCCGCCAGCTTACCTCTGATGACGGCCCCTATCCCAACAAATCCAAAGTAACAAGATTCTTCAACTGTGGCAAGTGACATTTTTTCAATCACATGTGAAGTGTGAATAAAAGCATTTTTGGAGAACCTGCGTTTGCATTGATCCAACATACAGTTTAAGTAAGGTTGTGCTTGCAAAAGTAGCTTCAAAGCAAGGTCCTGTAAACCTGACATTTACAAGACATGGCCGTGGCTTAGGCTGGATAAAGCCTGTGTAAGGAGTTTCATTGGAATTTCTTAGCTATCAGAGCGGTGGTGATCTTGCACCACCAGCCTTAGCGAGGCACCGGATTATGGGGTGAAGTTGATGCTGGTGGTGATGAAGTCACGGCCTCCTCTCCTTGTGAAGTCAAAATCATTAAAAAAACCAGTGACGCTCACGGCATCCAGGTTTGAGGCCTCCCTTCCGTCCTTAGGGCCTTAAACACCGAAACCTTCTCAAACGCGGCGCGTAGGGGCTCGAGGTGGATTATCCCAAATCCTCTGCCCCCGGTCGGGTCTCCAGATTAAGAGGCTCGCTGGCGGGCCCGGGCTACAGCGGGATCGCCCCGCCCCCTCTCCGCATGGCCTGCTGGGAGTTGTAGTCCAGTCGTCGAAGAGCCGCGCCGAGCCCTTTCCCACTCCTCCGCTTCCTCCCCTCCCCGGATGAGGGCGCAGACTAGGGACCGCAGGCGGCGACTCAGAGCCTGGGACTACAATTCCCAACGGACAGCCGTCCTGCAGTGCGCAGCCCCAGGTAGCCAGCGGCGCGCGCGCGCGCACACGCGTCGGGCACANCACCTGCCGCGCCTCGAAGACCCACCCCGCGTTCTTTCCCTCCACGCTCTGCACGCCCCTCCTTCTCCCCCGGGTTTCGTCTGGAGCCCAGGCCCCGCCCGTTTCCCGCCTCCTGGGCCGGTTCGTTCCCGCCTCAGCCCGCCCCTCTCCGCGCCCCTGCTGCTTGTGCTGAAGGCGGAGGCTCCATGTTGTCCCCTCAGCGAGCGGTAGCGGCTGCCTCGGGAGGAGCAGGTGAGGTGCCCAGTTTCCCCGGGGCCCGCTCCACGGCCACCCTCTGCCCTCCCCCGCCGCCCT